>NC_133662.1:46630644-47230644 GCF_037893015.1 Macrotis lagotis | reverse complement strand
ACATGATAGTCTGAGGCTGAGACTGAGGGAGTAAATATTAACTACTAAGGATATAAGGAGAGGTTTCTCATAAGTAATAGAACATGACATAAGTCTTGAATCAAATTAGGGATTTTAAAAGCTAGAAGGGGGAAGCAAGGGCATTCCGGGAACGGGAAATGGTTGGTACAGAGCCATAGAGGTGAAGGATGGAAAGGTTCCATTTGGGAAATAGTAAAATGTACCATTTTGACCAGAACATGAAACTGAGGCTCAGAAAAGACCAGAAACTAGAAGGAAAAGATATTCTAATTGTAGCACCTAGAAATAGTGAAAACTTTCAGAATAGGTTCCCAAATAGAAGACTTTCTCAGATTTTCATTGAATGTGAGTCTATATAATTTAGTTTACAAGCCCCTACTAATATAATTTAGCTTCATTAGTCAGCCAGAAAATATAATTAGCTAAAAATAAAGGTATTTCTTAAAATAATATTTTAATAATTGTACAATAAAGCATTTGTGCCAAAATTTGGGGGCATTCTCTCCTATAAATACATATAAGTGTTAAGAGTAGGCAGACATAAGTAACAATTATGGAGGGGGGCATAATAAAAAGAGCAGAATTATGAGAAGGTCCACACACATAGGAAACAAGCATGGTCTAGGACTCTGATGTTCTCTTGTAGTGTCATGGTATTACTCCCATTGAACCTGCTGCCTATTGGTCTCCACCAAATGTGTTTTCTTAGACAGACAAATGTCAAGATATTTAGTCTTTGCTAGAAGAGTAGTTCTTTCTGGACATTTTTCCCATCAATGCTACGCCACTGAAAGTTACCCTACTAGATACCACTAGGTATAGCCCACTGGACACAGAGCTATGGAACTTTTTTCCTGCTTCCAACTTTTGTCCTCAACTGAATTTCATGACTGTACTCTGCCCCTACCTCATGACATAAATCCTGCTCTTTTATTTTAAAGCTAAGGACTTTTTAAAATAGTATTTTTAGAAAAGCATCTGCTCTGACCTTAGCCATAAAGAAAGGTTGGGAGGGGGTCCTATAAAGTGTTCTTTTTCCCTAGTTTTGGCTAGAAGATCTTGCCATCGTCAGCAGGAGACTCTGCCCCAGGTGCCAAACTCCTTAAGATGTACAACAGATTCCTTCAGCTAGTTAATGTTCTTGGGTTTAATTCTTACCTAAACTTCCTGGTCCAAGGTCTCTCTTAAAACCATATACATTCTGACATAAAGATACATTCACTTGGGCCTACCAATATGAAAATTTGGAAGCTACACTTTACCTAGTCATCATCTATGTAAGACTTCCTAACCTATCATGGTTAAAGTCCCTGAGATTCTAAAGTTTTCTAGTTTCTCAACTCCAGAAATCCTTTCTTCATTTCAGCATAGTTGAGTCATCCAGAAAAGTCAATGTTGTGGGCCAGGACAATAATAAAATTGGGGAAGATTGAATTAATCCCTGAATTTCCACAACACCTACTGGGGCAGTAATAAGCAAAAATTCAGTCATGGATATGTAATAGCTTGAGTAAACTGACCTAAGTACTCATTTGTTTTTCCTTTGACAAAACAAATATAGAAACATGTTTAGAATTTAATTGGGGAGCTTCAAATACTGCAAGTAGCTTCTTTTAATCTCCTTGTGAGCAGCTTTTACTTTACAAGATTGCTTTTTATCATCTTGGGACCTGCTTTTAAATCAAAGTCATGGAAATGCTCATGTTAAAGAAATTATTTATCTGAACACTAAGGCTATGTTTGGTCCATTTCCTCCGATTTGGAACCATAACTGGGATGGCCGCTAAGACAAAATTAAATGCAAAGATAAGTTCATTATTTCTCCTCTGATCTCAGGTACTCGTAGTTGTATGATTAACTTAATTAAGATGATCAACTCTAGACTTAAAGGTTCTGGAGTTGATCATTAAATAAATAAAATTCTCCCAAGTGACACTGCCTCGGAAAGAGAAGTATATTTAGAAGGCTGTTGATTTGATCTGTTCTTTGACCTTAGTGTCAAGGGAGCTTGGTCCTCTGAGATAGACATGGGATCAGATAAACAATAGATACTGAAGTCAAACATTATCAGACAAGTATATACATATATATATACATATATATATATACATATATATACATATATATATTTCAGTCAATGTCCTATAACATTTTTGATAAGGAAAACTATAAACTCTGGAGCATATGCATGTCACATGCATGATTATGCAGAGTCTCATTACAAATTGACAGATCATATAGACATTCAATAGAACTCAAAATTCCTTTGTCATCCAAATGGATTGGTCTATTGGTGGAGAAAAATTATTCTCTTCCTCTTCTTCATTAATTTGGGTTTATAGCAAATAGGAGTAAAGATTTATACCTCTCCTCTGGACCCCAAAGCTTAAAGTTCTTTCCTCTTCAGTTTGGTGGAATGAGAGATGAATAAGTAGGTCATATATCCTGATACTTCTAAAGATCTATGAACTCATCATTGAGAGTACTGCTTTTATCCATAAACTGAAATCTTTTGAAACCTTCCCATCCTTTTAGATTCTTTTCCATCTGACAAGTAAGTTAAAGACCTTTCCTTTTCCCTTTTCCTTCTGATTCTTGGAGGCTCCAGTGACCCATTTGAGCTGTTTTTTTCCATCTATTTCCTTTACTTCACTAATGTGATTTGCATACTTCCTCTTCTTACATATATTTCCTCAATATTTTCCTTTATGGCACTTCTATGGAAGTCATCCTTGTTAACAAGTTACAACCACTTAAATACAACGTCAATCTTTTTACTGCTTTTTTTGATGGGGGAGTGCTTTTAACTTGAAGTCTTTTCAGATTCTGACAGTTTGGGACTTGTAGGCATTTTAATTACTAGATTAATATTAGTGTTATTATTGGTTATGGCAAGTATCTTGAGATCTTAAAAATATACAATGTACAATTTCCCAAATGCAGTTCAGCACAGTTTCATTCTCCTATTTAATTCTGGACCATCAAAAAATTAGCCATCAAAAACTATTTGTCCAAGGTACACATATTGTTGGACTAATTCTGCAGTGGACCCTGTAAATCTATGTCCTGATAGGAACAATTTGAGTTTTTCCTCATGTCTTTGTTGTGTAGATAGTTAAAACTATTTGTTTTTATTACTGTGGTTTTCACTGAGGAACCCTTCTAGGGTATTGAGTCCCAATGAAGCTAGAATGAGAGTCTCTGCAAATAGCATCCTACCTCCAATGGAAGAACATTTTTTTACATGAAGATATAATTAATATGGATAGTAATAGTATTAACTATCCTCTCAAAACCCAACCCATTTCCATGTTGCCTAATAATTATCTTAATCTTTGCATTTTACTGGCTCAGTCAAAGCTTTTCTATTATTTGTGTACATAAAAGAAGACTCAGAATAAGGACTTCTAAGCAGGTCTCATGACAATTTTCTCCAACAAAAATGAGCTATGGATGATTAATTTATAATGTTCTGCCAGGCTAAGAAGATAAAGAATAAACTGGAGAAGGTACAGCATTGAAAGAGAATGAAAGGTGACACAATGCCCAGAAAAGGAAATGAAAAGTGAGTTGATGCATGAAGGTATGATTAGAAAGTCACAGTGAGCAAGTTGTGATTAGAATAATCTAGGAACAAAAACTGTGAGTTGAGTAGGTGGCTACTATGTCCTCAGTAAGGACAGTACTCTTTCCCAAGTGAAAAACACTTCCTCCGTGATTTACTAATGCTAACAATGTCTAATCAACCATGTGGACTTTGCAGTAATGTTGGTCTCTGTAGAAATGTCACCAACAATACAGAACTAGGGTCCTAATTCCACAAAATAATGGAAAGTGAGTTAGGAAGTAAAGTAAAGGAAGGGTATGCCAACCAAGTAGCCCTCCCTCAGACATGCTATGCACTACTTTCCTTAACTCTTCCTTATAGAGTTCTTTTATCCTTCCACTCAACCAGGATCTTCTCATGAAGCTTTTCTTGATCACATCAATCATTAGTGTCTTTCCTTCCAAACCACACTATATTTAACTACTTTGTATCTGTATTTAGATATTTATTAATTATATATTTACACTAAATATATTTTATATATATATTGTTGTCTCCTGCATTAGAATGTAAGTTCATTCAGAATAGGAATTATTTCATTCTTTAACTTGCATCCTCAATTCCTAGCATAATGAATGCAAATATAGAAAATATAAGAATATATATAAATCTATATTTCTATATTAACTATAGAATGCAATTAATAATGCTTATTGATTGATTGATGTGCAGTGGGATCTCTTTGTTCCCTGAGATATGAAGGCAAGAGAGGAAACTTGAATATTGCCAAAATGATTTCTGACAATATTACTAGTGGTTTTGGATTCCAACCAACATGTTATAAATGAACACTTTCTAGGAAATATATGGTATAATACAGGTTTAAAAACCTTATCCTATTCAGAATAATCATGATGATTAAATTTAATATGGAGGACAGTGGAGCATGCTGCGTGATACATTAGAATAAATCAGAAATACCAATATCTTACCTCTCCAAAAATGCACTAGTGAAGATACCATGTCAGTGGTCAAGTTTTAAGAAGCATGAATTGGACTGAATATATTCATTTATTTTATATAATGATACTTCAAAGCAAAATAAAAACAGATTTTAGGGGCAGCTAGGTGGCACAGTGGATAGAGCACTGGCCCTGGAGTCGGGAGAACCTGAGTTCAAATCCAGCGTCAGACACTTAATAATTAGCTATCTGTGTGGCCTTGGGGAAGTCACTTAACCCCAGTGCCTTACCAAAAAAAAAAAAAAAAAACAACTCTAAAATAATAAAAAAAAAGAAGCAGATTTTACCATGAGCAAATACTTCATTCTTTTTTTCAAATGATCTCCTCAGTGATAAATATACAATAGAGCTTATTGCAGCTCAGGTCAATTATCAGAAAAAAAACTTCATTCCTAAATCTAAATTTAGTGAATTAATGAGTTCAGTCTGAAAAGGAAAATCCTGAAAAATCTAAAGGTATTCATTCATTCAATCAACAAGCATTTATTATTTCATTCCAGAGACTGTGTTAAGCACTCAAGATAAAAATAATAATAATAATCCCTGCTCTTAAGATGCTAATATTCTTTTGGGGGAGACAAGTTGATATATAAGTACATACAAAACAGAAAAAAATATAAATAGGCTACATGCAAGATTGATGAGGTTTAAAAAAGCTGTATAACAAATCCATAGGAGCTACATAAAACTGAAATAAATAGAAAAATAATGCTAAATTCTCAAAATATTTTGAAAAGGAAATGGGTATACTTACACTAGAACTTTGAAAAATATTTTTGAGTTTGATAGTATAAATCCAACTAATATACAAGGTAGACCAAAATGGAATAATTTTCTATAATATTTGACTCTGCAAACATTTTAAGCCTAAGACAACAGTATGTGAAAACAATAGGAGAAAAGGGGTCCCTTTATAATAATGCACTGAAGAATCATGGAAAAAGTAACAAGAAAATTTTTGAAAAATCTGTGGAAAAGACACCAGAAAATTATAGCAATATTTAATTGGTACAAAAGATAAAAAAGTGGACATCATATCATCTGATTAAAGATAACAAAAAACCTGGGGAATGGACCAAAATAATTGGGGGGGGGGGGTAAATCCTCAAACAGTCATTGAAAGAGAAATACAAAAAGTTAAGGCAACATGAGAAATTATAACAGCCACTGTGGAATATGAAAATATTTTGCAAAACATAATGTTGCATGTAATGTGAGATCTCATTAGAAAATTTGATTATAGAGAAATTAGTGAATAAAGTGTTCAACTTAGCATCAGGAGACCTCACTAGGTATTCTTTCTTAAATTCTTAGCTATGAAATCATAACTAAGTCATTTAGCCTTAAAAATCTTCAGTTTCCTCATATTTAAAATGGAGATAATAAAAATATATGCTAAACACTTCATAGTTTATGAAGAAATTTTGAAAATCTTACAGCATTGTATAATTGTGGGTCATCACATTGTTTTTGTTGGTAGTATTAATGATATTGTTATTATTTGGGGATAGAATTGTTATTATTCTCACTGTGAATTAAGGATTTTTAAAAGATAAGTTTTTATATGAAGGTGAGTGTCTGTACTGAATGTTGACATGCTGGAAGCCTTTCTAACTTTGTATACAAAAATATACTGCATCATCCTTGGCCTTCAAGAAATTTATAATCTTGTTGGGAAGACAAAACAACCTATAGACATCTCTCAGACACTAAGACCTGTCCACTAAAGCTACCATGACATGTTCATTGTTGTCATCCCCTTCTCCCCAACAGGAATAGCAACCCTCTGGATCCAGACTACTATTTCATTCCCCAAGGAAATGAATCCACTTAGTCTTAGGAATCTACCTCTGATTTGTTGAATATTAGTGAAAACTCATTTCTGCTCACCATCTCTAACTATACTTAAACTTTGTTTTAGGTCTCATCTGGCCAACCATCATAACCTTTCCATTTGGTAGCTCTTTCAGCCTCTCACCATACACACCCTTCCACATAAATACACTATCCTAATGGACCCAATAATTCAATCAGTACACCATTGCTAATGGAGAGTGAGTGACCACCTAATAATGCCCTTTGTCTTAAGTTGAAATCCCTAGGTCAAATTTCATTTCCCTTTATGGGAATATAAGCTCCTTGAGGGTAGGGATAATCTCCCCTTTTATATTTGTGTTCCTAGCACTTAGCACTGCATCTGATATAAAGCAGAAATGTTTCTGATATGCTTCAAAAATCTGGTGTATTAACAGAGAAATCATTTTAAAGCTTGCCATGATGTATCAGTGAGTCATATGTTCTTAGCCTATAATGTGAGAGCTTAAAGGGAGGTTAAAATTAATTTTTATCACATTTTCCCACATTTTATATAGGTTCATTTTGGATCAATATTCCTTGGCCATATCCCAGCAAAGGTTAAGGTCCATAAGAACATGGGACAAATTCATGGGTATAAAGGCTGCATTCGAGAAGTCCAAGTGAACAACAAAGAACTTTTCATCATTGATGAAGCACTAAGTGGAAAGAATATTGAGAACTGCAATGTACCTGTATGCAATTATCATCCATGCCAGAATGGTGGCACTTGTATCGGGTAAGCACAAATTTTCTCATTTCTAACCTGTACCTTGCAAAACAATCACTACCCAGAATTGTCAGCTGAGTAAAAGACATCAAAGGATGAAATCCATCTGTGGAAGGCACAGTATTGAAAGTATGGGGGCTGCTTGTTTGCCCAGAGAGATTTATAACACATTGCTCAAGTGAGAGAATATATTCCCAGCCTCAGTCTGCAGAAAATAATTAGGCAACTATGTCTCATGGCAGCAGTTTTAGTTGAATCTGAGTTGAGGTTTACCCAGAGACTTCTACTTTCTAGAGATCTGAATGTGTATTTTTTTTCTGTTTTTCCTTCACAAAGCAATCAGATTAGAGCTGTGAGATTAGGGGGCAGGAAAAAAATGTACCTCACAAGAAAACTCACTCTTTTGTGTCTATTTTTTGTTGTCCCTGGAAAATCCTATTTTTTCCTTCACTCTTTGGAGAAAAAGTTTATCATGCTTGCAAGCTTAAGGAGATCTTAATTAAAATGACTTTCTGCTCCACTAGAATGTAGTAAGTGAATTGACTCTAAAGAATTCTCATCTTGGGTTTTACATAAAAGGATGCCCATATTGCTTCAGTCCTCTGAGAAGTCTCTACTGCAGAGCAACAAACAGTATCAGATTAAAAGTCAAAGAATTTGATAAATATATTTAAAATAATTTAAATCAAGTTTAAAAATTGACTAAATCTCACAGGAAATGTCCAATTATTTTTTAAATATCTTAATTAATCCACCTCAGTGTCTCCTAGGACCAAGCCATCAAATAGCTAATGATTTTGTGAAAGTAAACATCAATATGCATGGAATGCTGTGGATAAGGAAAAGGAAAGACAATTTAGAAAAATGGGAGAATTGGGTAAAAAGCAAAGTTGAGAATATGGGAGAGGAGGAAGACAGGCAAAAGAACAAAGTTGAAGAGGGAATGAAAAGGAAGTGGAGAAAAGGGGAAAATATAAGAGAGGAAAAAAAGGAAAGGGAAAGGAAAAGCAAAGATAAAGGAAAAAAAGGAAGAGAAGGTAAGGAAGAAGGGGAATGAAGAAGATTGTAGTTGTTTGGGCATTTTTCAGTCAAGTCTGTTTCTCCATGACCCATTTTGGGGTTTTTTTTTGACAAAGATACTAGAGAGTTTAAAGAGGAGGAAATTAAGTGATGTGCTCAGCCTCACACAAGAGTCTAAAGCCAGATTTGAACTCAGAAAGAGGTCTTCCTACCTCCAGGCCCAGAATTCTGTCCATTACTCCACATTGCTCCCACAGGAGGGCTGAGTAGGAGGGAAAGGAGGAGAAAATATGAAGAAGAAGGAATCACAAAGGAAGAAAGAGAACAGAAAAATAATGGAATCTGGAATAGGAAATAATTATAAAGGAAATAAAGCCACAAAAAATCAAATGCTTCCATATCTTTATAGTATTTTATATATAAAATGCTTTTCTTAAAATAGCCCTATGAAATGATTATAAAATGTTACTTTTTTAACATTTTATAGTTGAGGAAACTAAATAAAATAGACAAATTAAGTGACTTCTTCATGTTTACACATCTAATGTATACCAGAGCTAAGATTTGAACCCACATCTCTTAACTCCAAGTTCAGGGTACTCTTCAAAAGTTTTAGGAATTTTAAACGATTTTCTGAAATTACCTACAATTAACTATTTTGAAGAAAACATAACGTAATGAGCCAGGGTTTTGACCTCTGTCTGAATTTGTTTCTGTGATGAAATCTACACCTTGATTCCCTCATTCCAAAAAGGGAAAAAGCTTATAAAGTTATTAAGAACTTTTAAACAAAAAAAAGGTGAAATGAATTATAACATAATGAACATAATGTTCTTGAACATGGTTATTTTTTTAAAAGATACAATCAATTATTTGCTTAATAACTGTGACCTGGTTTCCACTACCATTCTTGATCATAATTGATGATTAAAATGCTAATGATGCAAAATTATTAATTGAGGCAAACTGGGGAACTCTAGGGAGGAACTCTGCTTTTGTATCTCATTAAGGCAATCAGAAACAGGAAATGGACTTCTGCCCTGATTTGAGTTATAAGTCTTATACCTGGTGTATGTCTACATTTCTGTACAAATTAATATTTTTCTAAGCCTTATTATTGATGATATGTAACAGATATTATTTTCTCAATACACACTCAAACATACACATATATGTACACATATAAATTACTTTCTAGGCAAACCAGTGTTGTTGCACTTGTCCAAATATAGAAACATAAGATATTTGATTTAAAAGAGGCCTTAGAGTAAGTTGTTTTTTCATATTTAGAATGGTAAACCAAAATAAAGAAAGAAAGAGAAAAGGAAAAGTGGAAAGCAAAAAAGAAATTCCACTGCCCATCAATTGGGGAATGACTGAACAAGTTGGGGTAATTGTGATGGAATACTATTATATATGCTGTAAGAAATGAAGAATAGTACGATTTCAGAAAAACCTGGAAAGACTACATGAAATGATGCTTAGTGAAATGAGCAGAACCAGAACACTGTAAATAGTAATAGCAGTACTGTATGATGAACAACTGTGAATGATATAGCCATTCTCTGCAATACAATGATCCAAGAAAATCCCAAAGAATTCATGATGGAAAATGTCATCTACTCCAGAGAATGAATTGATAAAGTCTAAATGCAGACTGATGTATTCTACTTTTCATTTTCTTTCTTTCTGTTTTTGGGGTGGGGTTCCAGTTTTCTTCCACAGAATGACTAATTTGCTAATATGTTTTGCATGAGTGAGCTTATATCAGGTTGCTTACCATCTCACTGAAGGAAAAAGGGAGAGAATTTGGAACTCAAAATTTTAAAAAGCAAATGTTGAAAATTGATTTTATATGTAGTTGAGGGGGAAAAATACTGTTTTTAAAAAAGTAATCCCACTGCCTCCCATTCTGTAATGTTCACAAAAGATCAGGGTTTCAAGGAATGAAGAGGGGATTTGGGGTAATAGTTATTTCCTGCTCCCATTCATTTCTAGGACTGGATGAAATATTTTCTTTGAGTCTGAAGCTGAAACTCAGAACACATTTTTCCATTGTAAATGGTGATTAGTTCCTATTGTAATGTTAATTCTATAGTTCAGCTATATTATAGGTTAAAGAAGCTTTTATGGTTTAATCTGGGAGCTTAAGCACACTGAGGACATTGCTTCTAGGAAAATGAAATCCAAATTACAAAAACACTTAACAGAAAAATAAACTTTTGGACTGTTATCCACTTAACTATTTATAACTTTGAGAACTTTCTCCAGGTCTATCTGTCTGTCTCACACACACACACACACACACACACACACACACACACACACACACATACATTCATTGTGTATGTATATGAAGGGGAGAGAGAATGAGAGAGGGAGAAAAATGGAGTAGAAATCATTCTACTATAAAAGTTTTTAGCCATGGGAACAAGCTTCCAATATAGTTATGGAATCTCCTTCCATAGCAATCTTTAAAAATAGCACAGTCATCTAAATGATCTGCTTTTATGCACAGACCTGCCTGGAGGCAAAGGGAATAGACAAGATGACTGACTATATTTCTTTCTAACCTTATGATTCCACTATTGCATTTTCAAAATAATAGAATCATATAATGATATCCTCCTTTTCTTTGTGCTTTTCTCTGGCTATCTATCTCCATATGAGAGAACCAGGTCCTTCTATAAAGCATAATTTGTGTGTCTAATTATCCTTTATACTCAAAAATGATGCAAACATTTCTTGTAACATTTGGATAATCACAGACTTTTGACTGACCCAGCACACAGAGACCAAAATGAAATCCAGCCTAAGAAGAATATTTATAACACATCCTTCACTAGCAGCTTTAGCTAGGTTGATGTAATTCAGATTTTCTTGCTGCTATCCCAAAGAATAGTTATATAGGTAATCTCCTTGAAAAAATACATTTTACACATTGAAAAAGTAGTGAGAAAAGCAATACTTTAACAGCGTTATTGGACAAATATCATCTTGCTGCTCTTAGCAACATCCCATGTTTCTGGACAATGGCCAATCCTTTTTCATTTCACTGTAAATCTGTGCTAGAGGTCCCAAACCTCTATGGTTGTTTCTTTAAAATAAAGAAATTTAAATTGTATGTGGGGAGATTTCATTGAGGAATTCACTACAGAGAAGTAACTTTAAGGGTCCAACCTCTTTGACTTTGAACATGCTGTCTCCTGAAAAGCATAGACAGGTTAGCAAATTAATTGATTGGTATTTAAATCATATTCTTGTATCTGTGGCATATGCTTTAAAGTAATCTAAACAATAATTAAACATAAAGTATCAGATTTGGGAAATACCACCTACAATTATTATACTTCAGTATTGATGTCTCTAACACAATGGTAACTAGTGATTAAGACATTATTCTGGAATTATGCTTTATCTCAGCAGGAATGAAACACAGATGAACATACTGAAGGTTTGTAGCTTTGGGCCCATGGTGAAAGGTAATAGCTCACATGTATGAGCATGTTTTCAGTGTCTCTAATTATCATCATAGCAATCAATCTTTACCTTTGCAGTCTTCTTCGGGCTACAGCACCAGATGGGTGCACTAAAGTTAATCAAATAAGTAAGATGCAATAATCCAACTCAATTAATGGTGTCACAATATTGAGAAAAATCTATAGATCTATAATGGACTTCCAAGAAAAATAAATAAATTTCCCATTCACCAAAAAGAAAATATTTTCCAACATTTAGGACTTATAATTTACTTCACCCAAGTACACTGAGTGAAAATCATTTACTTTCATTGCTTTACTTCCAACCTCCTCTTTCTATTATCTCATGTCAAAGATTTTTTAGGTTGAACCTGGAGGAAAAGAATGCAATTTATCATAGGTTTCAGGGATATTTAGATCTTTACTTATTCAAAGTTCAAAAATGAAGAAGAAACGTTTATCTGAATTTGAAATTATACCAGTAGTAACTATGGTGAAGAGCAAAGAATTAAGGTATTGCATTGGTTTGTTCATTCTGCCCAGTAATGAGCTGAAATTCCCCAGGGATATTTTTGCTCTCTTTTATCATCATAGACAGAATCATGGAACTCAAAGGAACCTATAGAGATCCTTCACCTCTTCCTCTGACTCCAGTTTAGACTATACCTTATCGCTCCTAGACAGGTGTTAGCTTTACTTAACCATTTTGAAATGAAATGCCACAAAAAAGATTTTGCTTCATTTGAGTATCTCACATGCTTTTTAACTGGATAATTCTTCTATCATTTTATTTTAATCTTTCCTTCTGTATTTATCTAAGTTCATTTAAAATGTTACTGGTAACCCTGAGGATTGGGAAGTTTACTCAAAGGTCAGTCCTGGAGAAGATTAGTCTTAGAAGGAAACTCTGAAATCATCAAACACATTGCCCCCATTTGACAGATGAGGAAACAAAGGTCCCGAAAGAATAAATGACTTGCCCAGTCACACAAATTAATAAATGGTGGAATGTGATTTTGAAGTCCATATTTCAAGTCCAGTTCTCTCTCTTATAAGCCTTGGTACCTTTCCTTTTAATAAGATTGTATCCTGCTACAAAATTTCTCTAATGGACCCCCAACCATTGTGGATTGATCTTGACAGCAGAGTAAATTTCTCACTCTTGAAAGAACAACAGGGTATTTTATATGAGTGTAAATAAACAGGGGAAGAAAAATTAAAGTTAAATAGTCTAAGAATTTCAAAGTTAAAAGGGTCAACCTTAACACTCAGTAAGAAACACAGATAAAAGGGGAAATGTTTCTCTAAATTTCATTTCCTTTTCTATCTTTATAAACCATTTAAGGCATTTTAGCTATATCAAATCACTCAGAGAACCACTTGACCCACCAAATATGATCATCTTAGTCTCATATCTTTATGGTTACATCACTAAATGATAATGTTTCATCAGGTGTTGCATTCATTTTTCTAATAATACTCTCACTTTTAGTGCTAGTCCTTGGAAAATGCTACTTAGAAAGCATGTTCACATGACCAGAGTCTTTCAACATAGTGATTCAGTCTTGGCATGGAAACTGAAAAACTCATGACTGGATTATAAATTCTAGAAAAATTACTTGCCAGAACCACAACTAATTTTACTTCAATCTTCCTTGTTCTCTGATACCATCAGTGTTGCAAATAGTAATTGCTTGCTTTGGAATCACTAATTGCTATACTGTTAAATTATTTGTATGATTATTTGCATAAATATACATATATTATGTTGCCATTTATCATTTTTAAGCATATCTTTATATATTTTTCTACCTTTAACCTTGTCGTTTCTATGTTCCTCAGAGTTACTATGAAGAAAATGTTTTATAAATTGTGATGTGCTATGCCAATGAGAACTGTTCTTATTTTTTTCCCAAAAATCGTGTCCTTTGTTTGGCATTACAGAATTGGCATGTTGAGCTGTTTTCCTCATGAAGCCATGTAATAACAGATTTTTGCTTACTTACCTTATTATGGTTGATAAGTATAGTTAAAAGAATTCTATCATCAGAAAACCTGAATTCAAATCCAGCTAAAAATACCACACGCTTTGTGTGTGTGTGTGTCTGTGTGTGTCTGTGTGTGTGTGACTTTGGCCTTAATCTCTCTGAACTTCATTTTCCTTTGCTCTAAAATAAGGGTATAAAACTAGATGACCTCTAGGTTCCCTTTCAGCTTTCAATTTCTCATCCTATAACTCTGAATCTCCTCCAACTTAGGAGGAGGATTTAAAAAAACTGTTTTTGAGCACATTTTTAATGATATTTAATTGCTAGTGTGAACAAGTAGCTGCCTTTCCAAAGAATATGCTCAATGACAAAGATTTTCTGACATATAAATTGGCAGAAGAATGCTTTTCAAATGCATTAAAATCCCATTTTTAGATAGTACCATCCTCATGGAAAACTGATCAGTAAGAAAAAAATGAAGGGTGGTTCCAAGTGCCAGACTAAATTAAAGTCTAGGTATGTAGTATAATATTTTAAGAAATGATCAGCATGAAAAATTTAGAGAATCCTGGAAAGACCTGCTGAACTGATATAGTATAGAAAATGCAAAACCTAGAAAATATTATAGTGAATTAAAATAATACTAAAGCGTTGCTTAATCACAAATTAGGCAAATTAATCACAAAAGATAATCTTGGTTCCAGAATGATGAAACACACTCCCTTCAGGGTGACAATTTGCACTGAGAAAGAAATTGACTACAAACAAGACTATCAGATGACAGTTTTGTCTTAAATAGTTTTCTTTATTATAAGGGAAGATTAGATAAGGAAGTGAGATGAGCTATCATGAAAAAAGTATCAATAAAATAAAATAACTCAAAATAGAATTTTAAATGATACTTAAAAGTTTTTTGTATAGAGATATCAAAGACTAGGTCTGGAAAAAAAATTTGAGGTTATCTACTCCAGTCCCCTCATTTTACAAATAACTTTCTTTGAAGAGATACAGAAAAGGTTGCTCAAGATCACAGAAGTAATTAGTGGCAGAGCTAAAACTCAAAACCAGGTCTTTTGATTTCCAGTCTAGCTTTCATCCATTAGACAATGTTGTATTGAGATATACTTAGTAATCCATTAATAAAGAGCAAATATGAGGAGCATGGGCATTTTCACCCAGCATTATTGAAATAAAATGTTTTTTCCATAAAAGAGAAAAATTATTCCTTTCCATTTTTTCCAGAATAGCCAGATTTCATAAGTGACTTTCATCCAAACCCTTTCCACTGAAACTGTGGTTTGGGCTGCATTTTAATTTTCAAACCTTTTAATCTCTCCTCTGTAGAACACAGTAATGTTCCCTGAATGCAAAAAAAAAAGAAAGAAAAAATACAAAGAATGGAAAATAAATTCTATTTATCATAAATATGTTGCAGTTATGAGAAACTGGCTTTTCCTTCCCAATTATTGTTAGTTATCTCTTTTCTTTGTGTTTTTTTTCTACTTTTTTTCTGTAAGTAGAAAACGTGAGAATAGATTGATGTTGAACCATTTATTCTTCCTTGGAAAGAGTGGCTGGAACAGCAGGTTTTTAGTTGCTTATAAAAGTGGATCACATATTTGGAAAAACATAACTCTTCCCAATGTAAGTGTCACGGGGCCCTCTGTAAAGTACAAATGCTGTTTAAATTGATTTTCTAACCAGTTTTATTACTGCCACCCTTGAGTGCTACAATGAGGGGAAGGGGGCGGTGATTATTTTTACAGTGCAAAAAGCATTTGGGTCCAGTGGGAACCACTATATGCAAATGAGAATTTCATTAGTGTCAGTTATTGCTACCCTGCCACATTTAAATAAGCTCCAATAAGTTTAGCAGTGGAAGAACCTGAGTTTGTACCATGAACATATTTTATGAGCATTTTAGCAGTCTCAAAGAGTTAAAAGTTTGAAGACTTGACTAATAGAACAGACTATCAAATGCTACACTTTTTTTATATTTATGCAGCAAGGTCAAACATATTGGGGGGGAGAGTTTGAAGGGGATTTCATCTTCAATTTGCTCTGCCCTTAGGTAATAATACATGGAGAACTCATTTACCCTGATTGATCTTTCCGGGCATAAGAGACCTGTCTGGCTTAAGTCCCATATGAAAACTATCTTTTCTTTCCTTTTCTCATCGAATGCTAACATTTCCCTTAGCACATCCTTCTTCAGTTCAGAGCACAAGCAGGTGAAATTGTAACCCACAAATATTTTTACTTAACTGTTTTGCTTCCCTTTCTAAACTTCTTTACATTAGTAGGGAATGATTTGCTTAAATCTGTTTATTTTGTAACCAGAACATTTGTTCCCCCTTCAAACTCAGAGTGTTTACTCTTTGCAGATTTCATTGATGCACCCAAAAGAATTGTGACAAATTGTGTTAATTGCTCTGAGGTTTTTTAACATATATTTTAGAGCCACAGAGTCCATGGTAAATTCATGGGAAAAGCCTGATGTTTCTAAGCATACTTAAAAATGAGAGGTCAGACAACCATTTGAGGTCAGAAGAAAAAGAGAAACCAAAATAACAAGACATCTTTTTTGTTTGAGTTTACAGAATTCTCAAATAGGTTTTGGCATAGTAATAATATTAATAATAATTATTATTATTATAACTAGTTTTATATATACATTAAGTTTGCAAAGTGCTTTGCTATCTCATTTATACACACACACACACAAGACGGGTGCTATAATTAACCCTATTTTACAGATGAAGAAAATAAGGTTAAAAGAGTTAAATCATAGCTATTAAGTTATACTTACTAGAAGTAGAAATACTATTAATAATAATGTTTGTCCTTCATTTTTGAAGAAGACCACTACATCAGGGAGGTGATGTCATGACAAGCATGTGAATTGGATTTGAGTGAGGGGGGTGGTGCTAAGTCACCATCCTCACTTTCTCCTCCAGAATCATCTGGGTCCAGTGGCCAGATATGAACCAGGACAACTGGAGATGGCTCTGAATGTGAGGCAATCAGGGTTAAGTGACTTGCCCAAGTTCACACAGCTAGTAAAGTAAAAGTGTCTGAAACTGGATTTGAACTCCCATCCTTTTTTTGACAATTTCAAAATAATTTATTTTAAATTATCTTAAGAGAAGATGAGAAAAACATTATTTTAAGGCTCATAATGAACTATGCAATAATGGGGGGAAAGCACAATACCAACCTGAAACTCAAAAAATACCAAAGACACAAGTCACTGTCAGATCAATGAAGTCATAAAAGACTACCAAACAAAGCCTATTCATTGTTTAATGGATTCGGTATTTGTGAGGAAGTACAAAAGAGAAAATTTTTAACCAGCTCAAGGGAAGAACTTTACCTAGTTGAATTAGAATTTTCAAACGTAAAGTTGCTTGCCACATGTAGTAAGGATAATTGGCTATGAGCTCCAAATACATTTAGTATTAGTATAAACTGGCAAATTAGATGACTCACCAATTTTGCTGGTACAAATCAATTGTTTGCTGGTATATACTTACTGGTGAATACCAGCTAAAAATGTGCTGGTTAGGACTCTACCTCACATATTTTTGTATCCCTCTCAACCCTCAAAATAGTGGTTGGCACAAAGTAGACCTTTAATAAAAACTGAAGTCAAAAAAATGTCACATATACACTGCTAGAGGATTCAAGTTTTGTTAGCAATGATTTACCCCCTTGCCATTTTTACAATGCCAATAAGAAATCCTTTTTAACCACAATGCTAACCAAATAGTTAAGAATTTTGAAACTCTTAACACTGTATACAGAATTACTAGCTAACTGCATAAATAACAAATGTACTAACCATTAGAATGGCCAAAAACACACATCACTCAACAAAGGAATATTAAATGGTAATCGGTATAGAAACAGTCTATTTTGTAAGCATGAGTCAAGGGAAACCTTTGTTCATGCCCACTTAGCCCAGGCCTACCTTCTTCTTGCCAGTAATAATATCAGTGTTAAGGACAACATAAAAGTAAGTGGGTGGGTGACACAGTGTGATCTTTCATTACTATGGTGAGTTCAGTTTTTCTCCTATCTGTAAAATTGTCACAGATCCTCACATCTTATGCAAGTCATTTTTAGGTGGGATAGGACATTCCCTTAGTCACTGAAGTCACCTAGTGATCCCATTCATGAAGCATTGGTATTGGGGGAAGGGGGAGAGGTATGTATTGGATGGAATTGTATTATGGACTTAGTGTAGGTGTTGCCTTGTTATGGACTTTCCAGAAACTGTTTGCTCTGTCTTAGCAAATAAAGATGAAATGAGTCTAACCTATCTAAGCCTTGGGTTTAGGGGATTTGTAAGTTAAGTCTCCTTAAAGACTCAAGAGCATATGAAATAGTGGACATTGTTAAAATAGACAAGTGGTTTCAAGTAAAAGAATTCTACTAATTTTTTTTGTTATAGCTGTTATATTATTTGCTACTGATCTTTAAATTATAAAATGCCAACATAGTTTCTCAAAATGCTCCAAGTAGTTTTATTCTAGGGAAATTTCAATGAGAATCACTTTAATCCTCAAAGTTTTTCAATAACAGATCATTGTTTCTTTTCCATAGAAGGGGAAAATGAGATATGTGAGTCAAGATAGATATTCAAGTAACAGTCATAATGGAATACAAGGTCAATGTTTTCTAGTCTAATGTTATGTTATAAATCAGAGTTTCACTCTATCCAAGAAAAAGTTATAGTTCTGCAAGAATAAGTAATTTGGTCACTATCTCCAGGTGTTCTCTGACTTAGAAATAATACTTGGTATCTTATTTAAAACAAAATCATGACTGACCCCTTTTCTATAAGTCTTTAAAATAAGAAGAAAGAAAGCTAAAGTAAAAAAAAAAAAAAAGCAAAATCAGGAATCAGGGAGACCTAGTCTCTGTTGATAGTTAGATAGCAACAGCAATAGCCTCCTAATTCTTCCTCCAACCTCTTCATTTTCTAATCCATCATCCATGGAATTGCTGTATCATCCCATTACTCAATAAACTCCATTGACTCCCTGAGACTTCAAGCAAAAATACAAATACCTCCATTTGAATTTTTAAGCCCTTTACATACTGATTTTCTCCTACAGGTCCAGGAATATTTTACATTCCTTCCTCCCATATACCTGTAATGCAGTCAAACTGACTGTATTACTGCTCCTCACACATGAACTATTACATTCCTATCTCTGTTCCCTTAAATTGGGTGTTCCAGTTGCCTGGAATGTAATAGTCTGAATTTACTCTATAACTGTGTATGATGTCTTCCTCTCTAGGCTCCTTGAAATTAGGGATTGTTTCATTTTTATCTTTGTTCTCCCAGCACCTAGACTAGTGACAGGTACTATTTTTGTACTATTTTTTGGATAATTGGTTGATGTTATATAAATCACTTCATCTCTCTAGGACTCAGTTCTCTTCTTGTGAGTTGTACTTGTTGTTCAGTCATTTTTCAATTGTGTATAATTCTTTGTGAATCCTTTTGGATTTTTTCTTGCCAAAAATATTCCAGTGGTTTGCCATTTCTTCTCCCAGCTCATTTTTCAGATAAGCAAGTGAGAGTCTGAGACCAGATTTGAACTCATGTCAATGAGTCCTCTTCACTCCAGGTCCAGTACTTTATCTACTTTGTCACCCAGCTTCTGAAAGGGTTGGACCATATGATTTTTAAGATTCCTTCCAGCTCTAAAATGCTACAATCCTTAAAGATGACAAAAACCCCTTAAGTTTTTCCTTTTGTCTTCCACAGTGGGCATCATTAGTATCTCACTAATAATGTGCCCATTCAGTCTGGTCCTTATGACAACTGTAAAAACAAAAAATAGAGAAGCAAGAAAAACAAATGTGAAGAATTTTATTTTATTTTTTGGAGGAACAATTTTTTTAGAGGACCAATATCTGTTTCACTTTGGACTATATTTGGGAAATGTCAAAGGAAGACAATAGATTCAAGAAACTGTTATTAAGGAACCACTTTGCAAAAGGAATTATGCTACATAAAAATGAAAATAATTAAGGTACAGTCCTTACCATCAATAGAATGTAAACCACTCTTGTAAGGAAATAGTACCATTGTCAGCACATTAATAAATGCTTATTAATTGAAGGACCTGATGTTTTGAGTTGAATATATGAAACAAGCTTTTCATATTTTGCAAACAAACTAAAAGGAATACTGGCAGGGCTATATTAACAAATGTTTAATAATCAACTCTGTAGACAAAAATGTAAGTTTCATCTACAGTATTAACACATTCTTCATTAATTCCTTCGGTCTAGACAATCAACAAAAAAAATAACTCAAACTTATTTTACAGATGAAAAAACAAAGGCAAACAGGTTTAAGCGACTTGTGTGTATTCACATAGCTAATAATTAATCTGAGGCCAGATTTGAACTTAGAAAGATGAGTCTTCCTGACTCCATGCCTGGCCACTCCATCCACTGTGTCAGTTAACTGCTCATATAGGTAAGGAATTAATTATGTACATATCATGCAGAATGATGGATGAAACTGTCTCTAAATGTAATGTGACATTGCAAAAAGAGTCCTAGGGTTGCACTGTGGAAAAAAATGAATTAAATTACCACATTTGTGATTTTTCATCTGGGTGGCCATAGAAAAGTCATTTAACCTTGGTTGGACTTGAATTTGTAATCATCAAAATAAAGATGGCATCTTAACACATCCCTCATGAGATTGTTATAAGGCTCAGATGAGTTTTGCAAATCTGAAACCATTATAGAATATAAACTACCATTTATTACTAGGGAACCAGAGACTAGGAAAAATCACAATGTGTGATAATCTTTCATCTTTAGCAGTTGAAATCAGGCTAAAATTGTTATTATAGATAGATTTGATTGGGAAAACAAGATTCAAAGAAGGAAACATGGAGCCTTATTCTGTTTTGCTTTATTGTTTGAGGTCATAGGGGTCAGTATTGCTTAGCATGAGCTTCAGATATTTTTAACACCAATCGATCCAGCCATCTCTTATTCTCCCAGCAAGTCAACATCCTAAGTCAATTTTGGGCCAGCAGTCAGTCACTGGAGCATTCAGAGAGGTTCACAAAGAAATGGCATTTGGGGACTCTCCCAATTCTCAAGGTTCCATTAATGGAAGAAAAGGTTGAACAAATATCTAATTTTCATTAGCGATCTTCCAAAGAAATGATCTATGTTTCATTGGAATGGTGATTCGTTTGGGAATGTGATGGCATTCAGAAATATTGGCATGCAATTTCTTAACTGAGATCTCTAGCTTTGCATCCAGAAATTAATTACAGAATCCGCCAATTCTTTGCAATGAATCTATGGGACATTTATCATTCTCATTAAGCCAACTGGCCAGAAGGACTGAAACCTGCACAATCCTACCAGGAGAGTTTTCCTGCCAAGTACCTGAGAGTTATAAAGAAAATAAATTCATTTTGCTTCACTTTAATAAAACCCCAGAACAGCTAAGTTAATGCTACCACTTTTATTAATAAGACATTCAATGTTTCTAACCCATACAGTTTATTTTATATAAATGTTGATAATTCCAAGGTCTTTAAAAAGAAATGTCCATGTATGCTTGGGTTTTTTTAAGTATTATACCATCATGAAAAATTTTCATACAATTTTTACAAAAATGTGAAATTCTCAAAATGATTATAAATACAAAATTTAATCTTCTTGCTGGGAATTGGCATCACAAACTAAATCTTTTCTATTCAGTATTATAACTTGTATAGACGATGGATTACTTGTAATCCAACCAGAAGCACATTTAATGTATCTTGTATAGACGACTTATTGCTTGTATCCGACCAAAAGCACATTTAATGTAGTGTGCACCTAGTTCAGACTTATTCTCTGGAGTTCTGCTACTGTTAGATTTGCATTACTGACTAAAACATCTAAAACTGCAGAGTAGGGGGAAAAGCCAATGAAATTCCAGAAGTGACTAACATGGCTGACTGGAGATTTAACAGTGGTGAACATCATCCTTTTCTGAGCCCAGCTTGGGGAATTTTTTTTTCATCAAAAGGAAGAGTGAAGTTTATCAGGGGTCATCTGGCAGGACAGATTTTTTATTAGAGTTTTGAGAAGCCTCTGAAATATTCTGCATTCACCTTTGGAGCCTTGTTGAACAGGGCACTGTCGATCGCATGGCTAATATTCAAACTGAAATTGGAAGACATAGATATGAGAAATCAAGTTGACATCAAAGGTTACCCTTCTCTCTCAAATACTTCTCGTGCCTAAATTCCAGCTCACCAGGAACATTTATTTTTTAAGTTCATTTTATGGGGGGGAAAAAAAGAGAAAATGAGTCCTATCTCCATTCCTTTCCTTCTATTCCTATCCATTCAGCCTGTCTGCAAATCCTGTCTGGAATTTTGTGCTGTTATTCAGACTTGGACAAATAGATAATAGAAACAGAGGACAATGGGATTTATCTCAGGGTCCATTCTGACTCAAAAGGTTACAGCTTTTGTAATCAGGAATACAAAACTAAATTAAACATTCCTTATAAAATAAGTTATATCAATAACTTTGTTTTTATGTAGAGATTTGTGAGTCCTTTGTAGATTATATTCCTAGTCATGTGGAGGAAAAAAGAAGTGTATATGATATAATGACCCCCAAAAAGAAGAGACATAAAAAGATTCAAAACAGAGCCATGGAGATGACAGAAATCCCTTTGTTTTTAAGTTTTTCCTTTTCTTCCTAATGGATGAAAGGAATTGGTTGAAATATCACACATTGTTTGGATAATATTTATATTTAGTAAAAATCCAGCACAGAATGGTTTTGTTTTTCAAACAAGAAACAAAGCCTACCTTTTTCCCTTGTGGGCAACATTAATATCTTACTAATAGGTACTCATTCAGTCTGATCCTGTAAAAACTGTAAAAACTGAAAAAACAAACCCCCCAAAAAGCAGTGTTTTATAATAGAAAGGCAAAAAAAAGAGATTAAAGATTTTTATTTTATTTTTTGGAGGAGCAAATGGTTTCTATACTTCCATTGAGTGGATAATGCAATGGTTTAAATAAAGCAATTCCAATGACTTTTTACATGGAAACTTAGAAAAATGTTAGAGGGCCTCTCAAAGACAGAAATAATCAATGTGGGAGAAACTAGGGGAAGCTAGACATATTTACTACATTGTTGGTAGAACTGTGAATTGATCCAACCATTCTGGAAAAGATTTGAAATTTAACCAAAAAAAAAAAAGCCACAAAATTGTTGTAGTCCTTAAGTTGAGTGCATATTCCAAAAAGGCATGTGACCATGAGCAAGACGCAACCCTGTTTGCCCCAGTTTTCTCATCTGTAAAATAAAATGGAGAAGGAAATGACCAACCACTCCAATAGCTCTGCCAAAAGAACCCCAAAAAAGTTCACAAAGAGTTGAACATAATGAAAAACAACTAAACAACAAAATTGACGTTATGACTATAACTGAAATAACAAAGAATCCCCTTATTAGCAAGAGAGAAGAAAGATCTGATGACTTATTGGAACTTTATAAAAATGAATTTTTACCTTGATACTCTTTCCTTTGACTGTTTTTTTTTTGGGGGGGGGGGGTAAGCAACTATTTCTTTTTTGGTTAAATTTTACATGAAGTATGACCTTATCCTTACTCCAGACATCATGGATTACTGAGTGGAGAAGAAGGAAGGTAAATGTTTAAACAGTGATTATAATTTTTAGGCAGGTATGGAATGCAATGCCACAAACATTTATTAAGGGTCTGTGATATGGCAAGTCACTGTGCTAAGTGTTAGCAATACAGAGCAAAAAGAAAATAGTCCTTCCCTTCAAAAAGTTAATATTCCACTAGAATGATGCAAGTCTATTAGAAGTTGTTAAAACATGGTTTATTTTGCTTAACTGTTTTTCTTTGTAATAAAAGAGGATTTAATGTATTTGATTAGGGGGGCAGGACTAAGTATGGTAGGAAGGTTAAGTCAGAGTCGCTCTTCATTTAAGAAACCTTGCCATTTTGCTGTAAGAATATGGCCAAATAAAGAATGTGCAAATTACTGTAAATTCACCTCTATTCATTGTGCATAAAGTTAATCTAACATTTATTCCAAAAATTAATTTTCATGAAGTAACTGCTCAGTGGTAGGAACTAGGAATATAAAGACAAAAGAAATAGTTCCATCCCTCAAGAAGCTTATATTCTATTGGATAAAATTATATTTTCATATGTCAATATATACAAAATAAATATAAATAATTATAAGGTAGTTTTGAGAGATAGAGCACCAACAATTAAGGAAGAGCAGACAGGAAAGGTCATTCTAGAAGGTGGTTTCTGAACTGGAAGTGGAGGATTCCTTATGACAGGGGTGAGGAGGCAAAGAGGGCATTTAAGGTATGAAAGTCAGGAGAGAAATATTTATTGTAAATTCAGAAGACTACTTCTTAATCTGTCATATGCACATACCTAGAAGCAAAATGCTCTCATGTTGTATATAATTTAATAATTATACTAATAAACATGATAGTAGGCTATAGGCTATGAAACAGAACCTAAACCACAAACTGGTCTTATTACTAATGTTTTAATTGTTTACACAACAGACACCGCATGTGAGAGGGGGGAAATACTCTTTATTTCATTTTTGCAGACAGGACTTGGATTTACAGTGTAGCTGGTGCTAGCTCAAGACTGCAGGCTCAATTATAAAGTCTGCTTTCAGCATCAACAAATCTTCTTCGGGTCCTGCTGTTTCCCTTAATGGTAAGGACAAGTAGCTTCCATCTGTAAGGAAGCATGTTTTGCATAAGAACTACCACAAAGCAAAAGACAAAGCAGAAATGAACTAAAATTCAATGCTTTATTCTATCAGATTTTTTATTATTATTATTATTTGGTATACTGTTCTCTGAGGATCAGATGGTTATGAGTGATTTAGAGAGAAATCTTTGCTGTGAAATAAAGAAGACAATTTCTTTGATCTGTCATATTCATATACCTGAAAACAAAATGCCATGACATTAATATAAACAGGATGTCAGTCTATGATGCGTGAACTTAGCTAGCTTGGTACAATACCTACCAGGAAAAAAAACCAGAGTGTTTTTATGAGCTGCTGATTTTCGATAACCTTGGATACCCTTTTTGTAACTACATTTAGCCTGATATTAACAAACCATTAACCCTAGCTTGAGTTACATAGGACAAGCAAGCAGGGAATGGATGTGATCTGCATACTAGAGAAAATATCTTTATTGATGAGATTGCAAATCCAGGAGAGGATTTTGATTACTAAAACTCTACAGATTATGTGTGTATATGTATAAAAATATATACCTATATAAAGGCATATGCATATACATGCATATATGTGTGTGTATGCTTCTATTTTCTATCGAATTAAAATGGAAAAAAAAGAAATATCTTCTACAGAGGAATTTTGATGTTTATTGCTATTTCTATTGGCCCAGAGGTAGAACAACATTCAGTTTCTCTAGTCTGAATTTAATCTTTCTTGCATTGGACTATGCAACAACAAAAAAAAATGGCAATAACTTACTGCCACCTACAGATGGAAGATGTGCCTCTGAAACATTCATGCAGTAACTAGAAAAATGGAGCAGAAGTTCATACCAAAAGCCCCCTGGCCAAGGAAGATTAAATCTTAAAGCTGAACTGAAGGCAGTCCTACCTTTCCACCAGTAATTAGGTGATTATGCTGACATTTTATGAAATTTAAATAAAAATAGGGCTAATGAAAAAAAAATCCTCCAATATCATGTTCAAGCCACTTTCTTTTTATAAGAGAATCTTTCTCCTGGAGGTGAACTGGTAGAGCTATTACACTATTACACTTTAAATTCCAGGGTGAGGGAAAAAACAAAACAAAGAAAATCAAAATAGCTTTTGACAACCCTTATATCAAATAATGTTAGGAACAATATGTCATCACATACTCTCATGTTGAGTGGTATTCATTTTTTTCAGGAAGCATTTATTAAGTCCCCGATCTGTGCCAGGCCAAAAATTTTTTAAAAAGAGAGAAACCAAGGCCAAAAATAAAAAGTAAAAATAAAAACAGTCCCAGTCTTCAAGGGGCTTACACTGCACTAAGGGAAAGCTATTGACATAGATAAAAGAATATGTGTCAAAGAAAAATGTCTTGAAGTGAGTTATTAGCTTACTAACAACTGTGAGAATAAGGAAAGACCTCTTGTAGGAGACTGATACTGGAAGGAAATGAGATTAAAGGAAGCAAAATGAGCTAGGAGAGCATTACGGGCACAGTAGAGTTTGTGAAAAGGGCTGGTAGTCAAGAGATAAAATATTATGAGTGGGGAACAGTCAGTAGACTAGTTTGACTAAAGAGGGGCGGAAGGAGGGAGATTGATGTATAATCAGTCTGGATAGATAAATTAAAACTTAATTGTGAATGACTTTGAAGGCCAAATAAAGATTGTATTTTCCCCCATAGGCTGCAGGAAACCACTGAAGCTTTTTAAGCAGAAAAGTATCATGTTCAGACCTATGCTTTAGGAATTGATTGTCGAAGGGAGATACAACATGCAGAGAGGCTATTAAAAATATTCTGAGAAGATGTAATGAGAGCCTGAAGTCGGGTAATGTTTGAATGACTGTAAAGAAGACAAAAAACATAGATGATATCAATACCTATCAACACCACCATACCCATGGGAAAATCTAAATGGTTATCACTTATTTCTAGAAGCTCATTTCATTGGTTATCATTTCTTAAGCCTTCCAACTCAAAATTTATTTGAAGGGAATATTTGAAGAAGGACTTAGCCCCTCCCAAACTCTCCTCCACATACCCCATACACCCACTATTAATTTACCATTTGTTTTTCCTTTCTACATTATATGCTGAGTGTTCATTTTCATTTCATTTAGTAACAGCTAAATTTAGTAGCAACAGGTAGCTTCTTTTCATAAAATGAAGTACTGTTAAAAAATTTTCTAAAGTGACTTGGTGCTATGCTTTTTATCATCAGTCCTCCCTAGGTCTTTGAGCTTTCTCTCCTCTCCCCTCTCCCCTCTCCCCTTCCCATCACTCCTCCCTTCTCCTTCCTATGCCTCCCCTTTCCCCCTATGAATGATCTTAACTTGATAATCAATTTTTCAGAATCCATGTTTAACCTTCTTACAAGTCTAAAATTTAGATATGGGAAAAATATATCTTTATGCATAGAATGATAGCATTTGAGAACTGTTTTGTTCAGTCTTTTCAGTCATGTCCTACTCTCTGTGACCCAGGGTTTTCTTGGAAAATGATACTGGAGTGTTTTGCTATTTCCTTCTCCTCATTTAAAAATGAGGAATTGGGACAAACAAGGTTAAGTGAATAGTCCAGTCATACAGCTAATAAATTCTGAGGCCAAATTTGAAAATGGATCTTGATGACTCCTTCAGTCCATCAAACCATCTAGTTGTCCATTTGAGAACTAGAAGTGATCTAAAATATAACCTGATTCAACCTTCTTATTTTTCCGGTGAAATATGAAGACTGGAATGAGGCATCATGTTCAATGTCAACAACAATTTTCTAACTTAGTGTCAAGTCTCTAGATGCCTAAGTCAGGGCAATTGCACCTTCCCCCTACAGGAAGTCATCCTCTGATGTTTCCTATTGATTAATTAGCTAGGTTGACATTTCATCAGTGAAATTAATATAGTTAATAATTTCTATAATAATAATTTCTATCATATTCCAGACAATAAATTCCATTACCTCCAATATCAAATATATAGTCCTATGTTTGGATTTTAAAGCCCTTAATACCTTGGCCCCTTTCTACCTCACCTCTATTTTTGTGTCTTTCCCTCCATGTACTCTTTAATGCAGTGATACTGGCCTCCTTGTTGTTCCTTGCACAAGAATATCATCTCTCACCTCCATACATTCTCCTTGCTTGTCCCCAATGTCAGGAATTCTTTCCCTCCTAAACTCCATCTCCTGGTTTCCTTGACTTCCTTCAAACCTCTTTGATATTAGTAGTTCCCCTTCTAAGATTGTCCCTAAATTATAATAAGCACACACACACACACACACACACACACACACATATGTATATATAAAAATCTTGAATATACATTGTCTTCCTCATTAGACTGTAAACTCCATTTAAGCAAGAATTCTTTTTTACATTTCTTTGCATCTCCAGAGCCAGTCATAATTATATTTGCAACACATCAGGTACTTAAAAACTTATTGACTTTAATTTCTATCTTCCTTTGCTATCTTATGAAATGAAATTAGCTTAGTTTCATACCCTTTATGATACCATGTACAACTTTATAACAAAAATCTAATAATGTGTTCAAAAGATTTTTTTCATTTATAGATAACCAATTTCCTCTGACATAAAATTCTGTGTTTGTGATTATTAGAGTTATCATCATATAGAGATAGAGGACCAACCTTGAATATGATCAGATATGGCCTGATTTCAAGTCATATCTCAGGCATGTAGGCTCTTAAGATCATAAACATAGAACTGGAAAAGATCTCAGAAGTCATCTAGTCCAACTCCCATATTTTAAAGATGAGAAAACTGATGCCCAGGGATATTAAGTTGACTTGGCTAAAACCACAGAGGTTGGTATGCCCTGAGTCTTCTGTTCAAAGTCAAGAGTTATTTCCTCTATACCACTTATTACTTGTATATCTTTGGGAAAATAATTTAACCTCTCAGTGTTCCAAATGGTACTCTTGGTCTTATAAACTACAGATAAATTCTGATCTGCAACAGTGAAGAGAGTTTCTACTCTGAGAGTTTCCCTACATCAATGAAATTACAGCCCCTGACCCTAAAGTTACATATATATAAAAATTTTATTTTCATAATTGTTTAATATTGCTTATTCACTAATTATGTTATATATACGAACTACTTGCTTGTTGTATTAAGGAGCTCATAATCTAAAAGTGGTATGCAAATATATAAGGGCAGCTAGGTGGCATAATGAAAAGAGTGCCAGCCCTGGAGAAAAGAAAGCTCATTTTCTTGAGTTCAAATCTGTTCTCAGACACCAACTGTAATCCTGGGCAAGTCTCTTAACTCTTTATCTCAGTTTCTTCATCTATAAAATGAGCTGGAGAAGGCAATGGCAAACCATTCTATTTTCTTTGCCAGGAAAGCCCCAAATGGAGTGACAGAATGTCAGATATGACTGAGGAATGATACAAATATACTTTCATAAGCATGTGACATCCATGAGACCAAGAGCTTACATTTTTGTCTTTGCATCCTCAGAACCTAACATAGAGGATAGCATAAGGTATAAATTAAATAAATCCTTTTGGATTGATTGTTGTAAAACACACACAAATATAAACATACACATATATTTTACATGGACATGTTTTCCACTTTTGTTTCTTCTCATTTCTGCACAAAATATTCATGTTTTTTTTTCCTACTTCATATGATGTCACTAATCCTTGATTGTCCTTTTTAGAGAAACCTTTGTCCACAAAACAATTACATTTTAAGTAGTCGTTTCCATTCCATTACACAAAATTTCAGAACTTGATATTTTGAGTTTCATGTTGACTGCCCAAGATAACTTTGAAAGCTATTGATCAGTCTCACTTAACTGAAGAGTAAGCAACAGGAGAGATCTTTGTTAATTCCCACAACCTAATGTAGAGAGTGTGACTCTCTTTCAGAGCTAAATAAAGCCACTTTAGGGGTTGACAACAGCTATGTTATCTCTATAAACCAAAAGCAATACTCATTCCAAAACAGACTAGGAGTTATATAAACAGGGTGCTACTCATAAAAACAGGGCAAATCAGTGTAATTGTGTTGATTGAAAGTCTGATCCAATTTAGCTCTATTTGTTTTCTTTTTAAATCCTCTGAAAAGGAAGAAGTGCAGAGAAGTGGGTCTAGAAATGGAAAACCAGGATTCTAAGTAACTTCCCTGGAACAGAGAGAGTAAATTAAAGACTGTCACTGACTTGCCATTAATAATGGATGTCCCCATAGCTGACATGGTAAAAGACGACTCTAGGAAAGCAAAAAGAAAAGAGAAAAGAAGAAAGAAATAAGAAGAAAACACTTGTTTCACATTTCTTGAAAGGCAAAGAAATAGGGATAAATGTCCTCCTCTAGTGAGCAACAGTCAAAGATAAGTGCATATGCTGTGGGAGAGAGATTGAGATTGAGAATTTGTCTTTTGGAAGAAGAGAGAGGAAAAAAGGCATATCCATCTTCGGACAATAGCAGCTTTTATAAAAGAATGACAAAGCACAAGTGTTCCAAGCAGTCTAGTCTGATTAATAACAAGAGGGAAACTTGGGAGCTGTAAACTAATATAAAAGCAGGATCTTCCTCTTTGTCTTTCAGTATCTAAGATGTGAATATATGTTTAATAATATCTTAGTGCACTTCTGTAATACATTTTACAAGGTGCCTTCTGATATGTGATTCAATAGGACTATACTTAATTTTAAAGTTGAATAAAGATTCCCAAGGGGAAATAAAAGAAATGATGAGGAAAATAAAGAACTTGGAAATAAATACTCTTTATTTAAGAACTGGTTATTGGAAAAATGGCTAGCTCAATATGAAAATAAGAAGACCCTTAATATAAAACCAGTCTATTTAGGCAGCCCTGATTTAATAGAAAAGAATTATTTGATCAATACTCTGTCCCAGAAGAACATCATTGTATAGTAGGAAAAGTTAGAGCCAGAATTCTTTTCCTTGATTAATTTTTTTGTACTGATTATATGTCAATATCCCTGATTACTATATAAACTTGTATAGTCTTATTGCTAACCTTGCTTTTCTTTGCCTTTCTGGAAGGAGTTGATCACTATAATATAATCAGTCAACATATGCATTTATTAGGTGCTTACCATGACTTAAGTATTAGGAATACAAATAAAAAGCAAAAAAAATGCAATAAAAACAAATGCCTTCAGTTTTGTAAAATATATCAAGTAAAAATAACTGCTCATCCCTAGTGTATTCAAACTATAACTTTTTTATTCTAAAATTAAATTATTCTGTGAAAAACTCTTTTCCCCTCAAAGAAAGGTAATGAAAATGAAGCAAAAAGGATACTTATTTAAATTCTGGTAAAGTGATAAGGTATAATTAATCATTATTACTTCATCAATTTATTAATTTGCTTATTAATTATTATTTTTAAAATTTACCAAGTATCCATTCCATTCTAGGTACTGATGGAGATGTAAAAATAGACAGTCCTGTCTCCTAAAAATATAAAGATTATACTAGGAAGCAAAGCATTCCAAAATTATTTTTATTTCATGTGAAATTATTAAGTGTCTGAGGTCAGATTTGAACTCAGGTACTCCTGACTCCAGGGCCAGTGCTCTATCCACTGCGCCACCTAGCTGGCCCTTTTTCTGTGTATTTATATACAGACAAATAACTTTGTGAAATTTACTGAACTTCTAAAGGACATCTTTGGTGCTTGGAGGTAAAATGACTGTCATATTTCTCCAAAATTTCTCATATGCTTGAAGTTTTAAAAAACGTGTCTATGAGCCAATTAACCAAAGAAATGCAATCCATGCTCTCAATAATAACTATGGTTTGTTTTGTCCTAATTCAGAAATAGCCATGAAAACATCAAGATCTCTAGCTCTCCCTTTCTTTTTATTTCTCCTGCACCCATTAAGGCAGTAAGGCATGGAAAAGAACAAAATGAAATCAATATTCTAAACCAGATGTCAAAGGGCCAGTTCTAGCTCATATCTTCATAGGTATCTTTTCTCTGAGGTATGTTCTTTCTTTCCATCAACATACTCTACCTTTCACATAGTTTCTGATATCATGATAAGTGGAAAGAAGAAAAATTTGTTCAGGAACTTGGGTTAAAATCCAACCATTGTTTTAGTAATGTATAAAAAAAATTATTTATACAAAGTAAGAATAAATAAATAAAATTCAGCCATTACTAACTATATCAACATTGGCAAGTTACTTCATCTCAATAAGGCTCAATTTCTTCATCTACAAATGGACAATAATAATAGCATGAAATGATCTGTTTATAAAGCACTTTGCCAACCTTGTAACTCAATAAATAGCAGCTGTCATATGTACCAAACATAAATAAATGACACTTTTTTAACAAATAATGCTATTGTCCACATATTCAGAGCTTCACATGAAACAGCTAAAACCCCAGAGAAGGCTATATTAATTAACACAGCTTGAAATGTGTCCAATGATTGCATGTATTATTTCTAACTTAAGAAAAGCTTATTAGTTTCATATACTGTGAAAGGCTAAATGAGAGATTTTGCTTTAGGGATATAGAAGTGGATCCATGTCTAATAAAGGGAGAAAACATGGACAATGGCTGTAGATGGTTTTAGGACAATTCAGAAGGGGTAAATTGTGTTTGAAGTGCTGGCAAGTATTCCAAGTGGAATACCCATCAGTCAATTGGAAGAGGAGACTTAGTATAGAGGATAAAAACCACTGTGGAAGAGTAGAAAGTAGAAATATAGAAGTGGAAATCATCTTTATAATAGAGGTAATTGAAGTCATAGAAGTGGATAAAGGCATTAAATAAACATAATAGCCCTAGGCAAAAGACTATGAAAGGGGGGAGGGAAAGGGGAGGGAGGGAGAGAGGGAATGAGAGATCTGCTATACCTAAAAATGTCAGAAAAGGCTCCCTGAGGTAGATCTTGAAATACTGGAGGAAGAATCATAAATGGAGATGTGGGAAATGCAGGGAAAATATACAGACAAAGGGGCAGCTAGGTGGCACAGTGGATAGAGCACTGGCCCTGCAGTCAAGAGTACCTGAGTTCAAATCCGGCCTCAGACACTTAATAATTACCTGGCTGTGTGGCCTTGGGCAAGCCACTTAACCCCATTTGCCTTCCAAAAAAACCCTAAAAAAAAAAAAAAAAAATATATATATATATATATATATATATATATGTATATATACAGGCATGAGGGAGGGCATAAGCAAAGGCATGAGAAGATCACAGAACAGTCAAAGAGAATGAAAATTATTCCAGGTAGGATTACACCCAAATGCCAGATATAGTTTATTCTTTGTTAGTCCCCTCAAACCCCATAATAGCTACTGAAAGTAGAGGAATGGTACCATCATAATTCTGTGTTAGAAAATATATATGGTTAACTGTATGAAAAATGGACAGAAAAAGGAATAGACAGGAGGGAGAAAGGCCAGTTAGAAGATAATTACCAATAGTGCCAGAGATAAGAGATAAAAGCCTTAATTAAGGTAGTTCTAGTGGGAGTAGTACAAAACAGAAATAAACATGTGGAAATAATTTACATAAAATACATAATTAAAGCCATAGTGATGGATGAAATTTCCATGGGGGAGCATGTAGGGAGAAAAGATAGGGTCATAATCTTGGGAGACACTGATGTTTGTTTCATATTTATAGAAACACATTTAGAGATGGGACGAGATCTTCAAAATTCTCTAGTCCATAGTCTTTACTTTTAAAGATGAGGAAACTAAAACTTGGAAGTTTAAGTGGCTTGTCCAAGGTCATTCTATTAGAAGAGGCAAAGCATGAATTGAACCCATATCTTCTGGTTTCAAATCCAACATTCTTACTGAGTCTTGTATAGCTAAACAGTGTAGAAGTTAGAGCTCTAGGTCTGGAGTTAAAAAGACCTGCCTCAAATATCTACCAGCTTTGTGACCCTGGGCAAGTCAGTAAACTCTTGCCTCAGTTTCCTCATTTATAAAATGGAGACTTAATAGCACTTACCTCCTAAAGTTTTTGCAAAGATCAAATGAGCTAATAATTGAAAAGCAAAAAAGAATAGGCAGAGAATTAGGAGAACCATGGCAGTGTACATCACTATGTATAGTAAACTATAGAGAAAGACTTAAAAATATTTAGTTTCTTAGACTTTATTGCCATGCATGGATGAGAGTAATTTGGGTTTCTAATTTATCTCATCATTTGGCTTACAAGATTCCCTTTCCAATATTTCAAGTACTAATATGTGTTAAAAGATGACAGTGACCTGGTTATATCTCACTCTGAGTTATTTTTTAAAAATATTTGGAACTGAAGCATTGAAAATCAGCAGTACATAGCACATGCAAAAATAAGAATTGTTTCCTAAGTTCTTTACAGGTTTAGAGTTACTCCTTTGAAATAAAACACCATATTTTCCTAGTAGACAAATTGTCTTGATGCATTCAAACATTGAATACATTCCCAAATTCTCTGTGAATATTCATGGGACTTTAAAATCACTTGTAATTTGCTTGCTGATGCCTGGGTGCCAAAAGAAAATTTGCAGAAGCTCCCATTTATAGAATTCAAATTTTGAAACTATATAATTTATCCACCACCAGAATCCTACCCCAGTGCTTCATTATGCTCTTGAGATAACCATTGATTCTAAAAGCTATGCAAGTGAACCACCAGGTATGGCGGGAGACACTGATAAACAACAGTAATACTGAATGATAACTCTTTGCAAAGTATTATGGAAGACAAGCAAAGATAATAAAAGTAGCTCTTTATAAAATGGCAAGCCAGGAAAGTCAATTGAGGAGGGAGAGCATACCAGGAATGGGAAATGGTGAGAGAGAAAAAAACCCAGAAGCCAAGGTATGGAATGTCTTTTTGAGGAATAGTGAAGAAATCAGTTTCACTGGATCAAAGAATTCATGAGAAGTAAGGTATAAGGAGATTGGACAGGTGAGGGTGGGTTTCGTAGGGCTTTGAATACTCAACATAAAATTTTGTAATTGATCCTGGAAGAAGTAGGCAGTCAGTGGAGTTTATTAGCAGAGTTATGGTTCTACCTCCTCTTTAGGAAAGGCACTTTGGTAGATGAGCATCAACTAAAGTGAATAGAGATTTCTGGCAAGTAGATTAACCAGCAGACTATTGCAGTAGCCAGGGAAAAGGAGAAAAGTAATAGACAAAAATGGTGGCACTATCAGAGAAGATAAGGGAGTGTATTCAAGAGATGTTGCAAAGATAAAATCATCAGGTCTAGGCAATTTGGGATTTTGAAGGTGGAAATAGAAATTAAGAACGAATCTAGTCTAGAGTACTGGCAGGATGGAGGTGCCTTCAACTATAATTGAGAAGGTAGGAGGCAACAAAATTTAGGGGGAAAGATTAATGGGTCCAGTTTTTAATATGTTGAGTTTGAGATAGTCACTGAGAATTGTGACTTGCCTAGGGTCACTGAGCCATAGGTGTCAGAGATAGAAGCTGTGTTCAAGTCTTCCTGACTTCTAAGGATTTTGCTATCTTATTTTATTCATAGAATAAATAGCTTATAGCATATTACCAAAGATAATTTACAAAGAAGCAGTGGCATAAAAGACATCAGCAGGAACATATATGACAAAAAAATAAATTTTATCATACATCAAAACAAGTAATAACAAAATGGACAACCACATGTTTCTGATATACCAGAAATGGTCAAAAATAAGAGAAAAGTCTCCACCATATTAAGTAGATTATCTGTGAAAGATTCATGGGAAGACAAGAATTGAATGACATATAAAAGAGTGGTTGTGATCTGTACTAGGAGAGGAGAGAAATTATTCCAGTTTCAAAGGAGATAATGATAGAAAGTTAAATGGGTAGCATCTTGAATTGAAATGAGAACCTGAATCTATTGAAGTAAGTATATTAATAATGCAGATCTTCACTGGGAATATCTACCTCTGGAGACACTAGCCAATCAAAAGTTTTCATGGAACTAATTCAAGGTCATAAATGTATTAGGACAATCTGGTTTCAACTCAATTGTTAGTCTTTACAAGCTTTCCACTCAGAATTGTTTTACAAGTTTGTAAGCCTATCACCCACAGCCTAGGAAGTAAGAGAGGTAAACAGATTCTATTGTATGTGTACAGTGTCAACAAAGTCAGTATTGCTCAATTATTCTTTTAAAATTTCATTTCAATTAAATCAATTTGTTTCATTTGCTCAAGAAATATTTTCAAACTATGATTATTTCATTAGTTAGTCCTTGCTCCCATGCTCCAAATATCAAAAATATCAGGGCAATTTATGTCATCTTTTTTTCAAATTAAATATCATAGTTGCCCAAAACAGTGAATGTTATAAAATAACTATAAATATTACCATATTATCATAAAGAAAAATGATTCTCTTTTTAATAGCAGCTTAAATTTGTTCCTTCTTTTTTTAAAAAAAATCACAATTGTCTAATTTATTTGGGCAGTATTTTTATTTTCCTCCAAAAATACCAAGAAAATTTAAAAATAAATTAAGAATTTTGAAAAATCGGCTACATCTATGAAATTTTTTAAAAAACTGTCATCTATCTTAATTTGTAATATTGCTTTATAATACAACTCCAAAAATGTAATTTTATATGTCTTAGGCCTGAAAAGTCTTTGAAACATTTTATTTCAGAGCTGAGTTTAAAAAAAAAGGAAAAGACATGTTTGTTAAAACTCTCCTCACAAAGAGGTTTGTCTGGGAAAAGTATTCTTCGAAACTGGAGACATGTCTTTCCAAAAGCCTCTGTTCCAATTCACAGCACTTATTGTCCTGATCTCAGAGCTCAGTCACAGCGGCGTGAAGCTCTTTTCAAAACTAGTCTAATGACTTTGAAGAATTTGCTTTTTGCTAAGTCTGGTGAGCTTAGGGCTGCAATGTTGTTTGGGGTTTTGGGGGTATTTTTTTTATCCTTTTTGTTTCTGTTTTGTCTTTACCTTTGAGCTCCCAGGCCTTGATAAAATAGGGACAAAGCCACTAGGTCCCTTTGTAAGAAAGTAATAATTAAAGTCAAGATTACTCAGTGTATATCATGTTTGTTCTATTTGAAACCTTTCAGAACCAAATTCACTTGTTAAGTTAGTCAAGCATGTTGGTTTTTGGCTTGGTTTTCTGATTCTTTCTTTGTGGTCTTTTTTTAATATATATCAAACCAACTTGGCTGTCACACTTTCAAAGAAGGACTTTGGAAAAAATGTGTGCCTATCTCATCTGAAACCCTGAACAAGGTTGATGGGAAACTAAAATAGTGGCTTAGATTGAAATCACCTTGTGAATCACCTAAATTTCTTTTGGAGAATTCCCTGATTTTTTTTTAGTTTCATTTACAAGTCCTTTTATACTTTGGAGTTATGCTTTAGAAATTCTTTTGACTTTTTGAAATGCAACTGTACAGTTAGAAAACTCTCAGTAAGATCATCACTATCTTTAAATGATATAATCCTTGGGGCCATAAGCCAAGAAAGTCATTCTTAACTATGGGAAGATTCAATGGTGAATAGGTTTTCCTTCTGACCAGTCCACTCATCCTCTACCCTCTTCTGTATAAGATTTGTAATGAGTACTCTCTGGAGTCCTGAAAAATAAGAAAAGGGCACCTGCCTCTCCATAAGCACAGGTCTAAAAAAAAGTCCAAGTGACTCAAATCATCCTCCAGTGCCTTGGAGTATCCTTAATCTTTTCAGTGAGCCTGGCATCCCCTTGTTCACCACAGGAAGAAGCATAGTCTCAAAATTTTGACTTCCTTTCTCCTAAATTTCATAGAATCACAAATATTGTAGTAGAAAGGATCTCAGATGTCATATATTCAATCCACTTCATTTTACAAATTAAAGAAACTGAGGTCAAGTGAAGTTTAACAATTTGCCCAAGTCCACTCAGACAGTAAACAAAAGAGAGTGGATCAAGTTGATCATGGAATGCCCTTGATAGGTCAGCAGGCATATAAATAAGCATTTGCTATATACAAGTTATATATGTACTAAGCCCTGAGGAAACAAAAAAGGCAAACATATGTTTCTTACCCTAAAATATCTCACATTCCAATGGGGGAGAGAAGATACAAATAACTATGTGCAAGTAAAATGTGTGTGTGTGTGTGTGTGTGTGTGTGGAGAGAGAGAGAGAGAGAGAGAGAGAGAGAGAAACTGGAGGTAATCTCAGAGGGATAGCCTAAGATTAATTTTATGTATAATGACCTGAAAGAGTATTTAAAACATTTTATTAATTGAATTCTTGGGGGGGGGGTTAAAGAAAAAAGGATGTGATTGTTAAAAACCTCAAAAAAAATAATTACAGTCCTAAGCTCACCAGAATTAGCAAAAAGCAAATTCTTCAAAGTCACTAAACTTGTTTTGAAAAGAACTTCAAGCCACTGTGTCTGAAATCTGAGATCAGGGCAATAAGTGCTATGAATTGGAACAGAAGCTTTTGGAAAGACAGGTCTCCAGTTTTGAAGAATATTTTTCCCAGACAAGTGTCTTTGTGAGGATTTTTCACAAACATATCTTTTTTTTTAACTCAGCTCTGAAATAATGTTTCAAAGACCCTTTCAGGCCTAAGACATAAAAAATTACAAATGGCCTTCTTACAGAAGTAATTTAGCTGAGACTTAAAGGAAGCCAAAACTAGGAGGCAAATACTGGGAGGGAGTGGAAGGAAGGAGGGAGAGGGAGAGGGAGAGGGAGAGGGAGAGGGAGAGGGAGAGGGAGAGGGAGAGGGAGAGGGAGAGGGAGAGGAGAGGGAGAGGGAGAGGGAGAGGGAGAGGGAGAGGGAGAGGGAGAGGGAGAATTTAAGGTATAGAGAGTAGTCATTGAAATGCACAGAATTGGGAGGTGGAGAGTCATGTTCAAGAAAAAGCGAGTTGGTCAGTATTACTGAATTATAGATCTTGTGGAGGAGATTCAAGTATAACAGAACAAGGAAGGAAGAAAAATTTGATTTTAAAAGTCAAATGGAGGATTTTATATTTGATGCTAGAGATAATAAGTAGCCTCTAGAGTTTATTAATTGGTGGTAACATGGTCATTTTTGCAATTCAGGAAGATAACTTTGATAGCTGCCTCAAAGATGGAGTGCAATAGGGAGAGATTTGAGGCAGAGAAACTAACCAAGACATATGCCATGATAAGTTTCTTCTATATTAATTTAGTCAGGGCACAGGATATCAATGACACTTATGTTCTGGAACCAATTACTGAAAGTGAAGATTTTGATTTCTTCAGTGAATATAGTTTGAAATCACCTTGAAGAACCTATAGATATTTTGAAACAATTCAGAGCATCTCCTGATATTTCACCCTTTTGTATTTTTATTTAGCATAGGTAAGTGAAAAACTAGAAAGAAGCTTATAGATGGATCACAGTCACCATTGATGAACAATATAAAGCATATACCTGCTTCTGGAGTTGAAACGAATGATACCAGTCAGGTAGGCTAGGCCTCTAGTTTTAGTCACTATGACCCAAGAGAAACCCTGGAGAAAGTATCAGGTTAACTTGTTGATGTTCCAACTCTACCATTGCCTGGTTGTGTATCCCTGTGAGTCTTTCTCTCTAATAGTTTCAATCTACTTGCCTTCAAAATAAAAAAGGTCAAATTTAATTGTGTCTGAGGTTCCTTCCAGCTAAAACATTCTATGATGTACAGTCACAGTTTCAAAATCTTGTCCTTCAGTTGCAGGTTCAAAAATTCAGTTTTATATTAGTTCACCTGGGGTGATCAAGCCCTGATGAATTGACTTGTAAATCCATACTCACAAGAGACTGATTTATAAACCCAGAATGCCATTTTATTAATTTACAATGTGAAATTAAAATGCCAAATGAATTGCAATATTCATATCAGCTGATCAGCACATTCTCAGTAAAAGAAACCTACTTAGGAAACCAATTTGGATCAGGAGCTACTTGATGTACAATTATAAAGAAAAGAAGTCAAATAACTACAAGAATTCTTTAGTTCACCAAAGCTAAGTCAATCAGTCATTCAACTAACATTTATTAAGCAGGTGTGATGAACGCAACAGGTTGCTAGGGATACAAAGCCAAAAATTAAAAAGTGTCTGACCTCAAGAAACTTGATTTTGCAAGTTATAACATTTTATCTGTCATAAATAAGTGAATGTAAACAAATTTGTGAAGGAAAAAAGCATTAACAAATAGGAACATCAGACTTCACATAAGGGGTTATTCCTTGAATGAAATTAAGGATTTTAAAAACTGAAGTGAAAGGGTGTGTGTTCAAATAGAAGGACAGAGCAGCCTGGGCAAAGGACACACATATACCAGCACAGCTAAAACACCAATTTGGGTAGAACAGAACATGTAGATAACTATGATGGAGTAGAGTAACAAGGTTACATAGAAAAGAGTTCATAGAACATCTAAGTCCAAATTCCTCCTCTTCCACTTAATCAGACAAGTCATCTAATCTCCCAAAAACTGAATTTTCTCACCTGAAAATAAGAGATAATAAACTTCACACTGACAGCAAGGAATAGTGAATTCGGGGCTGGACTTAGAATCAGGAAGACCTAGATCCTAATTCTATCAAATGTATACTGGTTGGTTCTGGACAAGTCATTTAATGCTTCAGTAATTTAGTCATATATTAAAAACTATTAAGGGGGGGCAGGGCAACTAGGTGGTACAGTGGGAAGAACACAATGACCTGAGTTCAAATTTGACCTCAGCCATTTATTATATGGATGACACTGACTGAGCAAGTCACTCAACCCCAATTACTTTTATTTTACTTTTTTTTTAGATTTTTTTCAAGACAAATGGGGTTAAGTGGCTTGCCCAAGGCCAAACAGCTAGGTAATTATTAATTGTCTAAGGCCAGGTTTAAACTCAGGTACTCCTGACTCCAGGGCCAGTGCTCTATCCACTGTGCCACCTAGCTGCCCCAACCCCAATTGCTTTTAAAAAACCTATAAATTCACTTAACCCCATTTCCTTGCAAAAAAAACAAAAACACCTATAAATTACCTACAAGATGATAATGTGTATCATGAGGGGATTTCTACTTCAAGTTCCCCACACAGAAATCATATTTCTGTATCCTCCAAAAGTGAAAACAAGCAAAAAAATTTAAACTTTCCTAACTCCATTTTAGAATTTCTTATAGCAAAGAATAAGTAAGTTAATAATATGTAAAGCATTTTGCATTTATAATACATTATATAAATGTTCATTATTATTTCATGACTCCACTGTAGAATTCACCATAATTGTAAGTTATGTCTCATTCTTCTGGAGAGTTTGGAAGAAACACTAGCTAAGCTGCTTCTATAGCATCCCTTTTTCAGTATTCCCTGCTGATCACCACCAGAATCTTCTGTTTGCCCTTGTCATTATAACATCACCTTTCTTCATTTGAACATGGTCTCATAGCATGTTACAATATTCCAGTTTGCAGCTTATTTTCCAATGATTGCATTTGAGATTGCTTCCTCATGACATTTAGGGAGACACTTGAATCTCCAATAAGATGCCTCCAAATTACTTTTGGGAAGGTTTCTCATAGACAGCTAATCTCATCTACTGTGTATGAGTTCTCGTTAACATCCATCAAAGAGTCGATGCCTTCCCAGGTCTGGGTGTCGTGCCCTTTTCCTGACCTGTGTCTACAAGATCTTAGTGCTATTCCATCTGGAGACTATAATTCATTTTCTATAATTTCATTGAAAGTGGGTCAGGGTCATCATCTTCTGTGAAGGTCAATAATTTTATTTTATAATGTACATATTCATTGCAGATTTCTACTTCTTCAAAAACCCTAAATTTCAATCCATTAAATTGATTTTATCCACACCTGGGGTTGCTTTTATCATTACCATATTGATTTCTTGTGTTCATATTCTATGCTATACCAATAGGGCTTTAAAAAAAAGCATAAAGATAAAATATAGCTTCATCAAATTCTCGCATATTGTAGAGAGATTAAAATGTGTATGAATTACCAATTCAGGAAAACTTTTTCTTTATGGTGAACAGATTTGGAAATCCATTGACAAAAATCCTTCACTTCCATTCATTAGGCAGCTTTGAAATTCCTAATATGTGCAAGGCACTGTGAGAAGTGCAGAAGTAACATCTTAAACATATAAAATAACTCAAATACAAAATAGGACATAATAAGTTCATTAAAGTTTAAAATTTTGTGCAAAGTGCCAGATACAAGATGAGTAAAAGGTCATTTCTGGCTGAGCAATAAAGGAGGAGGTGGCATTTGAACTGATTCTTGGAAGGATTTTTTAACAACTTTTTAACAAGACTTGGGGAGGGCATTCCAGGTAATAGTGAGAGCACAGACACAAAGGCAGAGAAACATGCAATATTTATAATGAGATAGCAATTAGCCTAGTTTGACAAGAGTGTATAGAGGGAGTTAGCTGTCAGATAAAGCCAGAAGAGTACCAGATTATGAAGAGCCTCAACCGATAAACTAAAGAATAAAGAATTTAAATGGAGAAAACTAGGTGGGAATGATGAATGAAGGAGTGGACCTGGGGTCAGAAAGACTTGAGCTCAAATTTGGCTTTAGACCCTAAGTCATTAATCTCTCTCTGCCTCAGTTTCCTCAACTGTTAAATGAGGATAATAAAAGCACTTACTTCCTAGGATTATTGTGAGGATCAAATGAGATAATATTTGCAAAGGGCTTAGCACAGTACCAGAAGTATAGCAGATGTTCACTAAATGCTCGTTTCCTTCCTATAGATGAAAGGAAAATGGGGGGGGGGGGGCGGGTTGAGGGAAGAGGAATTAAAGAAGCAGAGAAATCATATGAGAGTTGCCTTGGAAACTTAGCAATAGTTCTTAGGGCTTTCTTTAAAAAAAAATAGCATACAAAATGATTGAGTGTTGAAATAATTGGAACAGAAGTCAGAGAATACAGATCCAAATCCGAACTCTGCCCATTTTCTACTTGTGTAACTTTGGGAAAGACCTTTAACCTCTCTGGGCTTCGGTCCTTCATTGTTAAAATGTGAAAGTTGGACTAGATGACTTCAAATATACATTCTGCCCTTAAAAGCTACAGTTTATGTCATGCTTTGTGCAAAGTCAGCTAACAAGTTTAATATTTACTCAAAAGTAGGCAAATTTTTTGCCATCTTACCTGCAGTCTAAAACCTTGTCCCAGTAATGAATTATGTTGTTCAGTGTTAGGACCTAGGAATCAAATTAAGGATTAACAATAATACAGCTATTGTTTCATATAATACATGATTAGAAGGAACCTTAGATTTTAAAAGACCAAAGAGCTGGAAGGGACCTCAGGAGCCTCTAATCTTAACCCTCAGTTTTTAAGGAGAGAAAACTGAGGCCCATAGTTAAGTGGCTCACCCAAGGTCACACAGGTATAATAAGCATAAGACCCAAAGTCTTCTAATTCTAGAACATCATCTCTTAAAGCTCTTTAATTTTGCAGATGGGAGAGAGATCAACTAACTGGTTCAAAAGTATATAAGATGTTAATTCCATACTAGAATACATAACTTGGTCCTTTAATGATTCCAAATTCACAGTTCTTTCCACTATATCCCATTGACTCTTATGTACAGTGTGAGAAATAGTACCCATTTACAGAGAAATAAATGGTTAGATCAGCCCTGTTCAATGTAAGGAATTTTTTGAGACATTAATACATTTAAGTCTGGCAATACTGGTACAATAAGAAAGCCTTTCTGACTGTAAAGACCAGTTAGGCAATTTTCAGAGTCTAAGTGCTTTACAAGTATCTTTTTAATGTGGACAATTTTTTATTTATTATTATGCTTATCTTTGGCCAAATGTACCTTGACATTTGCCCTACTAATAGTTCTTTTAAAGTGTCCAGCTTTCAGTTGGTTTTGAGTAACTGAAAATTACTTGTGTGAGTAATACTGATCATGCACTTGTGAATCAGATATGCCTTCTGCAATGACCTCTTTTATACATGAATGATACATCTGGAAAAGCTTTTGTACTATGTCATTTCAAGGTTTGTATACAGTTGGTCTTTTAAAGATCTATGTATGAGAACCAAGCCTATCTACATAGAGATTAGCCTCTCTTTGTGAACAGAGTCTGTTACCCTCATATACAGTTCTTTCATTTCCATTTCCATTTCGTGCTGATAAACTGTTTAGCACCATTTCTCGAAAAGTGCTATATGGTGAATGAGTGATATATTGATTACAATGGGGGTGAAGCAGCAGGACTAACTGATCAGTGTCCATAAACCAGTGGATTTGAGTGAAAAAATAATGAATATTGCACAGGAAGTAGCCAGTTGTTAAAGATTGGTTAGAGTACAACAGAGATAAACTATAGGCAGGTTGTTTGTATGTGACACTATGTATAGCTGACCAGTGAAAAATAGATGTAATTATTGAATAAATGACCCTTTTAAAAAGTTGAATTGACTCTTGTCGGCATAGAGAATAATTGTGCTAACATGAAGAAAGATATGTCCTTAAATATCTAAGTAAGATTCATTAGTCCATTACTGTAAATGTGGGTGCATTATTGAATAGGGTAAATCACAATGCCTATATGCATTATCTTATATGATTCTTATCCTTCCACACAAATCCTCCATAAAAAAGACATAGAATATACTGTATGCCTTTCTCCAAGTCTTTTCTTATCTAAATGCTAGTAGTGTAACATTCAGCTTATTCATACCCAGTCTCAAATTCTGACTACTCTAACATCAGTCCTGTTAATAGAGAAATTATAGGTACCATAGTCAGCAATACCACCCGGTTCCATTGGTAGAACTTGCCTGCCTTATCCTTCTGTTAAGGCGCCATGTGGGACAGGCAGAATTAAACAGGATATTTAAGAGGGGCTTTTTCTCTTTTAAATGTTCTCTAAAAGACTGGGTGACTTTTTTTTTACCCTTTAAGCAATTTAAACTTTTCTCAGAGTACAAGACCCTTATAAATTCTAGTGACTTGAAATAAGCAGGTGTCCTTGTTTGATGTTTCCCAGGGAGGAATTTCCCTGAAAGTGTCTCTTCAGTAGTTCACAAGCTGGTTGGGAGGCAGCCAGTTATAATATATATGTTTATGTATCTCTTTTGCAGGTATCTATTGTTCTATATTACCACTACATAAACACTCACAATGACAAGGTCAGTTGTTCTAAATGCTTGTAATGAGAAGTGCTTTTAGAGATAAACCCAAATGCATTTGTGATACACACTTTCTCCAAGACTTAGCTTCAAAGTCCTAAGAATGTTTTTTTAAAGCCCAAGTGAAATAAGTCTGCCTCTTTTTCCAGTCATATACATCCTTATTGAGGTCTTTTATAAAGCTTCTTGCAAATTACAAATTTGATAATATGCTACAAATGGTTTACATCAGCCCTGTTACAAGATATATTATCAGCAACAAGAAAAAAAATGATTAAAAATATATATTTGCATCACCCCGATTCTGCAATATTCAAAAGAAGGTTGGAAAATTGTGTTGCTAATCATACAGAGTATAAAAAATCCTATTTGAGAATTCTTATTGGGAGCTCATGGACTTGCTTTGTAATATATTTTAATTAATCTATTTCAGTATAATTATATTCCTTTGTAATCCTATATATTTTCCTGAGTTTAAGAAGGTGATTGTGAGATCTCCCTTCACCAGACAACCAGTGGGAACCATGACACACACACACATACACAAAAGGTTAAGATCACCATGTTAGAACCAAGAAGAGTCAAAGGAAGACAAAGAAACTCTGACTGCAATTTTTTTAATCTTTTTTAATCTTTTTAAATCTTGAATGTGATGGCATTTTGATTGATTCAATATAAGAATTTAGTGTGGAAAAAATAAGTAAAATACTTATTTGATGACAAAAAGAGTACCATGGTTGAATTTGTCATTTTTCAGTAAACCATATTAATAATCTTTAGACATATAACTTTTATTTTAGCACTCTTTCTGATGCCAAAGAAATTTTGGATGTATTTGTTCATTGGCAATGATAACAAATGTTGGGTTTAGTAATCTGGAGAAACTAAAGGTTCAAAAGATAAGAAATTTAAATAGCATGCAAAATATTAAAACTATAATTCCTATTGTTCTAGAGAAGATAAAAATTCTCACTAATGGTTCCTTTATTTTGAGTACTATATCTTGATTATGGCTGATGACTGTCAGCCATTTGGGACCTTGTTCTAACTTTGTCTTTTGCTAGCTGAATGACCCCAAGTAGTCTCCCTAACCTCTTTAATCTGATTGTCACTGAATGGGTAAATGAGAACTGGGAAACACTTTAGCTTAAAAAGGCCAAGGTCTATCCTACCATATCTGAGGCTATCTCCAGTCATTCAGATCTTTATCTTGCCATGGGATCTAGATGGCTGGGGTGAACAAGTAAGGCTGGTGACTTTGCCCAATCCTCCCTCCCTTAAATCCAGTTCACTGGCAAGTGATGCCATGGGCCTCTTCAAGAATGAAAGACAAGTGGCTAGGTGGTGGAAGTGGATAGAGCACCGGCCCTGGAGTCAGGAGTACCTGACTTCAAATGTCATCTCAGACACTCAATAATTACCTAGCTGTGTGGCCTTGGGCAAGCCACTTAACCCCATTTGCCTTGCAAAAACCTAAAAAGAAAAAAAAGAATGAAAGACAAACACAACAACAATAATCTGATTGCATCTGTTTTCTACTCTGTGGTTTTACTAGATGTTACCTTTCTCATAAACTTTTTGAAAACATGTCGCAAATACAATTATGTAGCTGTCAGCTAAAATACGCTTTTTTTTGTTAAATTATGCTTTAAAATGGAATTTTAAGTCCTTGGGTCACTGGTCTGGTGACATGGGATCATCCCCAAACCCTCTGACATACTCTGTGTGTGTGTATAATGTCACTTTACAACACAGTCCAAAGCAAAAGACCCTTCCTAGGGATATTATGCAGGAACACAAACATAGACACAAAAAAAACTATCCAAATAATTGACTCTAGTCCCATGTCCGACATATCTCATTTTACTCTCTCACTCTCCCTTCTTTCAAAAGACTCGATATAAGGGAATAATAGTTTAGGAATGTCACCTCAGAAGGTTAGGCTCTCTCTGGCTTTATATGCTACTTTACAGGTAGCTTCCTAATATGAAAGACAATGAAATCTTTGACATCTACTTCTGCCTTCCTGCTTCAATAGCTCAATTGTTCTGCCTCACTATATCCCAACTCTCTGAGCTTCTTGAGGCATGTTGGGAATCAAATACTTCAAAAGGAAAAAATTAGTGGTTGAGACTTAGGCCCTAAAGACTGTAATTCTTTACCGTCTACTGATCACAGTTTATTTATTTTTTTCTTTAGATTTCCCAAGCTTCATTTTAGCAGAGAAAGCTCAACCTGATACAGAAAAAAAAAATCAGATTAGATACAGTTCACTTCATCTTATTTAGTTTTCATTAAAACCCCCTTAAATTATACATCAGTACACATTATTGATGACATACTCATAGGTATGACATGATCCTATTTTGAATAATTCAGTTCATCTGCACACTAGGAAAAAAACTAAGCACTGCTTTTTCTCGAGCTCAATAGGAATTGGACATTCACTGTTTCATCTAACCTAAAATTGCTATTGATGTGCTAATAGATGTCTGTGAATCATAAATGATCCCACCTCCTCTCTAAAACCAACTCTATTTTGAGAAAAATCTGCATTTAAGGAATGATTGTGGACCATTTTCCAGAGCTTCCTCTTGAATCCCTTTAGAGATTCTTTAAACATGCTTGTTTCCTGTGTGATTTTTTTTTTGTAATCATCTATGTGTGAGACATTTGAGAGGCTACCCTGCACAGACTTACTAAACTGAATGCACTAATGTGTTGATTCAAGCACAGCTAGAGCTAGTGGGATGTGAATTGTGACTTGAAATTGAAGAGTCAGGAGGAAAGGAGTCCCTAGGCAGGCACTACCTGACCCAAATGGAAAATAAGGGATGAAATGTATACTCTATAGTGCAGGAGAGAAAATCAAAATGGGATAAAAAAAAAATTTCAGTTACAAAGTGGCTCTGAAATATGCCTGTTCCATTTGAAAAATGCCAGGTGGCAGGTACCCAGGAGCATACCTTTATGCTTCCCTGCTCTCAAAAGTGGGAGCTGGATAGAGCCAGAAAGCATCACTATTCCCTGGTTGCCATGATGCTACATTGGCACAAAACATAAAAGATGGGATGCTACAACATAAAAAGCCCTGGCTTTGAAGTCAAAGGATCTGGTTCTGTGACTCATTAATTAGCCGGGTGATACTAGGAAAGTCATCTTGCCTGACTATGTTTTTGGTCTCATCTGTGAAATCACTATAGTCATACCAGGTTGACCTCTCTCACAAAATTGTTGCATCAAATGAGATAGCACATGAAAACAATCCAGACATGAATTTGCATAGTATAATAGGAAGCCAAAAAAAAGTAATTTAACATAGCCCTGGCCCAAAATCTAATTGTTATTATTGTTATTGATGTTAGAGGCAGTGTTATATATTAGAAAGAGCACTGTATTGAGAATCAATGGATTGGGGTATGAGTGCCAGTTCTGCAACATTCTATGTGACCTTGGGCAAATTCCCTCACTTTTGTGCCTATAATGTCAGTTTACAACACATTCCAGGGCACAAGACTTTTTCTAGGGACACACACACACACATACAATGCAGGAATATAAAGGTAGACTTGAGGAAAGCATCCAAACAATTTGATTCTCTAGTCTCATGTCTGCCACATTTTACTTGACTCTCTTGTACTCCCTCTTCTGCCAAACCACTCTTCATAAGGACTAGTTTAGGAATGTGAGGAAGGTTAGAATCTCCCTTCATTAGTGTGAAAGATGAAGAAACCTTTCTGTCACCTTCTTGTCCCCATAGCTCAATTGTTCCGCCTCCCTACATTCCAGGTGTCTAGAGTCTTCAGGCATGTTGGGAATCAAATACTTTGAAAATAAAAATTTGCGCTTGAGATTTAGGCCCTGGAGACTGTAATTCTTTCCAGTTTACTGATCAGGGCTTATTTATTTTTCATGGAGTTGTACTGGAGTCAGTGACCTTTAAAGCTTCTTCCAACTCTAAGTCTATGAACCTTTGTTAATGGCTATAATAAAGTATGCAAGCATCAAGCAAGTTTATTAGGTATTCATTTCTGTTAGAGATGCTGCAATGGATGAATCATGCTTGTTGTTTAGCCATTTTTCTGTTATGTCCAACTATTCATGACCCCTTTTGGGGTTTTCTTGGCAAAGATACTGGAGTGGTTTTTCCATTTACTTCTCCAGCTCATTTTGCAAATGAAGAAACCAAGGCAAACAGGGTGAAGTGACTTACCCAAGGTCGCACAGCTAGTGCGAGGTCAGATTTGAACTCAGGAAGATGAGTCTTTCTTTCTTCCAGTCTCAGCACTTTTATCCACTGGGCCACCTATCTAACCTTAGTCACACTATCAAGCAACTAAAGACCAAGTACTACTATTCACTATGTAGGTGGTACAGTGGATAGAGCCCAGGACCTAGAGTCAGGAATAACTGAGTTTAAATCCTACCTTGCACCCTCCCTACCTGAGGGACCCTTGGCAAGTCACTTAATTTATCTGTGCCTCAGTTTTCTCATTTATAAGTTAAGGGAATAAACAGTATCTTCCTCACACAGCTATTATAAAATTCAAATGAGTTAACATATTTAAAATATTTTGTAAAATTTAGAGATATGTAAAACTAGCAATTTTTGTTTTACTATAAATTGTTATCACAATAATGGTAACATGAATAAATAATATTAGAGACAATGTCAAGATCAATTAAGAAATATTTATTAATCTTCTCTTTTGTAAAAGGCAATGAAATAATAACAATAATAATCAATAATAGCTAACATTTATATAATACTTACTTTGTACCAGACACTATGCTAAATATTTTACAATTACTACCTGATTTGATCATTATAACAATCCTGTGAGGTAGGTAGTATTGTTATCCCTATTTTACAAGAAGTTAAGTGACTTTCCCATGATCACATGTCTAGGATGCTTTTGAGACAGGATTTGAATTCAGATCTTCCTAGTTCCAGACCTGGTCACTCTATTGTACCACCTAGCTGCCTTAAAGCTATGCTATTATAGGAGAGATATATGGTTTGGTGGAGCCATTCCTTAGGGAGTATACACTCCAATATAGGCCAGTAACACATGTAGCTACAATTCACAATATTATATCTTAAGTGTCTCACAGAGTTATAAATCAAAGAGTTACATGAGCTTTCAAGAAAACCAATTTTGAAAAACTGATTCGCACCTATTGGGGAAGTTAGAGAAAGCTTTCTAGAAGATATGGTGTTTTATTTAAGCTTTAAAGGACTGGTCTAACAGACAAAGTTCAAGTGAGCTTTCTGATACAGAGAATAACCTGAGTCAATGTGACAGGATACAGTGCATGTACAGAGGGAAAGAATGTGCAATTTGACTGTGGTTTAAAGTTCATGGAAGCGACTGATATGTAATAAGACTAGAAAGTCAAATTATCATCAAGTTGTAGAGATCACTAAATGCCAAAGAAAGGAAGATGAACTTTATTCAAGAAATAATAGACATCACTGACAATTCTTTAACAAAAGGATGATAAACCAACAGCTATGTGTAAGAACAATTAATCTGGCTGTTTTATGAAGGAGTGAAGAAAGCAGATAGTGGAAATGAAAAGATGTTTGGGGAAATTGTTGGTCATAATGCAGAAGAATAGTAACAAAAGCCTGAATTAGTGAGATGGTAGGAGAATAGAAAGGAAGTGCCAAATGGGAGGAATGCTGCAATGATCCTTGTCAAGTCATTTCACTTCCTTTTGCCTTTTGCCTGCTTTTCTCATCTGTAAATAAAAAAAAAAACTAGAGAAGTGGGGAGTAGATGGACTCTGAGATCCCTTCCAGTACTAGATCTATGATCCTGTGATGCTATAAATAGCTGAATTTAAAAATGAATTAGCATGGTAAGGCAAAGAAATCCCGAAAAGTTATGAAGATAGAAATCCTGGTGAACAAGTGTTATAGATAGAAACAGTGCCTTCAGAAACTGAAGGGTAAAAATAATTAGCTTAGTTTTGGATATTGTAAGTTTGAGGTGCTAGCAGGACATCTAGATAAATATGTAGACCCTTGGAAATGCAGGTCAAGAGATCAGAAAGATATTAGGAGGGGCAGCTAGGTGCCGCAGTGGATAGAGCACCAGCCCTGGAGTCAGGAGTACCTGAGTTCAAATCTGGCCTCAGATACTTAAGAATTAAAGATATTAGAACTAAAAACACAGCTGTGTGAGTCATCTGCACAGAGATGGTAGAGTCAACAGAGGGAATGATTCTTGAAAGAGAAATGAGAAAGATGGAGAAAGAAAGGAGAAGATACACATACTAATTGATTAAGAAGAAGATAAAAAGCCAGCAATTCTGTGGATTTGAAACTGAAAAAGTGAGTATTCAGTAGAGGGGTTGGATAACATGTATTAAAAGCTGTAAAGTTGTTAACCAAATATTATCCTGTTATGTCCACTTCATGTCTTTGTTGATAAAATAATGAATGATAATACTTAAAATCAAACTATATAGTTAGTTTATAATTCATGACATCACAATGTCATCCCTCCTTACCTATTCAACCCTATCTCACATATGACCTAGAGTTCATCAAACTAGACTGTATGCCAACCCCAAAACATTTTACACTTTCCCCTCTGCACCTCTTGGTTCATCCCAATCTTTATACTAAAAATATCCTTTCTCCTTCCTTCCTCCTTCCTTTTTTTTAAAATCCTAACAATCCTTCAAGACGAGATCAAGTCTCACTTCTTCCTTGAAGTTTTTGCCTATCCCCTTCCTCCCAATCATAATTGATTTTTTTCTTATTCCAAATCCAGCATTTCTCTTTGTATTTAATTTTGCTTACACATTATTTATTATAATATATTCATTGTAGTATTGCATATTTACATATGAATATGTATGTTATATATTTCCCTTATGTCCCAGTGTATGTCCCATAAGGTCAGATATGTATCTCAACAAAGTCTTTTTTGTCTTTCTATACCCATTTGCACATTATCCACTTAGAAAGTTCTTAATAAATTGTTGTTGGATTGACTGACTGTGTCTGTTTAGGTTCTGAGAACACTGTTGAAACATCCTAGGCATTTAATAAATAGTAATTTAGTGAATAAATATTAAATACATCATAATTCCATTTCTCTAGTACCATAAAAATAAGACTTCTCATGAAGTACAGATGTGTGTCAAACAGAAAGGACTATTATTATCTAATTCTAAATTAGTATTAATATGCTTCATTATATTTTTATTTCATAAATCATATAAGCCTCAGGATCCTACCAAATGAATCCTCATAACACACAATCTGCCCAAACAGATAGAACATACTATCAATATTTGCTATTTATATATAACACAATAAATGATGAACATATAGAGAGAATATTTAATTAGATGGGTTTTTTTCTTATAAGACTGTATTACATTATGAGAAAAGATCATTTGTTCTATTTCACTTTGTTATAGGGTTTGTTAAGGCTCCTTTGTTCTCCCAAAAACAGAAAAAAGGAGGAAAAATCCTGGTTTTCACCTCTTAAGAGAAGAACATTGAAAGAAATATATTGGTCTGGTCACAATCAACACAGAACTGTCTCCTTTAGTGAGAAAACAATCCAGATAGGACAGGAAAGACTATAGGTCCTTCTCAAAAACAATTTCATAGATGGCATAACGCAAGCACCCTACAAAGAGGAACCAGTGAACAATGTTCATGCTAGGGTTTTATGATTTTTTTGGAATAACACAAATCCACAGAGACCATGACACATTTTCAAGTTTTAAACTGTTATTGATGAAAAGCAAATAATTTAATGGTAGTCAGGTGGGAAAATGGATAGAGGATTAGATTTGGAATTAATAGGACTGAGTTCAAATCCTGCCCAACTTACTAATTGTGTGGTCCAAAGCAAGTCATTTAACTGCTGTCAGACTCAGTTGCCTCATTTGTAAAATGAGACTAACAATAGCACCTACCTTAACAGATAGTAGAGAGAATCAAATGAAATAATACAAGTAAAACAAGCCCTAAAGTTCTGTATAAATATTTGGTATTGTTATTTGGGAAAGGAAACTGTTTAAGAAGTAACATGTATAGCGTGGTAGAATGAAATGGTTTTCCCATCACTGGAGTTATTGTGCTATAGAATTTAGAAGCTCTTTGAATTTAACAGGGGTCAACCCCTCTTTAAAGCAAAATCTGAGGCTTCTGAGGACATAGCCTTTTCACCCACTCATTATTAGCAGCTGTTTGGCTTGTTGCTGACCTTGCCCCCACTGATCCAATCAGATTGCATTCATTAAGGTAAGTGATTCAAGATTTAATTTCCAGCACTAACAGCCAAAGTATCCAAAGGAATAGAAAGAATTACCTGTAGGAATGGATTGTCCTATTGTCATTGACCAAGTAAAAGCAGATTGTGCTGTTTGGGCCTTTTTCTTTCTTTCTTTTTTCTTTTTTTAAAGGATAATATCTTAGAAAAGAGAAAGTAACAAGCAATTTCACTAGCCTTCACTTCCTAGAAAAGTGTGGTTGATCTGCCACAGTAAATCTCCATTTCTAATTTAATGGCTAAGATGTTAGCTTACTCTTTGCTTCCACCTAGTGGCTTCTGGTTAGTATATCAATTCTAATGAAAATGACCGGTTTGACAGAAATGATCAAGAAAAGGCTCTGGTTTCTCTTTGTTAGACTGTGATATATGTGGAATAGAAAAGAACGGTTTTCATTTTGCTTGACTGGTTAGATATGTGAAGCTCACTAATTTTCCATAAATTTAAAAAAATATTAAACTAATAGATTCAGGTGCTGAAATTTTTGGTTTTTGTTTTTAAATCTTTTCAAATCTGTGCTCGATTTCCATGAGACATGGCATTATCCATTAGAAAAGACAAGGAAAAGTTAATATACACATTGCAGGTTTGTAGAGGAGTTCATTTTCTAATGTGCTTATCAACCACTAAATCTCATTCTACATTGTACATAACTGAATAAAGAAAATAGGGAGATCATCTGAACCTTGTTTCACTGGTAAAGAGAATTCACAAATGAAGAAACTTCCTATACCAATGCAGGTTGGCACCTTATCTGATCTTAGCAACTGATGATCTTAGCAAATGGCCTTGAACACTGAAAGGTTAAATGACTTGCCCAAGATCATTCAACTAGTATGTGCCAGAGATGAGAAAAGTCCAATTTTGGTTCTGAGGCCATGCTGCTTAGAAAGGCAGTAGATTGTCATTGCAGTCAATAACATAAGTCCCGAAGTGGCAGAGACGATGCAACTGCAAAAAAGGAACTGACCAGAGGAGGAAATGAAAGGGGATATTAGCAAATGGTATCCTGGCTTTGTAGTAGTAAACAGTATACCACCTTACATTTGTAAAATGTTTTATTTCTTTTCACAGTTACTCATTAGATCATGAAAAATATCCAGTCACCACCACCTCATCCAGCCCTGTAATTAAATAAATAGTATAGGAATTATTATTCCTATGTTACAAAGGAGTAAACTGAGGCAAAAGGGAATCTGCCTAAAGGAACTGGTGGTACATTAAATTGAAATGTTTCCAATTTTACTAGTAAGATTGATGATATATAGTCATCATTTCTGAGGAAGAAGCAGCTTAAATCTAGGCCTCTATTTTTAGTCATAGTTTTAAACATAGAGTGCTAGTGTTGGAGAGAGAAACAGTTGAATTCAAATCCCAGTTCAGAACTTAATTAGTTGTGTGAACTTGACAGGTTTTTTATCTAAAAATGGGAACAAATAATATCTGTAGTATCATAGGGTTACTGTGAGAATCTCAAATAAGATCATAGAATTATAAATTTAGAATTATAAAGGTCCCTAAAGGTTCAACTGCCATATTTTCCAAAAGAGAAATCTGAGGAGCAGATTTTTAGTGATGTGTTTAAGGTCACATTGTTAGTTACTGGCTAAGCTAAAATTTACACCCAAATCTCTGACTCCAAATCCAGAACTTCTGCAGGTATAATGTACCCTATCAAAGTGTTCTACAAACTTGAAAGTACCATATAAATGTCAGTAATAACAGTAGTGATAGTAATTATTGTTAGTTGAGAATGTACCAAAATTCTGCCAAAGTATCTACAAATAATGTAATGTTTAGAATGTATACATAAAATATGTATATAATATGATGTATTGATATAATATAAAATATGGGGCAGCTTAGTGGTAGAGTGCTAGCCCTGGAATCAGGAATATTCATCTTCTTGAATTCAGCTTTAACCTTGGACTAACTAGCTGTTAGACCCAGGGCAATTTACTTAACCCTGTGTGCCTCAGTTTCCTCATCTGTAAAATGAGCTGGAGTAGCAAACCACTCCAGTGTATGTGGCCAAAAATATGGGGCTCACAAAGAGTAAGACATGACTGAAAACACCTGAACAACAATATCTTATGCATGTGTATATGATTTCAGTGGTATATTGATATGGGGAACTGCCAGTTAGGAAATGTCCTCTCTCAATGTAGATCTGCATCTGATCTGCAACTTACTGTTTTATCTATAAATAACTCAGTAATTAAATGAAATTAATAAATAGCCCCCCAAAATTGATGTTGTGCTTATCAGATATGCATTCATCCTCCCTACTGTCATGCCATCACAAAGTGGGAATGTAAATGCTTAGATATATAATGAAATTTTTACAGATAAAGCTTTTTTTTTTACTGATCCCATAATTGAGGGCACAATTTTCAATCATAAATATTTATTGTAAATTAGTGCTAGTTAATTATTTAATTGTCCTCTTAGTAATGGCACGTGTGACCCTTTTATAAATAATTAAACATTATTATTAGTGCTTTTTACATAAATGTACAAAGATGATGACTGTTTAAATTACAGCTGGAAAGAAATTTGACTATTTCAAATCCTGTCTAATGTTGTTAAGCTTACTTTAAATAGAACAATTTATAATTTGCCCAAAATGTCATTAAAACAGTCACGAGGGGGCAGCTAGGTGGCACAGTGGATAGAACACCCGCCCTGGAGTCAGGAGTACTTGAGTTCAAATCTGAACTCAGACACTTAATAATTACCTAACTGTGTGGCCTTGGGCAAGCCACTTAACCCCATTGCCTTGCAAAAAAAAAAACAGTCACGAGAAAATATAGATTCCCAAGAATATTATTTTTAGTAATAAGAGGAAAGGTACACTAAAATACTATGAATAATACAAATAAACTACACTAATAAATTATGAATTAATTCAATCATTCTGGAAATTTATTCAGGATTACACAAATAAATTCACTTACCTGTTTATACCCTCTGACCTAGAAATACTATTACCAAGCATATGCCCCCAAGAAGGGCACAATGAAGGGCACATACACAGTCTTTGTGGTAGAAAAAAGCAAACAAAATGAATGTGCACAATTAAGGAATGTTTGAACCAATTATGGCAAATGGATATAATAGAATATGATCATAAAATTTTGAAGAAATATCATTGGTTCAGGAATCAAAAGAATCAGTTTCACATTGTCCTTTTAGCTAACTAATTGTGGGACCTAAACAACTTGACCAATACTAAGCTTTAGTTTCTTCATCTTTCAAATGAGGGATGGTTTCTGTCTCTAGTTCTATGTCTATGATTTCCTATTCTATATGAAGAGAAATAAAATGAAGAATACAGAACTGAGAGAATAATACACTCATTGACTAAACAAATATAAATCATAATGGCCAAACTATGATGAATTGTAATGAATAACTTTGATCCTGGAGAACTAATAAAGAATTCTAAATGAGGTCTTTCATTAGAGAGGTGGGGACTGGTGATGTGAAATGGCAGGCAAAGTTTCTGTATTGTTTGGTTTTATTTAAATTTATTATTACAAGGGAGAGTTCAATATTAGAAATCAGATTAAATGGAAAAGTATGGAAAAAGGCAGTACTATCCACCATTATTTTTATACTCTTTAAAGAAACAATGTGATGAAACTGAGTCTTGCTACTGCTACTTTTGCAACCCTTTGAAATTCATTCACTCTTAAGACCTGTTTCTTCATCCTTAAAATACACTAGATCATATTTAAAAATTATTCCAACTAGGCAAAGCAACAAGTAATTACTAACTGCTAACTGTGAGTCAAGAACTGAAATATAAATACAAGCTTAAACAATAAATACAAGCAAAGAAGAAAGACAGTGCCTGTCCTCAGGAGCCTTGCATTTTAGGAAAGCTGAAAGAGAGAAGCGATGCATGATGGAAAAGTTCAGAAAAGTACAACCATGTGGGAAATGAAAAGGTGATTGTTCTCTTTAATTGAAGGATCTGGAAAAATCTCTCTATACTCCAATTAGAGGGGAACCAATTAATTAAAAAGTCCCTAGGGGGCTCCAGGAGCATAAGGAGCAATTTCTAGGACCAAAGTAATCTAGGAAGGTGTTCCTGGAGCATATGGAAGTTATGAATGTAATTTGATGAGAAATAAAGAGCTCTAAGTTTACATGATCCTTTCTTAAAATGTAAAATGTATTTTAAGTTAGACTACTGCTAAAATGCCTCTATTTCAATATGGCCTACATTATAATTAATTTTACTCATGTATAATATGGAAATTGAGAAAGAAGAATTTTGTATAGGAAAATTTAAAAGGGAAGAGGACAGTTTGTACAGATCATTACTTCTAGTTAAGTACAGGATACCAAGAACATTGAACTATATCCATCTCTGTGTTATAGGCATCTAACTTCTTGGTCAGGTTATTTTTCCACTTTCTTCCTCTATCCAATTGGCATTGTGGGGCTAGAGCTGAGCTTTAGCAAAATATGATTCTGAAGGAAGGAAAAAAAAAGCACAAGTAAAAGAAACAAGGAAAGTAGAGTAGCCTCAGGTAAGTTTCTGCCTTGAATATACTCCCCAAATCCCTGAATTCCTGATCTCTGTCCCTCCCTCAGAAGTTCCCTCCTTGCCTTTCCTCTGAAATTGCCTTACATTTACATTGAGGAAGTCTTGCATGCATACACACACACACACACACACACACACACACACACACACACACACACACACAGACACACACAGATTTGCATGTTGTCTCCCGTCCCTTGGAGTGCAGGTAGCTTGGCTTCAGTTTTTATTTGTATTACCGGCACTTAGCAAAAGGCTTGGCAATAATAATCAATTATTAAAAGCTTGTTGACTAAATTTAGTTAAATGTAGCTGCCTTTTTTTTAAATGTTTGCTCTAACATAATGCTGTAAATGAGCCTAGGTTTTAGATTGGCTCTATTTCTTCTAAAATTACAAATAATTTATGTAGAAGGACAAATGCTACACTGATTGTTGCCAAGGGTAAACAGCACTAAAGAGGTAAACAGAGATGCTTTAATAAAAAAGGACAACACATTGGAAAGTTAAATATTCCAATGAAATCTTATCCATCAATAAGGCATCTTGGATTCTAGGCTATAGCTATCCCTTTATATATCATGAAATGGTAGAATTATTAATATTTCAATAAGTCAATTAGGCATCTGGGTGAAAGATGCAGTCTCTGACCAGATTACAAAACAAAGCAGGACAATAAAGATAAAGCTATTGTACTACAATACAGACTCTAAATGCTGTGGTGGTAATCTTGATTTAATTGTTGTAACAAGCCTTTTATCAAAATGACTTTCAGTGTTTATAGGCATTTGCCAGAATCATGAGCATTACAAATGACTGTAAGGTGATGGGGAAATCTGTGCAGCTTCTGATAGAGAATGGGTAGCTATGTTAGGGAAAAGGAGAAAAGCAGTTAGTGAGGTGTCAGAGAATTACTTCTGCCTCAGATAATGATGTTGTCAGAGTCAAGCAAAAAGGGAGAAAGGGGCTGCAGCCAGGAGATGTTCACTGGTATATAAGAAGCATACACATAAACTAGATGTATGTATGAATCAGAAACTTCTAGTAGTACAAAAATTAAAACATCATGTATACTTAGTAAAGGATTTTTTCCTAACCAACAATAGGAAACAAGAGCTAGAGAATCTATTTCCCCTTGTTTCCCACTGGTTAGGCTCATTAAAGCAAATAGGAATGAAGCATGCACACCAATGGGAGAATAGATCCCTCGGGCTCTATCTATACTAAAAATTGGACTAGCAATAAAAGAAGCATAACTCAACCCTTTGTGTAATCAACACTATTGATTTTAACTTTATTGCCTCTTTCATGTCTCTTTTAATTTCAATTCCTGTCATTTGACATTTGGTTCAAGCGATCATTTTAAGAATGTTTCACCCAGGCTTGTGCCCTGTTTTAACCAAAGGATATTTGTGAACCTAAACATAACTTTTAAATATAATCAGTAAAAAAAAAAAAAGTAATAGAGCTATCAAAGTGGAAAGGTATAGTATGTCTTCATTGCATTGTTATTTTTCTTTCGTTCTGACAGAGGAAAACTACAGGGCAATGTGAGAATTCCTTCTGTAGTATATTGCTCTACCCAGAAGGACCATTTACAGTTGCTTCTCTTCATCTAATTATCAAGGATTTAATTACAGTAAAATCTGCTTTGTATGACTTTATCAACTGGAAACTTCCATCAAACAGCACTTTCATGCTTTGCCAGTACAAAATTTGATGTTCAAAATGAGGACCCTAAGGCACTGAAAGATCCCAAAATACCTTCTTTGTCTTCCAAGAAAGTTTCAATTATGCCCAGGTCTTTTGAGCGATGCAAGTTTTGAAAATGTGTTAAACAACATTTATGTTATCCTTCTATTAGCCAGAAAATTCAATTAACCAGACTATCCCATTCCTTAGCCCTGCTGCCTAACAGTTTACTATAATGAGGCAAATGAAACAAATGGGAAGTTCCTATGAAAACTAAACATTTTCTTTCAGTATAACAACTTTAGAAACAGAAGACTAGGTTCAAATTCTAGTTCTGCCACTTAGTACCATAGAGGGCATATCCAAAAGATAGTGCAGTTTTAAGTAACCTATTATATATAATTTTGGTCAAGTCATTTAACCCCTTTAGTTCTCAGTTTCCTCTTCTGAAAGATTAAAGTCATGAACTAGATGACCTCTAACTTCCTTTTGACACTAAAGCTATAATCCTGTGATCTACTGCCAATTCTGTAATAAAAAAGGTGGGGGGGGGGGAGAAGGGCATACGTAGAAGACCTCACCATCACATGTCTTAGAAGTTTTCCTCCATTTGTCTCTCACTATAATGATATGGATTAATAAAGGAATAAATGAAGGAAAGGAAAAACTGACTAAAGTTCCATATATTTCCCCCAACTTTTACATTCAGTTTTGCCCCATAGATGCAAAAGGTTAAAGAGAGGACCCAGTTAGCAAAGAAACTTGTTTCTGTAATGGAGAGAGCATGTGATAACCACATGGTTTACATGCTCAAACACACACACACAACACACACACACACACATCCCTTAAATGAAAGAGTCACAAAAGGCCTGGGATGTAATTATAACATGTTTAATGAGATAGTAAATATAGCTCTAGTCCCTAGATGAGAACAATAGCAATAGATGATTGCCTGAAGGAATTAACCACACCCACTAAAGCTTTAAATAAAGCCCTGAGGAGCAAGATAACAAGTCTTGCAACAGTGAGACCCCTCTACTACTTAAAAAGAGATTCCTCTTTTCTCCACTCCCCATCAGTTTTGTCACTATGAATCAGAGTTGTCAAATCAGTAGGAAAAGACAGTGAATCCATTAGGGAGCAAAGACACAATGAAAGACAAAAATATCAGGATGGTCACCCAAGGAACAAAGCAACTTCAAGGAATTGACCCCTAACAGAAGAGAAAAATCACAGCTAAATGGTGCAGTGGATAGAGTGCCAGCATGGAAGACTCATCTTCCAGAGTTCAATTCTGACCTCAGAAACTTCCTAGCTCTGTGACTTTACCCTGTTTGCTTCACTTTCCTCCAGTTTCCTCAAAATATAATGAGTTGGAAAAGAAAATGGCAAATTAATCCCTCATCTTTGCAAGAAAACCCCACATAGAATCACAGAGAATTGGGCAAAATGGAATAACAGTAACTATGTTTACCAACTGAATATTAATATCAATAGAATTGTTAGGAATGAAGATCCACAGGTTTGCCACTATTATCTGAGAAAGTATCCACTCTAGGGAACTAACCAACAAGGGCAAGTTCAAGTTGGGGGATCACCCAGGAAGGAATGCTCATTTTTTTTCTGTCAGCACCATGTTAGTGTAATTCAACTCTGGAACTGAAATACCCCTAGGGTATCTCCAGTTATCTCTGTAAGCAGGACAAACTTCTTAAAATTGAATAATTCTAATCTACTTAAATGGAAAGAGACAAGCAGACCTAGAGAGAAATCTGTTATACAAAATTTTTAAGAGGAAAGCAAGTGATAATATCACAGTCATATAAGGAATAATTAGTTTTCATAGTTCTGTAAGCATGCTTCACAAATATTCATGTATATGTTTTTTTCCATTAGAATTTAAACTCTTTGAGAGCAGTAATTGTTTTCACTTTTTCTTTCTATAACCAATACTTAGTATATTGTATTTTCACACATTAAGGATGAAATATTCTTATTGTTTTGCTTACTTGATTCCAGAAAGATTGGGACTCAATAATTTCACTGTTTAGAATGAACATTGTAACATGACAGACCAAAGAAAGGCATCAAATATAGAAATGAATGGGAATAAACAAGGAAAAAATGAATGAAACCTCAAGCCAAATCTAACACCAGCAGGAAACCCATCCACATGCAGAGTGAGTCTGGGCTTGGCAGTTAGCCGAGTCTAGGCTGCTTATTAGTTTGTGTTTACTCAATTCCCTATTTTAAAAGTAATTTTTAATGAGCATAAAGGCAGATGTTTTTCCCAAGGAATAAGTTATAGCTGCCTTGAAAGCAGCAGCAGTTTCTACCTCCAGGACATTTGTAACAGGGAATATATTATTCCTGACACTTAAAAGAGACTAGACAGTAGGAAGTCTACTTCAGATTTTTATCAGCTTCCCCTGCTAATGGAGCTGATAAAGCTGATTTGTAGAGCAAGTGACTGGAATTGAAATGTGTATAGATGCTTTTACATTCTTTGTGTTCTTATCAATAGCACCACATAATTTCAGCATTATTTTATTTTATTGGACAATACTGCTATCTTTGGGTATACCAGGCCAATCCAAATGCATTTACAATCCTCCCTTATCTCTAGAGGATCTCTTAAAGGATAAGAAGCAAGTCACCTGCCCTCAATTCAGACTGTGAAGCAACTTTGATTATTTTTTTTCCAGCTCAGTAACCAATGCTAAATAATTAACAACTACTTTGTAGAGCAATTATGTTATAGCTTCAAGCTTGTGAATCAGAACACAGTAGGAAGCTGCTAGGCGAAAGTGCTAAGCAACCTTTAAGAGATAAAAAGATTACAAGTATGATCCTTTTCTTCCTCTTCTTGTTGTCATTGTCTTTTTCAGTCAAATCCAACTCTTTGTGACCCAATTTCGGGTTTTCTTGACAAAGATACTGGAATAATTTGCTGTTTCCTTCTCCAGTTCATTGTGTAGATGAGGAAATTGAGGCAAATAGAATTAAGTGACTTGCCCAGGATCACACAGCTAGGAAGTGTCTCAAGTCAGACCTGATCTCAGGAAGTTGAGTTTTCCTGACTTTGAGCCCCAAAATTATTCACTGCACCACCTACCTGACCTTTTTTTCTCTTAGATGAACTAGCTAGTTCTTTGGTATATGTAGTTAGGAAAAAATTAAGGAGTATTACAAAACCTTGTGGTATAGTAGAAAGAGCACTGGACTTGGGATTTATAAGATAGGGGTTCAAGACCCAGTTCTACTGTGATTTTAAACAATTCTCTTAATCTCTCTAGGCCTCAGTTTTCTAATCTGTAAAATAAGAATACCTTCTCAATTTCAAAAGCCTGTTAAGATAAAATGAAATATACTGTAAGTGCTTTTTTGGAGTGTGAGGGGACTGAGAAGGAGTGGGGGAAGTTGGAGGTGCTTTATAAAAAGCCTTCTCAGAAAGAGCTAATTGTAAAAATGTCACTTGTGAGCAGTTACCCCTCAGAAACAGATAAATGCTGCAAATTAAGAACTGATTTATTTTATTGACTAGACTTAGGAAAGTGAGGAAGGAAATATCATTAATGTAGTTTAAACCTAAATGTGGGTGAACCTCTCCCCCATCTCCCCCAACTTACTACTAAATATTTATCACCATTCCTCCCTTTATATGTCTATATATATATATATATATATATATATATATATTCCTATGCAAATGTGATTTATTTATCACTAAGAGATCACTTTCCAAACATAGGGTTTAGTAAAATAAAAAGGAAGAATAGGACAAAAGAACAAATTTCCACTTGAGTAGAAAAATTTGTTCACTCATTTATATGAAGTTAACATCAGTAGTCTTATTTAAAATGACTGTAATTATTTCTTCCTGTTTGAGAAAGACTGCTTTCCCTATCTGAAATCTAGATTTAGAGTCAGGCATGGAAATCCAACACTTGATATTTATTAGTTCTGGAACCTCTGGCCAATTTTTTTGTAACCTCACTGAACCTCACTGTTCTCATTTTTAAAATGAGCAAAATCATAGTACCTTCCTTCCAAGGTCATTGTAAGAATCTAATGAGAAAATAAATGTAAAATTCTTTGAAGACCATAATACAGTATATTAATGCTTCATATGATGTGAAAATAGTATCATTTGGGTTTGCTGGACCAGTCTATTGGCTTCATAGCACTGTGTAAAATTTAACAGTTTAAGGTTAAAATAAAATGACAGAAATATAAGTTAGCATGAAGTTTATCCTCTAAGCTTTACCACAAAACTTATAGGTGGAGGCTATTATGGTAATGACCACCTGGGGCAAAGGGAGACAGATATTTTTACATAAAAAAAAGGTTAAGGAAATCATTAAACCTCCTTGGAGGCCAGTCTATTAGGTTGTACAATTTCCCATCAAAGGATATCATACTCTTACAATGCTATCTTGTCTAAAGGAGGATGTATAGTTATGTTCTTTCCTGGATTAAAGTATACAGGACAAGTTTCTGGCTTTCTACTCATCTGTCTTCCTGAGATGAAAAATTACGTATGAAGAAATAACATTCTATGCTTAAAATAGTAGGAAATCAGACTTTTTACCAGGAATCTGGATTTGAAAACTTAATAAATTTTCAAGGGTAGGCTCCAATTTGGATACTATCTCAAATTACCGTCCAATTCAATAAAATTCAACAACTGTGTATACTTCTGATGTAGGCAGTAATACTGGTGATGCAGTTGAGAATTGTTGCATGAAACTGGTATCTGTACAGCAGTATAATCAAGATGTTGTTTGTATTAAACATCCACAGAAAAAAGAAAAACAAGGAAGACCCTTCATATCTGATGGAGGAATGAACCACACTAGAAGGAAATTATCAATTATTTTGAATTTAATTAAAGGGAACAAAAGAGAGAAGACAGTCCTTAAAGATTCTTAACAGATATTTTTAACAAAAGATCTAAGGTTGACTTGGGGGACTGGAGATTCCTGATGGGAAAAAAAGGGATGAGAAAAACAAAAGAGTGAGAACACAGTTGAATAACTCAAAATTTCAGTCTTTAGATCCTATACAAGTAAAGTACAGGTGAAAATTGAGTTCAAAGGGAATATTAAAAATGACTAATGAAATTGGATGAGAAGCACAGGTCTCATATCTTTGCAAAAGGGAATTTGACTGGCCTTGATATGCATTAGAACTAAATTTTCTACTGGTTTGTGAGCTACTCCACTGGGCAGTGTACCTATGATTGAGTTGTGTTCCTGGATCTGGTCCTTTACTGAAAGAACAAAAAAATCTATTCATATCCCTGCTAAATTCTCTAGCTTTGGCCAAAGTTCAGTTCAAGCACCACCTCCTATGTACAATCTCTCTTGATACCTCCAGTTACTGGTGCACCTTCAAAATTGCCTTTTAGTGTGTGTGTGTGTGTGTGTGTGTTTGGGATAGTAGACCAGTGATTTCACTGATGTAGGGGTTCCAAGGAGAGGACCCCCCTCTATCAATGCAGTCCACCATATTCTCCGAAATTTACAATCTGAGATGCTTAGACCACCAAGATGTTAGGTGATTTGCCCAGGGTCACATTACTGTGGACCTGATGGAAAGATTATTTCCAAAGTCAATTCTCTTTCTATTATACCACCTTCTAGATTTGTGTAGGTGTAGATGCATGTGTCTGCCACACTTGAGAAGTAATCTTGGAGTAATGACCTCAGAGTCAAGAAAGCCTGGTTCCAGTCCTGTCTTACTCTTATCAGTTGTGGGATCCTGCAGAAATCACTTTACCTCTCAGAGGACCCAAGCAATCTCTAAATGACAAAGTAGGTGCTAATCTCTCTTTATCAGGAGAGTCATCTTATTGGGAGTTCCCAGTAAAAGTGTAATCTCTATTCTATATTTTTAAAAAAATCAGATTTATTTAAACTTATAAGTCCATATTGTTTTCTTAGATAGAAGTTAAGTTCCTTTGAAAGCAGCAATTAATTTATTTTTATCTTTGTAACCCCAAAACCCAATAGAGTGCCTAGAACATCGTAGAAGCTTAATAAATGCTGGTAAATCCATTGGTTGTTGGACCTCCTTTAACCAAGATGGTATATTTAATAAGTCCAATATACTTCCCCATTTCTAAAGTAAAATGAGCTGAAAAGATTCCAGCAGAACTGATTCTTGGCATTTCAAGTCTTATTCAATAAATTCTTGAGATCTAGAAGGTTAAACAGGCCATTATTTGTACCTCAAGACCAAAAGGTTTGTATTAAAGGACTTTAGTTTGAATAAACATGAAGATTATTCTAACCCCTCACTGAGAGAAGGCCTAGTTGTGGTCAGAGATGAGAAGCAGAGTGTGAATAAAATCACACTGAGTGCTAATAGGCTGTCCTGTTAAAATGCAACGGGTTTCTTTTTCCAGCACTATTAGCATAATGGGAATAGTAATTTGTGTACAATCTCAGATAAAACATGAAAGACCTTTCCATTTTTGGTGTAATGTATACTATAATAGAGTCCCCAAAGTACTAAATAACTTTCAGAAAAATACATGACATTTTTATTTCTCTCTGAAGTAATTATTATATAATGTTAAAATCTATACATACTCACTAAAAGATGGGAAATAAGGACCCTGGGGAAGGACTGGGAAGGGGGGTTGTGGGGCAGGGTAGGAGTATAATTCTTTCTAGGACATTGAACTTCAAGTCCAGGGAATAGCCAGGGCAGGTTCAAACACAGCATTACATCTTCTTTTCTTTCCACCTAGGTCAAAAGCATGATCAATGACTTTGTCTTACATAGCTGTCTGGGTCAGCCTAGTCAAATGCAGTTGATATAATAATTTGTTGAGGGCAGATACAATATGAAATGAATTAGGGAAAAAAGGGGGGGAAGGATAAAATAATAAATATAGTTTATTGAGATGTACTGATTTATAACTAAAAAAGACTTTTGAACATATCCAGTTCAGCCTCCTCATTTTACAGATGAGGAAATTAGAAGCCCAGAGAGATTAAATGACTCAACCCAGATCACTTAAGTTGTAGAAGAGCTAAAATTCAAACTAATGTTCTTTGAATTCAAATCTCTTGCCCTTTATATAATATTATAGTTTTTCTCATATTTCCTCCTCCCCTCCCAGAATGTACCTATGAAAGCCAGATCATACTGCACTGGCCTCCTATTATAAGAGAAAAAAGAAAAGAAGTAGAATTTATAGGATCTAGATCTGCAGACCCATAATAAAACCATTCCATATCTTTCTTCATATATTAACACAGCACAGAATAATTGGGTTAATTTTGGTTCTAGATGCTTCTAGAGACCAAAATACCTAAGATCAATCTATTTTGACTTTTTTTCCTTAAACAATAGCTTTCAATACATTTACTAAAGGAAAAACATATTAACGTATTCCTCTTACTCCTTCTTGCTAGCATCAGTGAGATTTAGTACACTGGAACTTAGGTTCAAAGAAAAGATCACTGGAGGAAAGAAAGCTATGGCATAATGAATATAGAGGCAACTTAAGGGTCATGAAGAAATGAGTGCAAGTCTTGTCCATGACACATAGTAGTTTCCAGACAATGAGCAGCTTAACTTCTTAATTCCCTAGAATATAAACTGTACTTCAAATGCTATCCAGCTCTAGAAGTGAGTTTCCTCATGAGGAAATCCCTACATATGTGTGATCTGAGATTCAGTCCAAAAAAAAGTCACTGGATTTTGACTTATCTCTGCTATATAACCTTAATTGCCCTGTCTATAAAATGGGAAGGATGGAGAATATGAAGAATGAACAGGATAATATCTGTGAAGGCACACACACACATATGTACATGAATATACATATATATGTGGGTGTGTATAATATTTATATATTATATAATTATATATTGCATATATATGTAAGAGAGAAAAGTCTTCCTCAGAACTAATTCAAGAAAATTTAGATCCTGAAGGATTACAAAGATATCATTAGAAGACATTCTCACAAAGTGGCATGCTCCCTCCCCACTTAAAGGACAAGTTTATAATGAGACTCAGTGAACTAGATATTTAAATCCTTGGATGACATTGAAATTTTATCCTTGGGGATATAAAGAAGAAGAAAAATCAGAGAGAAAAAAATTGCAAGCCTTCAGGCTTTTCATATGCTGTTGAAAATTTTGTAAGGTGCCTGGATGAGGTGATTATTTCATAGTCAGACAGACAATGAAGAAGATAAACACTGAAAACCCTAAGATAGATGCCCTATAATAGAAATTTGCAAGGAAACTTGCCACTGGAAAAATAAATTAACTTATTCAATGAAAATTTAGTATTTTTAAATCATGCCTCAGAAAAATAAAGTAGCCTCACCATTCTATAGCACATGTCAAAACACATCCTGAGGCAAGGGACTTTTGTTCAAATTCCTTCCCATCAATATCATCATTTATTAGCTGTAGATGCTCTAGATTCAAAGGGTTAATGCTGAGAGACCAAAAATATTTGTGAGAAAAAGCTTTCCCCAAAACATTACATTCCTCCTCTCCCCAAAAGCTATCAAAAGGTTAAAGCAGAATTTAATGCACAATTTATGTGTATGGCAGAAATAATAACAATAGTAATAATAATAGTTAAGATTTATATAACACATATGCCAGTCAGTGTACTAAGTATTTTAAAATTCTTACCTCATTTGAGCCTTGAAACAGTCCTGGAAAGATAACAATACTATTGTTATCCCCATTTTACAGAAGAGGAAACTGAGGCAAATAGAAGTTAAATGAACATGTTCAGGGTCAAACATCTAAGAAATATCTAAGGCTGGATTATCCTGACTCCAGTCTGTGCACACTGTTTTCTGTACCATCAAGCTGCCAAACTATGATGCATTACAACTGGACAAGTCTTCCATAGATAAAGAACGGCGGGGGGGGAGGGGATGTAAAAGTTGCCAACAGCACCACTAGTACTTCTCTGGAAGAGCATATTCCTCTGCAGCTGGAGCTTGTTTTTTTTTCCCTCCTCTATGAATTTTCTTTATGCCTATATAAGTATCTATACAAGGATTTCGAGATGACTCTTTAGTGGTAACATGGTTTAAGAATAGATTTCACATCAGAGTTCTTATTAATGACACCCACATTCTTCAGGTATTCTTGATCATTTAAGGCCAATAGTTCATGGACCATCTTTTCTAAGTGCTAATTGGTCAAGGTATGAAAACTTTATCACACTCATGATGAGTCAGTAAAAGGTAGTTTGAACTTGTAGATGTTATACTCCATTGAAGACTACAGATAGCATTCTCATCTGATCCTCACAAGGCACAGTACATGAGATGCATCTTAAAAGGAAGAATAGTAAGCTATCAGGTAGAGGTGAGCAGGAAATAAATTCTAGACATGGAAGACAGACAGTGCAAAGGTAAGCTTTATTATGATCCCATTGTATATCTGAACTGAGAAAGACAGAGGTTAAGTGACTTTCACATGGTCTGAGTCTAGATTTGAACTCCAATTTTCCCAAATTCAGGTTTGGCACCCTATAGATTGTACTGACCTCCATGTTCATTGTACCACCTTGCTGTCTATTAACCTACAAATAAAATAGATTAAAATAAACCATAATTAATACAAATACTTCTGCTGAGCAAAGTATTCATAAATGGAAGTTACAGTTTTAATATATAAATACAACTAGTAGCTATCATAACAACAGCAATAAGAGTGCTTCATTCATCCCTCAGTCTCCCTTCTATAGGCAGTAATTCATACATTATTAGTATTTTGGACTATAAAGTGGATCACAGCCACTAAATTAGGTACTAGATTACTTAAACACTGTGCCACAGTTGCCACATTTATAAAATACTGATAATCTGACTTTATGACCACTCCGTAGATGAGAATAACTCAAATAATTTCTTTCAACCCTGACATCTACAACTATAATATTAAAAGAGTAATTTTAAAATATCATGCCCCCTGATGTTTTTCACATTTAATGAAATAGCAAAGATTTCCATTGTAAAGCCACCCCCAAAGAAAATGTTATAAAGCATACACATCCTCCTCCACCAGTTCAATACCAACAAAGAATCTTTTGTGTGACTAGGTGTATGTTCCAATGTATTAAGGGTGTTGTCACAGCAGCTTGGTACTCCAGGGACTTAACATAAATATGAGCCTTAAACAAGTATATATATATATATATATATATATATATATATATATATATATATGCTTTTTTAAATGCTATATAAATATTACCTATATTCAATCAAAATAGTTGTATTAAGTACTATTAAAGGTATTGCTTTAATTACTGAAACACTTCATACTCACAAGAAGTTTATATTTTAACAAATATATACAGGCTGAGTATATATATATATATATATATATATATATATATATATACAGAATAAATATAAACAAACACAAATAAATATAAGATTTTTTATAGGAGTTGCTCAACTAGAAATCCAAGGAAATCTTTATGTATGAAAGGATAAAAGGTAGTGCTTGAACTATGTCTTAAGAAAGAAAAAGGAGCAAAGGCATGTAGATCAAAGACAGAATATTATTTGTGAAGAATAGAGGTCAGTTTTTTAAATTATTTAGTTTTTCAAGTAGCAAATTTTTTTATTGTTGTTCTTAACCTCTCCCTCCTACTAATCTACCCTTCCCATAAATCACATTTTAAAGCCTCTCAATACATTATCTATAGTCTGTAAAAACAAAATCACATGGTACCATGTCCCAAAATGTATGTATCTTACTGAATTTTTATTAGGAAATGAGTACTGCAAATCATCTTCATTCTTTTGGACTCAGAAGATATTCAAAACATGATTTGTCATCTCATTGATCAGAATTTTAAAGTGATACTACCTGTATCTGTGGCAATGTATAGAAGAGGGAATGACACAGTGAAACTGGAAAGATAAGTTAAGGCAAGATTGTGAAGAGCCAGAAAGGTAAATCAGTATTCTGATTCTCTCTCCCACACCAATGTGCAGGGGGTTTGTGGACATTGTTGGGTGGAAGGTCAGGAATATAATGCTTTCAGGAGAGAAGCAGTCTCAATTGATGGCTAGTAGTAGATGAAAAGATTGCAGAAGTGAATGAAAGAACAAATGAATGAATAAAATATTTTTTAAGCTTGTACGATACACAAAGTACTTTGCCAAATGCTGCCAGAAAAATAAAACAATGCAGAAACCCAGAATTAAGGGAAGTTTGTTCACTATAAAGTAAGAATTCCAAAAAATATATAAGATTGGACTAGGGCATAAGTAGGTCAGTGTTGAAGAGATTGAAAATGACAGAACAAGGTCTCCTCTTTGACCCTTTATTGAAAATACATGGAAATGGAGAAAAACAGTGGTTAGCAAATAATTATGAGAGAAATAGTGGTTGTGAAAATATACAGGAACAATGTGACCATAGACTTTCTTGGCTCCTATAATAACAAAGGGAAAATAAGCATAATTACCACCTAGTGTATATTTTTATAGGCACTTTATTTGAATATAGAAGTTAAATAAGCTTATTTAAAATGTAATTGTTTTATAATGATCACTTAATCAAAGAATGATCTATTCTAAGCAATATCAAATTAGTCAATAAATACTAAAAACCTATGCTTTGAGGGAATTAACTCTAAATTTAACATTTGGGCAAAACATAGCTATTATGATATAACATTCATTTACCTTTTTTAAAATTCATTATTGCATCAATATAGAGTTGGTCTGTTCAGACGGTCTTTAGTCACTTCTAATAAGAATTATACTTATTCTTGAGAATGGAACATTAAAAACTCATCACTTTGTAATAAGATGGGGCCTATTAGGGTAATTGCAGAACATGTTCTGTCAATACGTAGTTAGACTGTTATTTATTTCATCCATAAGATGAAACACATAAAAAGTTAGCATTTTCCTACTGAGAGCATTTTGTTTACCTTTACACTAGCATTTGAGATCATTCTCAAATTTAATCACTTTTCTAAGCATCCCTGAGTTCAGCAAAGTTAGACACAAAAACCAGAACAGGGAGAATGGGAGTATGGGAGAAAACATTTAATAGACCTGCTACTTTACTTACTCCTATGTATAATCTCATCATCCTGAATTCTAGCATAATTTAGAAATGAATTTGAATATTTCCTCACTAATCAAAAAAAATCACAATACATATTAATTAACTAAACTCAGAGTCCCCATCCCAATTCATCAAATATAATTTATTTCACAAGTGAGAGAAACTGCCATTTCCTCTAAGTAATTGCTCATATCCCTGAATATATTATACCCTCTGCTTTCCTAAGATTGTGTATTAAAGTTATAAAATAAACAATTTATTATCAATTAAGTCGGTAATAACAAAGACACAAATAATCATTTGTAATATTTTAGATATGAGAAAGATTATAACTAGCATGATCTAAAGTTTAACTAATGATGGCTTCACTTCTGAAACGCTTGTCCTGGATCATTCAGTTCATGTAGAATAGCAAATAAAATCTCTCCCCCAGAATCTTCCTCATCTTCTTCACAAAAAAAAAAACTATGGAAACGTAGTTCCATACAGGAAAAAAAAATCTCTTCTTTTTTCCTCTCTATCTTCTTTAGTTTTTCTCCAACTGTGACAAGAAAATAGTCTCTTCAGCTTCTTTCAAGACATCATTCCTAACAGTTTCTCTCAACAAATTCATCATAAAATTCTTTTATTTTATTTCTTCATTCCCCATAAAATTATCTTTATTGCATTTTTCCAAAAAAAATATGTTATTAGTTCACAAAAAGAAGCTTTTTCATTCTTTCTGTGTGCTACACAAACTCTTCCTAGATCTTAGTTAAAGTCACAGTCTTCTCAACTGATTAGGGGAAAAAACACCTCATAGCATGACAGCTACAATTGGTAACTCTCTGAACCTCTCTCTTATTAAGGAAACAATGACAGTTTCTATAACCTCTGTAAGAGATGCTTTTAAAACAGATGTCACAAGGTTATTTCACAAAGTCAAAGAATCTCCAAAGTGAGGTCTCAGAACTGAAAAAGTCTAAACTGTCTGTGATGACATTAAATACAAAAATTTAAATGTTTTCTTCCTTTTCAAATCCACAAGTATTTTAAAGTACCTATTATGCAGCAGGGACTGGACTAGTATTAGATATAAAAATAAAGGAAAAAAGGAAAGAAGGACAAAGGGAGGGGGAGAAAGAAAGGGAAGGTGGAGGAAGGAAGGAAGGAAGGAAGGAAGGAAGGAAGGAAGGAAGGAAGGAAGGAAGGAAGGGAAGAAGGGAGGAAGGAAGGGAGGGAGGAAAGGAAAGGATTCCTTGTGAACAAGGAGTTTATATTTTACTAAAAAAAGGCATCTAATACAGAAAAGAAAATACAAAATATATACAAACTGAATATAATATTTTTTTGAGAAAGAGATGATTAAAAATGTACTCTTTTAATATATCACATTCTTGGTTCCTGAAAATCTGTATTTGATATGAATTATTACCCTAAAACCTTTTTTAAATCTGTGAATCAGACACCCCACAAGACCCCATAGATGAAACTTTCTTGATTAATCATGATATCACATATCACTTCCTAGTCCCTCTGCTACCTTATATAATAATTTGGACAAGTTGTTTAATTTCTTTCTTCCTATAATTATTTTTTTCTTTTAATAAAACAAAAGTATAGTGAGTAGAAAGAGTATCTGGCTCAGATTCAAACAACTTGAATTGATCCCCTCTGTGACCTTAGCCAGGCAAGTCACACTTTCCCTGAGCTTCTGTTTCTTCATCTGTTAAGTTGGGAGTAATAAATACATCTCACATCACCTACCTCAAAAAGTGGCTGTGAATTTTATACATTTGCAAAGAACTTTATAAATTAGAAGCCTCTGTATTAATGTAAGCCATTACTATTTCTATCATCACATAAAAGAAAATTCTTTTGTCACCTGGATAATCTCACCTCAATGTGATCTTTCTTTTACTTTGCCTTCACTCTGCACTGACATATAAGCAGAGAAATTCACTTTCCTGGAGCACATTACAGATAACAAAACACTTTTCTAACAACTACCTTGTGAAATTGAGTATGAGTGGTTCTAACCCCAGTTTACAAATTTTAACTTGTTTTAGTAATTTCCCCAAACACATAAACCAGGACTTAAACCCAAGACAGACATCATGAACTAGTCGAAAGAGCATGGCTTTAGCATCAGAAGAGCCAATCTTGAATTCCAATATTGCTATGTGACTTTGGACAGACCATTTAAATTTTCTAGACCTCAGTTTCTTCATATATTGAATATAAGATCTGGCTAAAATGACTTCTAAGTTTCCTATTAGCTTTGCATCCTATGATCCTATTACTTCAAGGCTACTGCTCCTCTTTTCACATTGGATTGTAAAAAGAGAACCTTATGTTTTCTGTTTTAAGAAATTATAATTTTAAATTCATGTATGGTGGTTAACTCAGTTTTTTGTGATTGTTTTTGCTGTTATTTTACTCATGTTACTGGGTTTATTAAGGCTAGCAGTTTGTGAAGTGATCTCTGGTTGATATAAAGAAAATACTTTTTCCTACTGCCTTGAATGGCAAAGAGATATGCCATTGATCACAAAAGGCAGGAGGAAGAGAGCATGAAGACCTTAAAAGGTATATATTGTTACACACACACACACACACACACACACACACACACACACACACACATATATATATATATATATATATATATATAGTTATATATATATAGTTACATATATATTGTTACATATATATATATATATATATATATATATTGTTACATAACCCCATTGCGCTAGTAAACAGGCAGATTATGTTGTCAATCAATCACCCTTAGTTTGAGCTGATGAAAAATTTCTTCCCTCCGCCTTTCCTCCAGTATAACTCACTCCTTCATTCATCCAGGAGAGGGGCTTAGCTGTTCTATTCTCTGCTTTTCTTTCTCATTGAGCCATAACAGTTGCCTCTGCTTCATTTGCTTAACCAGCTATGGGTTTTTTTTTTTCTGAGTTATACCTCGAGAATCAAAAGCCAAGGATTCTTTTTTCTCCTAAATAACATAAATTCTCATCCCATTTGAATATGTGGCTTTGAATCTCCTCAAAAGAAAATTTTATGTAGAAGTTCCAGTTTGAATTTACAAATCCTCTTTAATTCAGTCCTCTACTCTGGGTTCCTTCCCTTCTTCCCAGTCCCCCAAGTCCTCAAGTAAGCTAAATTTGGCACAGATTTCAATGGCTGTTTTTTTTTTATAATGTCATACATTTAACAAGAAAACATTTTTTAAAAAAAATTCTGTGAAAGAGTTAGATTCTAAAATAAACCACACAGGTTTGAACCTTAAGGTATGGGAAGAGAAAATGGAAAATGGTGGTTTTTCTTTTATCCCACTATCCACTGGGAAAGGAGCAAAAGCAAAAGAATAGATGAATCAATGCAAAGGGAGTGGATTTCCACTTTCCTGTAAGGCTACAACTGCTCTCATTGAATAAAATGTATTTCTTCATGTCCACTAGGGCATTAGCTGACTGGTTTGTTCCCTCTGGATAAAATGTACTCAACTACTAAAGTTCTTTCTTGTTAGGCTATGTATGGGAAGCACAGCCTCTCACCCCACGTTATAACCTACACCAGAACAAATTCACCACACAAACCGCCACCGAGATACTATCTTGGCTCCCATATCCAATGCCATTTTCTACTGTCTTCAAGGTCAAATCTGTAGTCCTCTTTTGCATTTCCACCAGACAAGAATTTTTTGTTGTTCTAAAACTAATGAGATCTGGAAACTCCTTGAAGGTATATATAGTTTCATTTTGTTGTTGTTTTTATATCTCCTAAGCAAGGCTTGTTGAACGTTTGATTTTCCCTCATTACAGCATATTTTCTGAAGGTAATGCATACATGTGCCTCACCACCTTATTCTTGCATATATACATATTACTATTTATATTTCTATTTGTTCAATATTTCATATATATATATATATATATATATATATATATATATACATATCTCTTACCTCTCTAGTTAGAAAATTAACTCCTCAAGGAGGAAGGAGATTCTCTCATAATATGTATTAAGGCACACGTGATAGATTGTTAAATTCCCTAGTAAAAGTTGCAAGATAATTTCTCCAGTGATTTTTGCAGTTAGGTGATCTGAGTTCTTATTCTATTTTAGCCCATTATTGTCTGTGTGAATTCAAGCAAGTCACTTACTTAACTCTTGGCCTCAGTTTTTGTAAAATGAAGTATTAGATCAGGATTATAGATGTAGAAATGGAATATACTGAAAGACCATATATTCCAATCCTCTCATTCAGTAGGTAAGGAAACTGAGACTCAATGAGATGAAAGGACACAACCAAGGTCACACAGGTGATAAATGTCAGAAGTCAGGTTTTAACCTAAGTCCTCTGACTCCAGGACCATGTCCTTTCTAATAAGAAAACTCTAAATAGGTGTCTTCTACTCTGATTCCCATGTTCCTACAAATTGACTAATACTTAAGTAAGAAATACAGTAATATGAGTTGACTTGAATCTGGTAAAATAAATGCAGTTTCACTTTGTAAATAGAGAGAATTTTAAATATATTAATGTATATCTAGGTATATGTGTGTGTTGTGTGTGTGTGTGTGTGTGTGTGTGTGTGTGTATTTGGAGCAGCTAAGTAGCACAGTAGATAGAGTGCCAGACCTGGAGTAAGGAATATTCATCTTCCTAAGTTCAAATCTAGCTTCAGACATTCCTAACTGTTTGACCCTGAGCAAAACACTTAGCTCTGCTTGTCTCAATTTCCTCAACTATAAAATGAGCTGGAGAAGGAAATGACAAATCACTCTTTGTCAAGAAAACCTCAAATGGGGTCACAAAGAGTCAGACATGACTGAAAATTACTGAACAATATGTATATATATGCACATATATAAATACATATATAAATGTCATATAGCACATTACTCCATTCCTTTCATTTGTGAGTAAAGAGAGCCTTCAGTTTCACTTTTTTCCTTTTCATCAAAAGAGGTACTCAAGCTTTGAGCCAATTTAATGTTAAGGAAGAATTATGCTTATATTCTGTACTGAATTAAAGCAGTGAAATCATATTAATATCTAACTGGAACAAGATGACTTATTTACATATCTGAAGTTCTAAATAAAATGTGACCAGTTCTTAAGACTGGAGTTGGTCTTCTCTCTTCTCCTCCCAAAAGAGGGAGATCAGTAGGTTTGCTTTTCTGGGTCAACCATTTGCATTTTAGAGGGAATAAATGAGCCAGCCTGTTTTACCTGACCTAACTGACCTCCTCCATGTCAGATTGAAAGGAAAGAAATCCCATCAGATGCCTTAATAGTATTCTATTAGGGTTGGAGAAGACAGGGAGGCAAAAGCATCCTTTTGTGTCAATTATGAAGGTCAGGTAATCAGACAACTCTTTAGATTCTAGCTCTACCTAGCCTGGTATAGCTTCTCACTATGTTAATTTTCAACAGCTCTGCGGCTCACTGTGGCACTTTTTGTTCTTTTGAAAAATGTCAACACTCAATTTTATAGCTTTTGATTTCACACTTTTTAGAGCACTTTCAACTTTCATAATTTATAGCCATCTTCCAGGAATATGTGAAATGCAGAACTAAGGTAGCAATCAGAATAAAAGGTCAATATACAGACTGAAGATATCAATAAAGATTATGAGCTTAAAAAAATTCTAAGCAGAAACTAATTTCCTTTACTCCTCATAACCTTATCACTTTATTTAAAAAAATCTTCCAAAGATTTTACCATTTTGAAGGAGCCAAATCCTGCTGTTTGCATGGGATGTCTCAAGAGATTCAATAGAGGAATATATAGAATGATGGTAATTTTTCCCTCAGTATATAACCAACCACATATGTGGTTTGTGTTCCTTTCTTAATTCAGCATAAGATATTAATAATGTGATTATATTATCTTTCATATAAACTTAGAATATATGTCAAATTAAGCTAATATGTATGAAAGAATCTTTATCTACTTTAACTCCCTCATAATATAGATTTTAAAAGGTACAGAGAAATTAAGTGTTTTTTTTCCTAAGTCATATAGTTATAAAGTGAAAAGTCTGGGATATGAACCTAATTCTCTAACTCCAAATTCAACACTCCTTCTAATGTACTATATTGCCTTCAATTAAATAAGTTAATTATTTGTATCATGAAGAAAGACCAGAATTCCTTTTTAAGAAAACATTTGAAATTAGTTGAGATGATATTTTCAGTTGTACTCAAAAGAAAATCCATCTACTTGGACCACAAAAATCTAATACACATTTTCTTGTCAGTACCAAAAGATAAAAGGGGCTATAATGAATTAATTTTTGGAAATATATTCAGAAGATCTACACACCAAAAACCATACTGCTGCCATATGACCTTGGGGAAATCCCTTTATTATTCTGTGCTTCAGTTTCTTTATTGATAAAATGGATATAATAATAATCACACCACCTACTTAACAAGATTATTGCAAGCACCTTATAAATTATACAGATATTATTATATAAGTATCAACTGTTATAATTATGAGTATTATTAAATTGTTATTATTCTTTCTATATTAGATAATATTTACATATGATTTCCACAACATCCTTATTTACCATCATCCCACATTCTCCTAATTCACCATGTCCTTACTTAGGACCCATTTAATCCTAGGAAAATAGTTAGAAATCCAAACCTTAGGTTTTAGGAGGAGAGTTTAACATATAATATCATGCCTAAATATAGCCCTAGAAGGTTAATTTCCCCATTTAAGTCATTAGTAGGAACTCAATTCTACTGGTAACCACCACCTTTCAGGAACTTCTTTATCAGTATGAACAGGTGACTTTTCCCCACTCTGAAAAGTTTTGAATTCCTCATAGACAGATGCTTCCCTATAGTAGAAGTCTGGTAGAAATATTGTAAAGTGTAACTATAGTAATCTGAACACATGTCAGAGCAGGGAGTCAAAGAATCTAGGGTCAAGTCCTGGCTCAACCATTCTCTATCTGTGTGACAATGAGTCACTTGACCTTTCTGTGCCTCAGTTTCATCAACTATTTAAAATGAGAGAGCTGGACTAAATGTCCTTTAAGATCTCATCCAGCTAAAGATCTACCATCCTTTAAAAATTACTAATATGGGAGCAGCTACGTGGCACAGTGGATAGAGCACTGGCCCTGAAGTCAGGAGTACCTGAGTTCAAATCCAGCCTCAGACATTTAATAATAATTACCTAGCTATGTGACCTTGGGCAAGCCGCTTAACCCCACTGCCTTGCCAAAAAAATTACTAATATGGGGAAGTTGATCTTTGTAGCCTTCCACAAGACCTAGGCAAAAATCTCCACATACACAAGTAATCTAATTTCATTCTGTCTTCTTTAGCAGTTTGCCCTCTCTCATCTCTGTTCTCTGACTAATCTTCAATCCCTCTTTGAATACTGGCTCCCTCTCTACTGCCTATAAACATGATCATGCTCTCTCATCCTCAAAAAAAAAAAAACCTCATTTGATTCATCTATTACTGCTAGCTATTATACTAAATATCTCTCTTCTCTTTTGTGGTTAAACTCCTTCCAAATACATCTATATTATGTACCTCCTCTTCTTTCTCTCTCATTCTCTTCTTAGTTACCTGCAATGTGGCTTCTGATCTCATCATTCAACTGAAACATCTCTCCAAAGGTAGCAATGATATCTTATCTAAGAAATCTAATGACCTTTTATCAATCTGTATCTTTCATGATATCTTTGCAGTCTCTAACACTGTTGATCTCTTTTTTTTTCCTTCTTGATATTATCTTCTTTCTAGGTTTTTCTGACATTGCTCTCTCTTTATCCTCCTCCTGCCTCTCTGACCACTCCTCCTTGACTTTAATATCTAGGAAAAATGGTAGACTTCAATAATATCATCAGTTGACTAAGTTTTAAAGGTAACTGTGTCAGAATTTACAACTTTTTTAGACTATATGTTCCTTTTTGCTGCTATAGATTCAAGTCTAGGATATTGTTGACAAATAAAAAACAGTAAAGGATAATTATGGCAGTGTGTAGACAGAAACCCAGTTTTGGCAGAACTGCTTAGAAACATCAGAAAAAGTTATTTTGGATTCTCTAGAGAATATCATGGACTAGAAGAGTCAGTTTAATGTCAACTACTTATCTTTCTGAATGTCTGTACTAAATGTCTTAATTTGCTTTTGAAAGTATAGGAGAGAGAGACAGAGACAGAGACACAGAAAGAGACAGGGATAGCCACAGTCAAAGCAAAACAAAGAGATAAAAAGACAAGACAAAGACAAGGAGAAAGACAAAAAAAAAGCCATCAGACAGGAAGACAGAAACAGAAAGAGACAAAAAAAATGATAGCTATAAATAAAACTGGAAAGATATTGATACAATGATAAAGATGATAGAGAAATAGAATAGATAGATGGATGGATAGATAGCAATAGTACATACTTTTGAATTTGCAAGATTTATTAACCTATTTAGCTAAATGAGATTTTTACATTTTAAAACACACATTTAAAGTGTTTAATGAAAAATTCAATATGTACTACCTAAAATGTACTACCAAACAAAGATGCGAAGGTCAAGAAAACAAAGTAGATAATGATAACAAGAAATGTTCTCCTATTTCCCACTCCAAGTCTGGTCTCCAAGACAAGAAAGAAGAGCCAGAAGTTTCTAGTATAACTAAACCCAAAGGAGTCCCACACCACCACTGTCTCATTTCTATTAAAAGTGCTTTAACAAACCACATTAGAACCTTAAACACATGGTTCCTACAAGCCCATCTCTCAGCTCATTGGTTGATGTTAGAAGAGTACCTACAATGTAACAGCATTGACTATGATAAAAAGAAGTATGACACCCTCAAGAAGCACATAATTTGGGTGGCTAGGTGGCATAGTGGCTAAAGCACCAGCCCTGGAGTCAGCAGTACCTGGGTTCAAATCCGGTCTCAGACACTTAATAATTACCTAGCCGTGTGGCCTTGGGCAAGCCATTTAACACCGTTTGCCTTGCAAAAAGAAAAAAAACCTAAAAAAAAAGCACATAATTTGGTCATGGAGATGAAACACAAAACTATAGTAAGGAAATATAGCACCTAATCCTATTAAAAACACTAGAGAGCATAGCAATAAATTGAATTTTCTTTTAAATGATAGAACCATCAGCAAACATTGTGTGTAATGAGGATACACTAGAAGCATCCTCAATAAAATGAGGGATGAAACAAGAGTATCCATTATTACCACTATTATTCATTATTGTAATAGAAATATTAGCTTTAGCAATAAGAGCAAAAGAAGAAATTAAAGGAATTAGTCATTGAGGAAACAAAACTATCACTTTTGCAGATGATATGATGATATACTTATAGAATCCTAGAAAATCAACTAAAAACTACTTGAAACAATTATATAAAATAAACCACATAATCATCAGCATTTCTATACATTACCAATAAAACCTGCAACAATAGATGAAAGAAAAATTCCATTTAAATTAACTGTATATAATATAAAATATTTGAGAGTCTATCTGCCAAGACAAACCCAGGAATTATATGAACACAATTACAAAACACTTTTTACACAAAGTCAGCTCTAAGCAACTGGGAAAATATCAATTGCTTAAGGGCTAATATAACAAAAATGAGCTACTATAAGAAAAATGACAATTCTATCTAATTTAATCTACTTATTCAGTTTCATACCAATCAAACTACCAAAAAAAATTTATAGAGCTAGAAAAAAATAAAAAAATTAGTCTGGAAGAACAAAAGATCAAGAATATCAAAGGAATTAATGAAAAAATACAAAGAAAGATGGTCTAACTATACCAGATCTAAAAGTATATTTTAAAGAAGCAATTATCAAAACTATTTGGTACTAGCTAAGAAATAGAGTGGTGGATCAATAGAATAGATTAAGTTCCCAAGACCCATTAGTAACTAATTATAGTAATCTTCTGTTTGTTAAACCCAAATATGCTAGCTTTTGGGAAAAGAATCACTATTTGATTTTTTTAAAACCTGTTTGGAAAACTAAGTATAGACCAACATCTATACCAAGATGAGATCAAAAAGAGTACATGATTTAGACATAAATGTTAATACCATAAGCCAGTTAGGAGAACAAGGAATAGTTTAACTGTCAGATCTATGGAGGAAAAGAAATTATGACCAAATAAAATATAGAGAATATTATGAAATGCAAAATGGATAAATTTTGATTATTATAAACTAAAAAATATTTTACACAAACAAAAACATTGCAACAAAGATTAGAAGGAAAAGATTAGAAATCCGGGAAGCAATTTTTACAGCTAGTGCTTCTGTGACAAAGGCCTCATTTCTCAAATATATAGTGAACTGAATCAAATTTATAAAAATACAAGTCATCCTCAATTGAAAAATGATCAAAGATTATGAACAGACCAGTTTTTAGATGAAGAAATTAAAGCTATCTATAGTCATATGAAAATACTCTAAATCACTATTGATTAAAAAATGCAAATTAAAACAACTCTGAGGTACACCTCCTACCTATCAGATTGATTAATATGACAGAAAAGGGAAATGATCAATATTGGAGGGGATATATGATTACTGTAGGGACACTAATGCATTGCTGATGAAGTTGTAACTTATCTGACCATTCTGGAGAGCAATTCAGAACTATTTCTAAAAGGCCATAAAACTGTGCCATACCCTTTGATTCAGCAATACTGGTTCACTTTGTCTCTATTTGACAAAGAGGTCATTAAAAAAGGAGAATAGATCCACATGTAAAAAAATATTTATAGAAATTCTTTTTGTGGTAGCAAAGAATTGGAAATTGAGAGATTTGCCATCAATTAAACTATTGTGCTATCAGAAATGATGAGCAAGCAGATTTCAAAAAAACCTAGGAAATCAAAGCAATACATAGTCATATGAAAAATTGCTCTAAATCATTACTTATTAGAGAAATGCAAATTAAAGCATCTCTGAGATACCACCTCACACCTCTCACACTGGCCAATATGACCAGAAAGGACAATGATCAATATTGGAAGGGATGTGGGAAATCTGGGACACTAATACATTGTTGGTGGAGCTGTGAACTCACCCAACCTTTCTGGAGAGCAATTTGGGATTATGCCCAAAGGGCAACAAAAATGTGCATACCCTTTGACCCAGCAATACCCTGAAGAGATTATGAAAAGGGGTAAAAATATCACTTGTATAAAAATATTTATAACATCCCTCTTGGTGGCAGCAAAAAAAAAAAAAATGGAAATTAAGTGAATGTCCTTCAATTGGGGAATGGATTAACATGGTATATGTATGTCATGGAACACTATTGTTCTATTAGAAACCAGGAGGGATGGGAATGCAGGGAAGCCTGAAAGATTTGCATGAACTGATGCTGAATGAGATGAGCAGAAGCAGAAAAACATTGCACACCCTAACATCATCATCATGGGGGTGATGATCAAACTTGATGGACTTGCTCATCCCTTCAGTGAAACAACCAGGGACAATTTTGGGCTATCTGCAATGGAGAATACATCTGTATACAGAGAAAGAATTATGGACTTTGAACAAGACCAAAGACTATTGCCGTCAAATTAGAAAAAAAAGTTATATTATTATGTAATGTTACTATCTTATACTTTATTTTTCTTCCTTAAGGATATGATTTCTCTGTCATCACATTCAACTGAGATCAATGTATAATATGGAACCAATGTAAAGACCAACAGAATGCCTTCTGTGGGGGTGGGGGGAGGGAAGCAAGAATGGGGGAAAAAGGTAAAACTCAAAATAAATAAAATCTTTCTTAAAGAAAAAAAGACTTATATTAACTGATACTGAGTGAATTAAGCAGAGTCAGGAGAACATTGTATATAGTAACAGCAATATTGTGTTATGTTCAACTATGATAGACTTAGCTCTTCTCAGAATTTAGTGATCAAAGACAATTCTAAAAGACTTATGATAGAAAATGGCATTCACATCCAAGCATGCTATTTTTACTTTTTTGTTTGCTTTTTATTGTTTTTTCTTTATTCTTGTTATTTCTTTATTCTTTCTTTATTCTTTTCCCCTTTTGTTCTGATTTTCCTTTCACAACATTACCAATAGGGAATAAATGTGTTTAACAAGATTGTACATGACCTAAATCAGAGTGCTAGGTCTCTTGAAGAGGAAGGAAGGGAAAAAAGGAGAGAGAAAAATTTGGAACTCAAAAATTTTACAAAAATTAATGTTGAAAACTATCTTTACATGTAATTACCATGTAATTTTAAAAACTATATAGCAGGGGATTGATACTGATTAATTGATACCATTCCATTGGATGAGATTACAGAGTGGTAGGGACAATTTCCAGAGATAATGATATATTGAAGTTTTACTTCATAGCAGCTATATGGCAGTAAATAAAACAACGGGCCTGGTATCATTTAGTCCTGCATTCATATATGACCGGACATTTCCTTTTTTTGTGACCCTGAGCAAATCACTTAACTAAGTGTCTGTCTGTTTCCCCATCTATAAAACTGGGATAATGATAGTACCTATCTTCATTGGTTGTTTTGAGAATCAAATGGATTAGCATATGTTCAATTAAATAAACAGTAATTAAACACCTACTATATACCAGATATTTTGCTAAAAGCTGAGGATACAAATAAAAAAAAAGAAAAAGCCCTGCCTTCAAGGAATTTACATTCTAATGTATATGAACATTTTGGAAACCTTAAAACACTATAAAGAGGAAGTTAGTTGGTGCAGTGATAGAGCACCAAACCTGGGTCAAGAATACTTACTAGTTGTGTGACCTTGGATAAGTCAGTTAACCCCTTTGCTTCACAAACAAAAACCAAAAAAAAAAAAAAACTGTTTAAGTGAAGTCTATTTTTTGTCATCCTCATCCTTTTATCAAGAATACTTACTAGTGTGACCTTGGATAAGTCACTTAACCCCTTTGCTTCACAAAAAACAAACCAAAAAAACTGTATGTGAAGTCTATTTTTTGTCATCTTCATCACTGTTTTTATTTTAGACTTGGAGTAATTCTATTTCTATACCTTATAAAATCTGTAGCCCTTTCATAGATTTTGAGCAGATCATTTTTTTCCTTTGTAAAGAGTATAGCAAGGGGCAGCTAGGTGGCATAGTGGATAAAGCACCAGCCATGGAGTCAGGAGTACCTGAGTTCAAATCCAGTCTCAGACACTTAATAATTGCCTAGCTGTGTGGCCTTGGGCAAGCCACTTAACCCTGTTTGCCTTGCAAAAAAAAACCTAAAAAAAAGAGTATAGCAACTTGAAGATACCTATTGTAAAGAAAGCATTTACCTTTCGTTGTCATTTAGGAGGTTCAAAAGAATTCCTCTATGAACTAGGTAGAATTATAGAGCAGTTAGTCACTGCTGACTAAAAATTCACCTATATCCATGATAATGTTTAAAAATTCAAATAAGTAAGGTTTTCCAACACAGCTAAATGAATCTTCTTCCAGCAGTTGAGAAAGTTTGGATTTTTGGGAGGTGGATAGAGGGTTCTGACTTCAAATCTATACCTTATACCACCTGGCTGCCCCAGGTACAAGTGAGCAATTACCTAACAGGAGGGAGTGCAGAGGGGGCAGCAAACTGTGATTTCTTGGATGTTGGCAACTCCCTCTGCCAACACAGACCAGAAGTTTTCTAGGGCTCTGAGATGTTATTTGTCTCACGATTGTTATCATTTTCTCTCAAAGGCAGAAATTGAACCCAAATCTTTCTGACTTCAAAACCAGATCCCAATTCACTATACCAGTGTCTTTCTATAGATCCAACCCTAGTCCTTCTCCTAACCTCTAGTCCTTTATCAACTGCCCATTAAATATCTCCAGTTATGTGTGCTATAGGCATTTCAAACTCAACATATCCTGAACAAAACTCACTATCTTTCTCTTTGGGAGACATCCTCAACTCTTGTTTTTCCCTGTCTCTTCTTATATGATTAGAGTCCAAGTCTTATGGTTTATGTTTTCTATTGAATTTCCTATATACATGCTAACTTCTCAAGTATAGGTACTATTTAATGTTGTCTGTATTTCCAGCACTTAGCACAGTGCTAGTTACATTGCTTCATAAATTTTTGTTGAATGTTAAATGAAATGATTTCCACACACAAAGCATTCTTTAGGCATTCCCAAACTGAATAATGTGACTTCTTATAGATATTTGTTTACTTCACAAGTTTCAGATGAGATGGTCCTCTCTTTTGGTCTTTTTTAAATGAGGTAACTTGATTTTAAGTATCAGAAGTTGAACATAGCTTCAGGCTTTTTCAATTAAAAGTTTTAGTTTGTCACTTCTTTACAGTGGAAAAGGCTAAATCTCTTCCTAGAAAGGGCTGGCACATATTAAGATAAATGCTACTTTTTCTTTGAAAAATCTTATAGAATAGTCAACCTTTTCTCAGTTCCCAAGGGTAACAATATCCCAGCTCAATAATTGTGATTAAACAAGGTTATAACTCGTTTTTCATTTTCCTTGTAACACTTCATTGTCCCCTTCTTCATTTTCTATTAACCAGGTTAGAAACTACAGAGTTAGACCAAAGTTTTTGAGCCTTACTTTTATCTTCAGAATAGATTGGATTTATAGTCAACTCTTAACTGATATTTGGAAATAATTCAATAGATTGTCTCTTAAGTTATACATATCATAATCATCATTAGACCCTGGGAAGGGCTCTAGATTTAAAGTCACAGTATCTATCTAGGTTCAAATCCCAACTGACAATTCCTAATTGTTTGATGTTAAGCAAGACTTCACTGCTCTGAGCTTCTGCTTTCTCATCTGTGAAATAAAAAGGTTGGACTAGATGACCTTGGAGGTCTCTTTGAGCTCTAAATCTAGAATCCTATAACAATAATACTGAACAAACATTGGACATTTGGGATGGAAATCAGGGAGTGAGGAAAAAATACCCAAACTATACAATCCCATTAAATTTAATTCAATAAACATTTAAACTTCTACTTGCCAAATATTATGTTAAGGACTGAAGACACAAAAACAAAACCATAAAGCTCCTTACCTTTTAGATATTTTTATTTGACTGGGAGAAGGGGAAGGAGATAGGAAGAATAAAATGTGCAACAGATAAATATGAAATATATACAAATTAATGCAAAATCTTTGGGTGAGGCATAGAAACAGGAAGTAAAATGACATGTGCAAGGAAGCATCAGTAATCCAGTTTTCCTGGAATATAGAGTAAATGCTCAATAAACCTAGAGTGGTAGGATAAAGACATATGTGAAGGCTTTTATATCCTAAACATGGGAACTCTTATTTGATGATAGTGATAATTGGGAACCACAAAAGTTTTTGGAGCAGAAATGAGGTATAGGTTAACTTATAGATTATAGAAAGTAGAAACTGTACCCAAGGAGACTAAGTAGGCAGATATTGTAATACTCCACTTGAGAGATAATAAAGGTCTGAATTAAGATGATGGCAATATAGAAAGAAGGAAACAGATGTAGGAAAATGGACAGGCAAGCCTTAAAACTCCAAATATTTTGAAATTTTTTTTCTTATTTCAATATAAAAATATTTTTAAGAAAGAAAGAAATACATTTAACTTGAGACTTTCTTTTGTTATTACATCTTAAGAATTTGTTTACACAAGTTTAAACTATCTTATGAAACTTGTAAAATAGCTGAAATATAATTAAATGGTATATCTCTACCTCATACAATGTCATCTTATACTTGAAAGGAAGTTAACAAGAACTTCATTTGAACCCTGATTGAACAGTAATCTTCCCTTGTTATTCAGTGATCTGCTCCATTGAGGGAACCATTTCAGGAAAGAATTTTATGAGTCCCATTTGGTAATCCCTTTCCCAAATTCATTCAACTCCTTTTCAATGGTCCTCTTGTCAGTTGTGGATTTGTTGAGCAAAGCAATTTAAGAATTGTTTCCTGCAGATGGAAATGCATTTTATAGTATGCCATTGGAGCTTTCAAAATAATAAACTGTTAGCAAAGAGGCTTAAAATGAGCCCCCCAAATTGTGGAATATCATCTTGCCCATCTGATGGGATAATTGAGAAAAAACTAATTGAAACAGCAGGGAAGTTTGACTGTTAGGTTTTTTGGATCCATTTAATTTGAGATTGTCACACACATAATTGAGTGTCAAAAAAAATGTTGCTAACCTAGGTACAAATGTCTTTTATAAACTGTCCTTTGCCTTGAGTGAGGTTGCTGATGTGAGAAATTCCCCTCCAGCAGGAACCTGTCTTTTGATGAGGGTTGTTCATTATGGGAGATTTTCCAAGAAATAAGGTGGTCCATTTTAATATCATGGCATCCCTTTAAAGGAAAAGGTTTAGCCCTATACAGAGCATAGAAGTTGAAAATTAAAACTTTTAATTGAAAAAGCCTGAAGCTACTTTCAACCTTTTGTATTTAAAGCTCAAATTATCCCTTTCAGGAAACACAACAAAACAAGAGTCACATTCATTTAAAAGCCAGCATAGGTGTGATTTATTATCAATGGAATTTTTACAGAAAGCAGGTTTTCAACTTGACTATTCTTTTATTCATTTTTTTATAATTTTATAGAAAATATTACTTTGAGCATCTTAAGTGTAAGAAAATTTGATGCTATGCAAAACTAAAGTTTCCCATTTAAAAATGAAGTTCCAAATCAAACTCTGATCTTTCTCCTTGAAATGGCACTTCCAAAAATAACAACTAATATTCCTGAGCTATTTTGAGGTTTACAAAGTACTTTAAATGTATTACTTAATTTGATTTTTGCAACAAGCCTGCAAGGAAGTTGCTATTATTATTTAAAGAAATAAGGCTAAAGGATTTAAATGATTTATCCTGAGTTACATGTTAGTCTAAGACAGGATTCAAAATCAAGATTTCCTGACTCCAAGTCCCTCACTCTATCTGCTAATCCCACTGATGCCATAAGATAAAAGGGTTCATACGAACAATTTTCCTAGTCCTTACATCAAGTGAGGGTTAGTTGTCTATTAATTCCTTCAATGGTACATTGTAGCAGCTAGGGGATCCCACTTAAGATAACCAATCCAAGGCACCATGTCATTAATGAGTACTCATGAAATTATATCTGCCCCCTACCCAGGAGAAGACTGTTGCAATAATCTAGGTGTGTGATTATTAGCATAATAGTAGTGTTGGAATTTGCAAGACTTGATGATTCAAATAGCCTAGTTATGAGAAGTAGGGGAATGGAAAAGATCAAATATTATCCCAAAAAACCTACTTGGAATGCAAGCAGAATGCTTGTAGCCACAGACAAGATGAAACCAGAAGGAGAAAGAGATTTGGAAAAGCTATTATAAATCCATTTGGGGACATATTGAATTTAAGGTGTTTGTGGAATATCCAGTTAACTCATAATTTAGTTGAGAATTTAATCATTTCTACTTTGGAAGTAATTTCTCTTTCCTTTAATCTTTTAGAGCAGTTTATTTTAATTCACCTTGACATATAGTGTTATTCAGAATCTGAATTATTTATTATATACTTGTACACTTGTCTTGGTTCCCTGATTAGATTGTATGCACCAAAAGAGCAAGGAATATTTCATTTCAATTTTGTGTCCCTCATGCCTTGTACTATGCTCTTCACATAGCAAATATTTAAGAAATATTCATTGAATTTGAATTTATACATAATAGACACCAAAAATACATTTTTAATTTGAATTTAAATATCTATTCTTTCCCCTTTAAGGACGATCATAATAGCAATTGTGGGGAATATAAGGATTTAAAGTGGATTGGAGTTGGATCAAGACAATATGATTCCTTTGCTCAGAGAAAAATGAAGCTTAAAGCTAGACAAAAAGTTTAAAGACAAAATTCACCCCTTTAAAATGTCAAGGAATTTCAGAACTAGAAGGTACCTCAAAGGTTAACTAGTCTAACCAGTACCCAACAAAAGTCTTTTTTTTTCCCCTCCCATATCACTTATGAGTGGTAAACAATCTTTGGTCTGAAAATCTCAGGATAAAGAGTCCATTATCTTCTAAGTCATCCACTATTTTATCTTTTTAGTTTTTGCAAGGCAATGGGATTAAGTGACTTGCCAAAGGTCACACAGCTAGGTAATTGTTAAGTATCTGAGACCAAATTTGAACTCAGGTCCTCTTGACTCCGGGGTGGGGGGCTGCTCTATCCACTGCTCCACTTAGCTGCCCCCTAAGTCATCCACTTTTGCACAGCTTTAATTATTAAGAAATTTTCCTTATATTAAGTAGCTCTGACTTTCTTTATATTAACTCATTGCCAACTGAGACAAAGTAGAATATTTTCATCATTCTTTCACATGATAGACCTTCAAATGTTTGAAGACTATTATTGTGTTATCCATAAGTCAATCTTATCCTCTTCTGGTTAAAAAAAAATCTCCATTTCCTACAGCCAATCTTGCCTGGCATGATTTCTAGTCTTGTCACCATAATGATCACCCTCTTTTGGATAAAACTTAGTTTTTCTATATTTTTCTTAAAATTTGTGATCCAAAATTGAACAAAGTTCTCTAAACATGGTATGATGAGATCAAAGTACAGTAGAACTGCCATTTCCCTTCTTCTGTACAATATACCACTTAAGGCCTCCTTCAATCACATCAGATTTTTTTTGACTATCATATCATTCATTTCAGACTTACAATTAAAATCTCTGGTTTTTTCACAGGAATCCTTTTCTAGCCATACCTTTCATGCCTATACTTAATTTTATTTATGGAACCAAATGTCAATTTATTCCATGGTTTCATTTAAATTGATTCTATTTTAGCTGTAGCTTGCAGTTTTGTATCATCTATAAACTTTTCATCTTGCTATCTATGGTCTATCCAAGTGACTGATAAAAATGTTGAATAGCACAGGGTCACATATACAGACAGAAGCCTAAATTCTCTTTCCAAATCTTGGGGACTGATCATCCAACTGGTTCTAAATATTCATAATCATAAATCATCTAGCTCATTCTCCAATTTGTCCAAAAGATGGTATGATAGACTTTGCTACAAAGTATACTATCTATAGCATTCCTCTACTCTACTGTCTGTCTGTCTACCAAGAAGAAAAAGGAGATTAATGTGTCATAACACATTCTTGATGAAGCTGAATTGGCTTTTTTATAATTGCTGTTTGGGGGCAGCTAGGTGGTGCAGTGGATAGAGCACCAGCCCTGGAGTCAGGAGTACCTGAGCTCAAATCCGGCCTCAGACACTTAATTACTTAAACTGTATGGCCTTGGGCAAGCCACTTAACCCCATTGCCTTGCAAAAAAAAGCCTAAAAAAATGATGCTTTTATAATTGCTGTTTCCCTTTCTAAATACTTAACAGCTGTTACTTTAATGTGTTCTATAAGTTCTCCAGGTTTAGAAATCGGACTCACTTTCCTCCATAGATTCTATATATTTTCCTTCTTAAAAACCAGGACTCCCCTATTTCCAGTTCTGAAGGACCTCCTTCAGAAGGACATTCTTCAAGATCCTTAATAAATTGCTGGCATTGATAATAATAGATAAATAAATAATAGATAAATCAGAAATTTTTGCAAGTTTTTTTTCATTATCCTAGGATACAGTCCTTCTATTCATGATACCTGGTGCTTTGAATACATTGAGGGCAGGTATATACTTTCTTTCTAAGTTCATATTCCCCGTGAATGATTTGTATTCTATCTTCTTTTCCAAAAAAAATATTATCCCAATTCAAATACCTTGGAAAATTCAAATTCCTTGGAAAAGGAACCAAAGTAAAATAATAGTTGAATAAGTTACCCTTATCTTCCTTTTCTATTATGATTACATCCATCCTAAATTGAGTTTCTTTCTCTTTTATGATCTTCCTTTTGCCTCAGGCATAGTTAAATAATAATCCTTTAGCAATTCCAATACTTTCCAACATAGAAATCCATAGCATAACATTTGGAATTCAAAGGTAGCCTATTCCACTTTTGAAGAATGCTAACCATAGAAAACTACTGCTTTACATTGAACTGAAATAAGTCTCTGAAACTTATACACTTTATACCTCTTTATATGCCCAAGGAGTTTATGGATATTCATGGAAGTCTGTCAGCTTTGTGTGAGTCTTCTTCAGGACTACCTTTGATGTCTGTATTTCACTCAGCTCTTACCTGTGTCTCCAAGAAGCTATAGCAAGCACAGTGACCACACCCCAGGAAACTATCTCAAAAAGTTAAATCAGGTTGAGGGTAACCAATGGGCCTCATACTCTTTGATAAGTTAATGAGGTATATATATATATATATATATATATATATATATATATATATATATATATATACCCCAATTTTGTGAAAACTTACCCCAGAGGAATGGATGGATAACAACTTGTTCAAATAGTCTTGAAAGTGACTGAAGCAGGAATTATGGAAGGCTCAGAGGTTGATAAGACATCAAAGACACCAAGGTCATTCATAGCATCCTGGGTCACCATCAGTCATCCTGACTTTTGTTTTGCCACTATACTTCAATGACTCTGGTAGAGAGAGTGAAGTTGAAAACCGTGCAACTTTGCCTCACTTAAATCCAATTCACCCATGATACCTTGTGATTTCATTGGTACTCTTTGAAAACAAAGGACAAAAGCATATATCCTAATCAGGCAAAATGACTATTACCATACCTTGTCAAAGTTAGAATGTAGCATTGCCTAAGTGATTATTATAAAATCAGTTGCTGATTTTCATGTTTTTGTGATGTTCTGGTACTTCCAAACTTCACTATGTAAAATAGATTAGCAAAGATTTCACACTAATACTAAAGAAACAGAGCACTCTCATTTTGACATTAAAAATATGTATTCCTGAAGGACCTGAAAACCTATACAATAATTGTTCCATTATCTCATCAATATGGATACTGCCTCTATTGGTATAGATCTTAACTTGTCCCTGATATCTCATCCTCTTTAATTCTTGTTCATATTGTCTTGCAGAGGAACCAACCAATGTCCTGAGTGTCTTAAATGTTTTTATAATTAGTGACATTTGGAGGACTCTGGATATTGAGATTCTCCTTCTTGGTATCTCCATATGACAAGCCCCACTTCTCTTCCAATTACATATTTACTCAAGAACATTCTTGAAACATTATGTAATTTGCTTGCATCCATTATGTGACTCTTCACTAGACTTTGGGTTACTCAAAATTTGGGATTACTCAGAAATCTTCAAAGATTATAATGGCCCAAGATTGGTGAACATAAAACACTTCTTGGAGAATATTTATGTTAAAAAGATAAGTCCTTTATTAAGGAACCATTTGGATTTATCAAAGTCATTGAGGAATTTCCCAAATGTCACACACACACACACACACACACACACACACACACACAGTGTGTGTATATGACATAAATATGGGAAATATAATTAACAAGTTTGATGATAACAACATGTTAGAGCACAGATGAATTTAGCAAAATAAAATTCAACAGAAACAAATGCAGTTAGCTACTTAATTCAAACAATAAATTGTACAGGTTCCTTTCAACTCCAGAACTGTGACCTAGAACCTCCAAGCATATCATGGGAGAAGATATGGATTTCAGGTTCCTTGTCAAAAAGACATCACTTTCCGGGAATAAGAAAATAAGAAGTCGTCTACATTCTACTCTAATTGAATCATGTTTATAACATTGTTTCAGTTCTGGATATCATGTTTTAGGAAAGACTATGATTAGCTAATGACAGTGCAAAGGAGAGCACCTCTCCTGATTAGGCTTTTAAACCAGGGCTAATGAGAACCAGTTGAAAGAATTAAAGAGGTGGGTAAGATTAAATTCAGAGAGTGACCCTAAAAATCTATGGTCTAGTGTGTGTGAAAGGATAATTTTTTTTAAGCTTAGTCCCAGTGGGTAATTGCAGAAGCAACAGGTAGAAATTTGAAAGAAGCAAATAATATTGATAAGAAAAACAAAGCTAAAACAGGATAAATTTGTGATAGGTTATCTCAGAAAGTTGTTCTGCAAGCAAAGACTGGATAGCCAGCTATTAAGCATGTTACATTGGAAACTCCTTTTTATTATGAGTTGAACCAGATAAACATTGAGAGCTCTTCCAGTGCTAAAGTTCTGTGAATCTGTGATTAAATTTTCTTCTTCCTATTCAGTTTTGACTTTTTTACTTATCTTAGCAAGCATTCATTAAGTACCTAGAATTCTAAGCACTGACAATACAGAAATAAAAATGAAATAGTCAAGGATCATAGATTTAGATGTGGGAGGAAACTGAGAAGTCATTTAGTCCAACTCCCTCATTTTACACATGAAGAAACAAGGTGAGAAAAGTTAAATAGCAAAGTCACAAAGGTGGTATCTTAAATAATATCCAAACCAAATCTTCCTGATTCCAAGTTCAGTGCTCTAATAATTATACCAAACTGATTAGGGGACTTAGATTCATTTAGGGAGAGTCAACAGCATGCACATAAAAGATGTGAAAATAATTTCTCAGTAGAGGGCTCTGGCAATTGGAAGATGAAAAGAGATAAGATTAGACTTCTTTTAGGAGGCAATGTTTGAGCTGAACTTTGAAGGAAACTTTTCTTGTGAAGCTCTGCTGGTTTGAATTCCACAGGATAAATTGTCCCTCCCAGAATAAATTGATCTCTTACAATCTCCTCAAATTATTGTTTAATTTATCCTTGAATATTCATCACTTTCCCACTTCCCAAGACTTCCTCCCTTTTAATTGGAGAGTTGGATAATGGAGCACTAAACTCCTCTCAAAGTTTTCCTTTTTAGAGAGCAAGATCCAAACTTTGGATGCCCCTGAACCAGCAACATACCCCTCCCCCCGTTGTTCCCCTTACCAGCTTTTTTTTTATGTATTATTTTGTAAGTTTCTTGAGGGTGAAAATTATCCTTTTTTCTCAGTTTTCTCCTCCATGCTTAGCACAATGCTAAGTGCCTGGCATATAACATGTGATTTAAAATGCTTATTTTATTCAATTAAATTGAATTTCATGAAGCAGAGGTGAAAAAGAAGTATATTCCAAGCTTAAGAGGGATAACCTAAACAAAGGCACAATGTCATGCCTAGAGTCCATAACCAGTTTAGCTGAATGTAGAGCTGGTGGAAGAAAGTAAGGTGAAATAATCCTTGAAAGATAAAGTAGAGAGGAAGTGAAAGAGGGAATGAGCATTTACCTATTATGTACCAGCTAGATGGTCCAGTACAGTGCTGATTGTAATCAGAAAGAATCATCTTCCTGAGTTCAAACCTGACCTCAGACACTTACTAGCTGTGTGACCTTGGACAGGTCCCTTAACCCTGTTTGAATTAGTTCCTCTTCTATAAAGTGAACTGGAAAAAGAAATGACAAACCACTTCAGTATTTCTAACAAGAAAACCCCAATTTGAGTCATGTAGAGTCAGATACAATTGAAAAACAAATTAACAACACTATGCTAAGTTTTAAGATCCAGATTGTTTTAAAATCCAGATTGTCCTGGGTTTTGAAGGGTAAAACATAGGAAGTTGCATTTTCTTCTGGATGCAAGAGTCACTGAAGTGTGACTTTTTTAACCTGGGGTCCACAGATCCATAAGGAATCTATAGGTTGGTTTCAAGGTGTTCAAACACTCTGATAGAAAAAAATTAAATTTTTTTTCACTAAACTCTAATCAAAATTTAATATTTCTTCTATTTAAAATAAATCATTCTAAGGAGTTCATAGATTGTATAAAAGGGTCCATCAACCAAAAAAAAACAAAGGTTAAGGACCTCTGCATTAGAGCTTCTAGTTTGTGACTAGGGACTAAGAGTTATATGTAGGTCTTTTCACATATTTTGCATTGCTTAGGTAGTAAATCTTGGATTTAGTGGTCTAGAATATGGTTCCTTTGACCTTATTCATTATTCCTTCTCTTTTTGGCTTTAAAAGGAGCTTTTGCAAACCCATTATTGGGAGCATGACTTAAATTTTATTCTTTAGGGCCTCAGGCTCAGTATCTGCTCAGGGTGAGTATTACACAAAGGGTCCAATGACATGTGTCTTTATAGCTGATGCAGCAGGGAAAAAAAATACAATCTTTTTATTTTCTAATAAATCCCTATTTGTCAATGAATTTTATAGCATCTAGTTTTAACGGCCAATAAAGGTTCATAAGACAAAATTCACCTGCCCTTTACCAAGCTCATAAAAATGAAAAGAGACAGATCTTAGAAAAAGAAGCTGCAAGCTGAGAGATCTTTTATGTAATATCTATGAATTGCTGGTATTTTATGAATATTCTTTTCTACCCTGTGACTTTCTTCTGTTGCTATGATCATTTTTTAAAATCAGTCTTCTTCCCTTCCACTTAAAAGACACTCCTTTATCTAGGAAAAAAAGACTACCATTACAAACTGACATTTTCCATGTGATGACTCTATTTATGCATTCATAATGCACATAATATGTATCTCTAAAATTATTTTCAGGAGAACCTCAGGGTGATGTTCTTCATATTTTTCCAGTTATTTTATGCATTTTAAAAGGAAAAAAGAAAGCTAAAAATGGGGAGGGGAGGGAAATGCTGTGTCCTTCGGTGTGCAACTGCAAAGAATAGTATTCAGTATTCATTGTGGCAGCTCTTTCTATGAGACAGATAAAAAATCCCAACTGTTCATGAAGCATGAGCACCACCAAGTTTCCATTCCTCTCATATACCCAACACACTTGACAACACATTGGTGCAATAGTTCAAACATTTTCAGGAAGTTCCTGAAGAAAGGTTATTGCTTTTTAATTAGCTGAGTTGTATTGCAGTGTTATTAGAATCATGAAAACAGAATCAAAGTACCTCAGGAACTACAGCAATTCCACAGCTCATTTGCATTCCTTCCTAAGCCTCTGCAGTGACACTATAAATAGAACAGCCTATACATAGAAATTGCCTATTGCAGCCGATAGCAATTTTATTTCTTAAAGGTGTCTGGAGACATTATTCATAAGGATTCATTTCTGCAATCTCTCCAGCTGAGAATCTCCCTGTCCTGAAACTGTGGGTGGCCAGCTTTGAAATGTGCTAATGATCTGTTAGCTGTAAAGACTGTCAGAAGAGTTATTTATTTTCTTCAGTTAATAAATGCAGGACTTTGAGCCCTATCTGATTTCCTGGTATCTGACTGTGTTATGTAAATAGTGCATACCTTTTTTTGAAGTTAAAATTGTTGATTTTTTATCAGTAATATATTTCCAAGTTTATTTTTTAGCATTGGGAAAAGCTAATGATGATACTTTTAACACATTGCCCCATTAGATATATGTGATCAAACAGAAGCTGTGTCTCCCCAGAGCCAAATCATCCAGATGTTTTGAGATATTCAGATATTTGGTATCTCACATATTAAGCATTTGGATAACTTGAGTAAATTTTTCAGCACAAATCTCAATTTTTAGTGTACTGTGAAGTTTATGATGACAAATTCATCTGTTTAAAAGACTAGCCATCACAATGATCTCGAAATGTGTTTTCCTTAGATTTACCTTTCTAGCACAAATTAGAAGAAGGGAGTAGAGAAACAAATATAATGCAGTCAATTAATCTGATGATTGAAGAATGATAGTCATTCCTTACATTTATATGACATTTTACCATTTACAAAATGCTTTGTCACTTGTTCCTCACTTCAGTTTTGTGAGATGTTATGGGCATTATTGTACCAATTTATAGATATGGAAGCTGGGATTCCAATAAATTGAATTGCCCAAGGTCATATTACTAGTTAGTAATGGAGATAGACTTTAACATAAAACAAATTCAAAGCTCAAATGTTGCATTTCAAATTTGCACTAAATTATTTGCACTAAATTAACTTAGAGAACTATGACCTTAGTACTTTTTATTTATATCAATATTGCTTAATTTGCTATATATTACCTTGTATTATAGTAAATTTATTAATTATAGATATATATTTTATTATAGTTTATATTATATATTTATAGTATATTATAGTATTTTACCATATTCCTTGAGAACAAGAACTATTCTATAGGGTCCTTTCTACTCCCCTTCATTTAGCAAAATATCTTATACACAAAAAGTTTTCAATAAATATTTTTTGATTACAGTGAATGATGAAACTAGAACTCTGCCATAAAGGTGGTGGCCCTCCACTTGTATTTGAATCCTAACTTCAGATCTACTAGTAACATGGAAAGATGTTCTGATATCTCTCTACCTCAATTTCCTAATCTATGGGAATGATTGAAATGCCAGTTCCACATAATTCATTTTCTGTGATTCATTCATTTTGCAGTCATGCCTAACTCCTTGTGACCCCATTTGGGGTTTTTCTAGACTGATTTGCCATTTCCTACTCCAGTTCATTTTATAAAAGAGGAAACTGAGACAAATGGGATTAAATGACTCCGCCAGGGTCACGTCACTAGCAAGTGTCTGAGGTCAGATTTTACCTCAGGTCTTTCTGACTCAAAGGCTGACATTCTATCTACTGTGCCTAACAGACACCCAATATAATTTATAGGACTAAAAATAATAATAATAAGGTGTTCCAGGAGGACTTCCACCTTAACTTTAAGGCTGCTCATCAAGAAACTGTAGTAAGTGCAGTGGCCACCCCTCAGTAAACCATCTCAACAAATGGGCTAAATCAGGTTGGGGACAATCAGCAGACCTCAAACCTGTTGGTGATTTAGAGGGCTTCCAAGCATTTGAAGACTTTCCCCATCAGAATAGGCAGATGAGAATAAGTTGGTCAAACAGCCAAGAAGTCAACTGAAGCAGGTACTGTGGGCAGACATCAAAGAAACCATGATCACCCATTGTATCACAGGACATTACCAATCATCCTGACTTTTATCTTATCCCTAGACATAAATGATTCTAAAAGAAATAATGAGGCTGACAGTTTTGTGAAACTGCCTCACTTAAATCCAGACATCCCCTCCATGATGTCAATCATCCACTTCAAAGACAAAGGATAAACAAGAATAACAACAATAAAATATAATGAAGCAGATGGGTGATGCAGTGGATAGAGTCAGGAGAGTCTGAATTCAAATTTGGTCTCAAACACTTGTTAGCCACATGACCTTGAGCAAGTCACTTAACTCCATTGCCAATAATAATAATAATAATAATAATAATAATAACCAACACTATGTTCTAAGCACTATGCTAAGTACTTTAAAATTATCTCATTTGAAAATTATCTCAACTTAGATGCTATTATTATTATCCCCATTTTACAAATTAGGAAACTAAGACAAATAGAAATTAAGCCAAATTGGTTTTCTATCCACTGTACCAATATGGTCTGATATTCATCCTTCATTATCAAAGACCATGACATCAGGGAAGTAATGCCATGACAAGGACCTGAATCAGATTTGAGTGGGGGGTACTGTCCTGCCACCAGCCTCACTTTCTCCTTGAGAGTCATCTGGATCCAGTGGCCAGATATGAATCAGGATGATAGAGATGGTTCTGAATGTGAAACAATTAGGGTTAAACTAATTGCCCAAGGTAGAACTCCCATCCTCCTGATTCCAAGGTCAGGGCTCTATTCACAGTGCTACCTAGCAATGACACCAAAGACCAAAACCTAAGTTTAAGCCCTGGTTTTATGATTAGCTAGTTCTTTGACCTAGGTCTCTAGATATATCTGATCCTCAGTTTACTTATATGTAGAATTGGAATAATAATTTTTACTTCACAATGTAATTATGTAACTTAAATGAGATGATTGACTACTTCTCTGGAATATTGTAGATAGTATTTCTCTTCAGTTACAAGTTACAGTAAAGGTCCTCTTAGAGCTCTTCTGACTAAAATTTCTGTCAATGTCTGTTTTATAACCAAAAAGCACTATATTTATGTGATGCATTTTTATGCTATTTTTACCTCAAGTTAATTCAGTAATTAATTTAAAGGACTACAAAAGAGATAGATGGGGAGGCTAGGTGGCGCAGTGGATAAAGCACCAGCCCTGGAGTCAGGAGTACCTGGGTTCAAATCTGGTCTCAGACACTTAATAATTACCTAGCTGTGTGGCCTTGGGCATGCCACTTAACCCCATTTGCCTTGCAAAAAAACCCTAAAAAAAGAGAGAGAAAGATTATACACAGGTGCTGGGGCTATACTACCCTTGTTTACAATAATTGAGACAGAATGAAAAAAGTAAAAAAAAGGTTTAGACAAAGTACTTTGAAACATTTGAGAAAAGAAAACATTTTTTTAACTTAGCAGAGAAGATTTCATACAAGTTTGATTTTTTTAAGGAAGGCATGGATGAAATGTAGAGATAGAGGACTAATCTGTTCCAGTCACTGAGGATAGCATGAATACAAAGAAAAAATGGTTTACAAATAGTGAGGGGAAAGGGCCCTAAAAGAAAAAGGAATAAAATAAGTCATAATAAAAACCTTCTTAAAGAAAATGTAAATAATTATATTCATTCACAGTTACCTTAATGCCTAGCAAAATAAAATACTACATATGGAGCAAACTGTATCAAGATGACGTTGGCTACAGACTCTCTAGTTCAACCCTGTCTTTACTGTTATTTTCAAAATAATAATCCCTTCCCTCCTATCAGGTCCCATTCTTATGACAAGATGTGTGCCCAATTTCCTTAGCTCAAATAAAATTTCATACAAAAGGAAGAGAGATGATCCATTGTGATAGCTACAATAGGTAGTTTAGGGGTTTAGGGTCAATGGAAGAGTTTTGAGGTTCCTACCTAGATATTTTAATAAATACATTAGACCAACATAAATTTTTAGGCAACATAATGCAATTAATAATAGCTGCAGTGTTTGAACATTTTCTAGAATATTTTTTATTCTTAATTCTTTCAAAGTTTTGACTTTGAAGCCACCTTTAATTTTGAGAAGGAAGAAATACTCCGTTTATTGACAAAATGTTACCTAGAACTTAATGAAGTATAAATGAGATGGTCTACTTAGAACAGAGTACAAAGGAAATGTACTTTGTTTGGGCATGGAAATATTCTTTTAAAGTTTTCAGGCACACATTTTTCTATAAAGCTTCCATTCCTCTCTATAATTATTAGTTCCTAGTTCTTAGCACCATTGTCAAAATGGTCCTCACTATGGTCAGTAGCTATTAGGCTTCAGTAGTGTTGGAGAACAACTTTACCAGAATATTTAAGAAGGAATAAGAACTGATATATATGATTTAATTATCATTTTTTGAGTCTTAAGGTAACTAAGGTTCAAAAGGCAAGAATAAGACCCCCAAGGCAGAGGAAAGACACTTCTACATTTTCGGAAGGAAAAATTTCTCTGGTATGGATGTATCTTTATAAACCTTCTACAGAACATGAACTCCACAGAGGCAACAATAGGAAAATGGCTCATTTCTTGTGACATCACTTAGTATCATTACTTATGACAAAGAAAAGGTGTTTCAGTGTTTTGTTTTTGGCTATGGATGATTCTGTGATAAGAATGCTTTCCAGAGAAAGCTTCAGTTGCATTAAACCCCAGAGTGGTTAAGTTTGCATAAAGTAAAGGGAAAAGTAAAGGAACTTATATGTTCTAAAATGTTTATAGAAACTCTCTGTGATGGCAAAAACTGGAAATTGCAGGGGTGCCCATCAATTGAGAAATTACTGAGCAACTTGTATATGATTGAGATAGAATACTACTGTGCTACAAGAAATGATAAGCTCAGTGATTTTAGAAAAACATGGAAAGACTTGCATGAAATAATAAAGAGTAAAATGAACAGAAGCAAAAGAATGCTGTATAATGGCAACAGCAGTATTGTTTTAAGATTCATTTTGAGCAAACAAGTTGTTTTGACTATTATAAATATCCAAATTAACTATAAAGGTCATATGAAGAAAGACACTCTCTGCCTTCAGAGAAAGAACTGATAAATAGAAGTATGCATAGATTAATTTTGTATGTGTGTATGTGCATATATAAATTTATAAATATATGTAAATACCTATTTGTATCTAATCATAGCCATCTCTAGGACAAGACAAAAAGAAATTTATGTGATAATTTTGTTGTATATTTAAAATAAATACAAGTTGTGCATAGTAAATTTGCAGGTTCATGTGTTACCATCTGTTTAATGTGCTGTTATAGAAATACTCATATAATTCCATAAATGTAAAATATTTTTAATTGAAAAAATTTCACTGGGTCATTTAAAAAAAATAGACAGTATGAACATCAGAGGCAGAATTTGAACTCAATCTTCCAGTTCCAAAATCTTTCCTGAGACAAGGTTTGATAGGAGGAAACAGAGAAAGACTGTAATATCATTAAGTACTTAAAGGCAAATATCAGTCCCCTTTAAAAGAGTTAGAAGGATAGAAATATTAAAACACAAATGACTGATTTGATAATCTTCCTTTTAGATGGTTCTAGGTCCTAACTTACAGGCATAAATCAATTAAAGATATATATACATCTGGACAGCATATATTTTACCTGTTTAACTGTGGGCAAATCATTTCATTTTCTTGGCCTCTATTTGGGTATACATAAAATAAAGGGACTCCATTAGAATATTGAAAGATACATTTCTAACTCAAAATGTTTGATCCTATGATTTGGGCAAAATTATTTAATAGAGTTTGAAGAAAAATAGAGGAAGAGCTACTTCCTAAGAAATGAATCACCCATCAGAGTAGAGAGGACCTTCTCCCCTGTGTTCTGCCTATATATGACAGCTACTGCAAAGGACATAAAAAAAGACATGCTTTCAGTTAGAGTACAATGCAATCATTAGAGCTCCCCACTGTGTTCTTCAGGCATTACTAGAAGTCCTACACTTAACAGACCTTGGATTTCTCCCTTAAAAGGATGACTTAACTTGAGTTTAAAAATCCCTATTTTGAAACTAAGAACAGAACTCTTTTTTGATTATTTGAAGCATTCCACTGAGGCAACAACAGAAATATTTAATAAGAAGGCACAGAGAAGCAGCCAGTGTGAAATGAAAGGAGTAAATTAAAAAGTAAAAATGGATAACCTCTAAAATAAGACCTATAACCTCAGTTAATCTATAAAGTGACTAATCTGTCTCCAGAACAAAGGACATAATGAAGAAGATATAGATGTCAAAACAAATAGTAAGATGGAGTGGAGCATAATTTTTTAATCAGGATGCAAATAGGAAGTTTCCTTAAAATAAAGGTACTTAACCTGGGATCTATAGAGTTTTAGGGGTTTGGTTTGGTTTAGATTTCTAGTATTTTGATAATTGCATTTCAATATCATAGGTCTTCTTTGTAAAGCTTTGCATTGATTTTATTCATTTAAAATAGTATTGTGAGAAGGGATCCATAGGAATAACCAAACTTCCAAAAAGTCTATGCCATAAACAAGTTAAAAAGTGATGTCTTAAAACAATGGAGAGAGGGTTCTGGGGAGGGAGAAGTAGAGGAGGAAATAAGAGAAAGGAGAAGCAAGAAAGAAATAAAGATATGACAACCTTGGAGTCAGGAAAATCTGAGTTCAAAACCTTTTTTTATCATTTATAGCCTTTATGACTGTAAGTAAGTCATTTAAGCTCTTGGAGACCCAGACAATTCCCTAAGACTCTAAGTTGTGAGAAATTGCTGATATGAATTAGTAGAAGGAGTTTCCTCATGGTACATTCTTTATACTAATGACATTATAGATCACATTAAAAAATTTAACTGTTAAGACATTGCCTACTTTCTGTTGGATTTTTATTTCTTTTCCTCCTTCCAGTGACCCTGAAAACTGGCTATGTGAATGCCCGCCGCTCTACTCAGGGAAGCTATGCCAATTTGCAACTTGTGAAAATAACCCATGTGGAAATGGTGCTACATGTTTTCCAAAATCCAACAAAGATGCTGTCTGCCTCTGTCCCTATGGACGCTCTGGAGTCCTCTGCACTGATGGTAAGAACAGTGTAAACACTAAAATTAGAAACTCTTTGTGTGGGCAGTCAGCAGAGACTGAAAAAATGAAAAGAAGATGGTAGACTAATAAAGAATATTAACTTCCTTTGATCAAAAATGACAAAGTCTCTACTCTTTACTTGCTCCTTTTTAAGTAAGACTAGTCAAGATCCATTAGTGAGAGTTTTATGTGAACAGGTGTTTCCTGTGCATATCAAACAAGTAGAAAGGAAACAATAAGCATTTTCCCTTAAGTAGGTCTGCCTAAAGTCTCTGAGGACTTTTTTCCTATCTCAAAGTTGAAACCCATGATAGAAGAATCACAAGGAAAGACAAAAGGAGCACATAAAATTAATTGCATGATTTCACATCTGTTTAGCAATGTGAAAAACAGTTTAATGTGAGAAAAATTTTATATGTTCTCATTTTTTGTGTTTAAAGATGTTGCTGCTCTTGATGCCAATACATTTTAATCATTAAAATTACAAAATTATTCTAGTGCTTCTCTATAAGTAAGCCCAGTATATGAAAACCAAACCTTAAAAAACAATTACTCATAGAGTTGCTTTCAATAATAAACTCTTCTACTCAGGTAGAGCTAATGCATGATTAAACAAAAAAAAGATATAGATAATTTTCCAAGATCATATCTCTTTTGTAAAATAAGAGATGTCATAATAAAGAAAAATTAATTACCTCAATCCATAATAAGTTCCAATAACTTATGCCTGGGCTATGACTATTTTTATTGAAATGTCAAACTTTTCATTTAATGGAGTCTGGCTTCTTACAATATGCCCTCCTCCTTGCCCTCTGCTGGTCAAATCATCAATAGTGTGTGCTTCCCTCCTCCCTTGGAGGAGATGATTCCTGGCAGAGTAAGCTTCCCCTATTTCCTATTCCTTATTTTTTCAGATGTACAGAAACAAAAAGATTTAAAACTTAATGTGACATAGTTGAATAGTTGCAAAACCCTTGTCTACAACATAGAATGGTGATTAAATTACAATTAATCTGGAATTTATATTTGATGATAGCCATGTTTTGTTTCTCCAAAATATTAAAAATATTAATAACTCTTCATAAAATTACTTTTATTATATTTTGCATTTATTTATGTATGTATGTGGACACATTGTTTCTCTTGATAGAACATTATTTCAATAAAATCAGAAACTGTTTTATTTTTGCATTTATATCCCCTGTGGGACTAGCATGGTGTCTGGCACTAAGGAATTTCTTAGTAAATGTTTATTAGTTGATTAGTTAGTTGATATAGGACTAAACATATGGAAAGGCTTTATGATAAAATGGAAGAAGTCTAAACTCAAAATTGGAATACATGGCTTGGGAGCCTTGCCAGTTACTGGACATGTGTTGCTGAAACTTCTTAAATGTCGGTATTTCCACTTATAAAATGAAGATGTTTTGAGGAAAGTACTTGTAAACCCGAAAATATCATATAAATCTGAGTTTCCATTATTTTTTTATATTTTATATTCTGTACAAAATGAAGTAAACACATCATTTTTGTCTAAACAATTCTTCTTCTGTCACCCAATGCACATATTATCAATATAAAGATTGTGAAGTTAAATTAAGCCAGTATTTAAAAGGGAGCATAAGTAGTTAAATAATTCCTAAACTATTTACATTACAGACAAAAAGAAAGAATCTGATAGTCCATGATCCTATGCATTTGTAGAGTGAAGATAAAGACTATAGCAATTGTAGTAGTAGTAGTAGTAGTAGTAGTAGTAGTAGTAGTAGTAGTAGTAGTTAATATAACTTGCAGAGACTGTGAACTTTTATTTTCAGGGGTGAAAGAAAAAGGAGAGGGGGGAGGGGAGGGGAGGAGAGCAAAAAGAAAAGGGAAGGAAGGGGAGGGGAGGAAGGAAGGAAGGAAGGAAGGAAGGAAGGAAGGAAGGAAGGAAGGAAGGAAGGAAGGAAGGAAGGAAGGAAGGAAGGAAATAAGTAGCTATGAGTACTTACTATTGAGCATAGATACTGTGCTATGCATTATTCAAATAATATCTCAGTTGATTCTCATAATAACCCTAGCAGGTATATGCTGTTATTATTCCCACTTTGCAATTAAGAACAACGAGGAAGACAGAGGTTGAGTGACTTACCCATGCAAGTCTGTATTTAAACTCATATCCAGCAACCTATCCCACTACTGTTCCACCCAGCAGTCTCTATTATAAAGATGATAAACAATTTATATACCTATGTCCTCTTGACTATCAGCAGTTAAGGTGACAAAGTGAATCAAACACTGGACTTGGAATCAGGAGAACTCATTTTCCTGAGTTCCAATCTGTCCTCAGATGTTTAATTCCTCTGAACCAGTTTTCTCAGGTATTCCTCAGGAAATTCCCATAAATTGACTGTGTGACTCTAAGCAAATCACTTACCTTGTTTGCCTCAGTTCCTCTGTAAAATGATCTAGAGAAGGAAATGGCAAACTGCTCCACTATCTTTTACCCAAAAAACTCAAAAAATTGGGTCATGGAAAAGTCAAACATTATTGAAACTACTGAACAGCAACAGTGACTACAAGGCTTCTTTCCATTGAACCCTAATACTTTTCAGTGTTAATTATTGTGAGATAAGACTTAAAGACTAGGTTAGAATCAGATTGTGGAAGATCTTGAATAACAGATTAGATTTATTTAGATTTAGAATTTAAAATTTATTTAATAAGTAGAAGAAAGCCACTAGAAATTTTTGAGTAGAGGTATGACATGATTAGATTTATACTTAAGGAAGTTGGGTGTGGAAGAATAAGATGGATTGGAGTTGAGAGAGAAAGGGAGCCTGGAAAATGATTAATTCCCAGAAGCAATAGTCCAAGGCATTCTTGTTAAAATGGGCATCCAAACTAAAGTGACAATAGTGGAAAATAGAGTGACGTAGACAGGTAGATGAGATTTTGCCATGAGAAAATAGCAGTACTTTATTAATAGATTATTAGATTAGAATGCTTAGATGCTAAAATAATAGAGAATGAGATAGAATGAGAAATACAAAGTTTCCTTATATATCTTACTCTTCTATGAATGTCTTTTAATCAGTTTCTCTTAAGCTCATGACTTTTTCTCTGAATGGTCAAGTCTTGCAGGAGCATTAATGCTGAGATTCTCAACCCTTTCAAGTACTAGAATAAAACACCTATTGGTTCTACTGGGGAGGGGGGTGGGGAGGGAAGGAGGGAGCTATAAGGAAAGAAGATGGAGAGCCTTGCCATTATTCTTTATAAAAGTGTTCCATGGCCTATAATTACAATATAATTTTTATTTTTTTTAATTTCTTGACACTTTTCAAGATGATTAGAGACGTTCTAGGGGACTGACGAACTAGGGTCATGAATTGATGCTCAAGGAAGATGGATAATCACCAGCATGTTTAAAGTAGTTTAATGTCATGCTGGCATTTTGTAATGGCAAACTTCAAGTACATGGAATTTTCTGTAATGTAAGCACATAACTCTTTTGATATTATTCTGTTCTGTTATTATCCAGCTTTTTCTCCTTAATTCAACAGCTGTTACATCTACCAGCTTTTCTTTTATCCTCAGTGTCCCTGATCTCCTAAATTCTACATTTTCAAACCTCTGGTTACAACGTATTGAAAGATTAGACTCAAATCCAGGAGGAATGAAAGGATATAAGGGATACTATGACAAGAAGAAATTTGGGGTAGTGGTTTCTCCTGCTTGGCAGCAGAAGGAAGACTTTAGACTTACCTGCTTTTTTCTATTCACTGAAGTGCAGTGAGTTACCTTTCCTTGTACTCAGTGGGAAAGGAGGCACCAACTGCCTGTCTCATCATTGTTTTTTTCCAACATCAGCTACAATGCACAGGGGAAAATGTTGACTGACACATAGAAAAAAGCTATACTTGAAAAAAATGCATTTAAATGAAATGTTTTTCAAAACAGCCTTGAAGCCTCCTTGCTTTTTTCACTCCCTGAAATATTGAATTAATTTCCTTTATGCCTAATCTCTGTAAAGTGACAGTATCCAGAAAGCAAGGTCAAGATGATTTGTTCAGATAACAATTCACATCTATTTCTTGTGTGCATATATGGAAAGATTATTTCTGAAACTCTCTATTTAATGGGGGGGAAATCATGTTGACAATATCTGTTGATCAGTCATTAATTAGGTTTATAAATACATAATATTCATTGTTGATGAAGCCTTTCCTTGGAGTGGACACTTTTTTTTTTTTACTACCTGGGGAAGGGATACCTTAAGTTATACAATAGATAGATGGTGGCTAGTTAAATAGTTAGATATCAAAAAAATTAAGGTTTTTGCCCTACATGAGTTTTATCATTGGATATAATTCCTTTACCAAGCATTCTGATTTCCAGCCCTTCATGAGTTAATTTGTGACTATTATAGGTCACATAATCATGCCTCCAATCCCTGAAACTTTCTACTTTGACAGGTAGAAGAAAATAATTTACATGTTTACTTTACCACATTCTCTCACATTTAATTACCTTTAAGTTAGCTACTTCAGAGTAGGGACTATTTTCATTTTTATCTTTGTATTACTAGTGCCTAACATAATCAATACCTAGAACTTAGTGGCCCTTGATGGATGGCTGGATGGATAAATGCAAGGGAATAAGTATCAAAGTGCCTTGGGACTTTCAAATGAGAAGTGTTACAGAAGCATAAGATATTATTTTAATGTTTTAAAACAAGGATAGAAGTAGACCACTATAAAGTACTGGGCTTGGAGTTAGGAAGATATGTGCTCGGGGCACCTAGGTGGAGTGGTGGATAGAACACCAGCTTTGGAGTCAGGAGAACCTGAGAATCCAGCCTCATACACTTAATAATTACATAGCTGCGTGGCCTTGGGCCACTTGACTCCCTTGCCTTGCAAAAACCAAAAAATAAAAATTAAAAAATAAATAAAAGTGAGTAAATGAGTTACCAAGACAAGAAATTGCTGTCCATGGAAGATATGGGTTCAATTCTGACATCTGCTATTGAATAGGAATATCATAACCCTGAAAGTCTCTTCATCTATATGCATCTCAACCAATTCTCTAGGATTGGATTGTAATCTGTATTGAAGGAGGGAGTGTCCATGTTAGAAATTCCCATAAACTGAAGAAATCACAGATGAAATAATTTGAGCACTAAAAAGTCTCATTAGCACCAAAAGTAGCAATATATTTTTCTAAAATAACAGTCATTAAAACAGAAAAGGACATCACACTTTTTTCTCTCTTAGAATTTTACTTTCCTTGCCCAAAGGAAGGATAAATCTTGTCAAATTGTGAGAAATTGTGACCAAAATTTATTTTCTGTTGAATAGTGTGGTCACTGCCATGTTTTTACTATCCAGGCAAATCCTATACTGAGAGGGTATACCAGTTTGACTTTTAATTCCTCTGAACCAGTTTCCTCAGGTATAAAAACAACCTCCCTGTCAGTTTGACTCATGGGGCTGCTAGTAGAGTCACAGGAATAAATGTGAAATCACTCTGAAAACAATAAAATAATAAATAAATGAAAGGTATTAGTATTATTGTTAGGTGGCACAGTGTATAGAGCTCTGATAGAGACAGGAGGACCTATTCTATAGGGAAATTCATCAACCTAAGGAATCCTAAGATCCTCCCAGGGATTAATTCTTATTTCCTTGGTCCACTTGACTGGAGATCAATAAATCAGAAGGCAAGTCCAAAAGACAAAAAGGTTTAACTAACATTAGTTTATGGGCACTTGCTAAGTGGACCTCAATGCTGAACAAAGGGAGATACGTGTTTATATGTAGGTTTTTACATAGTCTTAGAGCTACATAATATTACCAGTGGCAAAAAGAAGTCTATCAAGCTGCTCAGCCACTTTTCTTATTTGAGTCATTCAGTAATAGGGACAGGATGTCAGATGATTTTGGAGAGAAAGTTTTAACCTTGGGGGTTAGAACATATAAACCTTGGTGTCTCGGGAGTTTTTACAGATCAGTTTTTTTCCAGTAAGATAATGATTTTCTCTAAGGCTAGTCTTATCAAAATATCCTGGCAGGCCAGGAAATCTCTGATAGTGGAGGCATCTTTCAAGAGAGAAATCAGTAAAGCTCATCCTGTCCTTGCCAACCTGAAGGTTCTATTTACACAATCCCATAGCTATTCCTTTGACCTCTCTCTGAAGTTACTTTTCTACAAAGATGTTTCCCCAAACTCACAATAAACAGGTTTTAGCCATGTCCTCTGAAATTCAAATAGAGCTTCAGATACTTAATAGCTGTGTGATCCTAGGCAAGTCACCTAACTTCAGCCTGCCCCAGTTTCCTCATATGTAAAATGAATATTATAAAATTACCTACTCCCCTAGCATTGGTGAGAGAATAAAATAATATTCATTAAAAGGTTTGCCATATAAATGGAAACTGTTATTATTTTTGTTATTAGCATTATTTGAAAAACTACCTAAGCAAAATTATGGAGAGAATGAAGGACATTGGATAAAAGTACTAGACTTGGAATCAAGAGAGACTTAAATTCAAAATCCACTTCCACATCTTATTAGCCATGTGACCTGTGTAAGTCACACAATTTCTCTGAGGCTCAGTCTCCTTATCTGTAAAATGAGAATAAAAATACCTTAATGCCTACATTTTAGGATCAAATGAGGTAATATAAAGTCCTTTCCAAATCTTAAAGCTTTAAATAAAGGTCAATTTGGCAATGGAAGCCAACCCTAAATGTTCAGGTCCTAGGGATTTGATGGGAGGGAGATGATATTCTCTGAATTTAACTGAGTTCAAAAATGTTTTGAGACCACTATAATTTTAGGACTGTCAAAGAACTAAAGATTAAAAAGTGTCCATCAACAGGGAATGGTGAAACAAATTTTGATATACTAACATAAAGGAATATTATTTATTGTATCATAAGAAGTTACAAAAAAGACAATTTCAGAGAAACCTTTTAAGGCAAATAAAATGATACAGAGAAAAGGAAGTGGGGCCAGGAGAAAAATATATATTATAGTGAAAATATCAAAAGATTGACTAATTTTGAAAGAGGTAAAAATTCTTTCAGTGGTGATTCCAGTGGTCCAATGAGCCATCTACTGATAGAAGTTACATACAAAATATACAAAATGAGAGAGCACCAGCCCTGGAGTCAGGAGTACCTGAGTTCAAATCCAGCCTCAGACAATTAATATTTACTTAGCTGTGTGACCTTGGGCAAGCCACTTAACTCCATTTGCCTTACAAAAAAAAAACATAAAAAACAACACAAAATGAGACAAACATTTTTGGGCATAACCAGAGGAGGAATTTGGTTTGTTATGCTTATTTGTTAAGAAAAAAGGGGGGCTTCCTTTGAGAAACATAGGTGGAAGGTAGAAAATAAAATAAATTCTCAATAATTGAAAAATAAATTAATTAAATTTTAAAATAGCTTTAAGCCATTTCCTGAAATCCAGATTAACCTGGGACACTGAGCACATAAAAATAATAACTGATATTTCTATAACACCTTGGAGTTTACTATAAATGAAACAATACATAAGCATATTTAAACAATCCTATATGGTGGATGCTCCAGATGAGAAAGCTAAAGATCTAATTGTAGAGCACAACTACTAAGAGTCAGCGAAGGATACAAACTCAGGTCTTCCTGCCCTCAAGTCCTCATTACTCTTCCCATGGTATCATTCAGCCAATTCCTATAGAAACTAAAAAAGGATTCATCCATATGAGAGCCCCTTCAGAACCCTTCTACATTGTGCTTAAGTTCCCCAGAACTAATCCAGGCTCAGAGTTTCAAAGCATCCTTTCACCTTTTTAGCATAGCCTACTCTGAGGTGACTATTCTATTTCCCAGCATTAAAGCATCCAGCTGATTAAGAATTTCAAGCAAAGGAGATGGATTATCCCTGAATATGAAATTCTCTTTCCAGAAGATTACTGTGGCACATTGATTTTGCCAACCATGCACTGAAGCCTGCCCTGCCACTGTATTCGCCCTGTGATTTACCAGAGAATTTTGTTGTGTCAGACTGTCAATCTGGGGTCTTTCCCCAACAGTAAATGTACCCTTCTAGAAATGAATACTCTCAAATCCTTCCATACCCATCAGGTTATGCTTGGTCAGTTTGAGAGATTTATTCACAGTTTTCCAAGCAATATGGGTCACAAACAAACTTGCTATGTATGAATAGCTCTCCACAGGATTAGAAAATTGATTAGTGTTTGAGTAAATATGTATGACTGGCTAAATGTTAAGTTTGAACATTTTATGGGATGTCTAGAGACTGCTTGAAACAAGAAACACAGGAATCCAGGTCAGACTCTAGGTTTCTTGAGAATTCTTTAATAATACAAATAACCATACTAATAATAATAACCAATAATAAAAATAATAGTATTTATATTGTGCTTTAAGATTTGTAAAACACAAAACAAATACGATGCTTTTATCCTTGCAATGACCCTGTAAGGTAGGGGTTCTTGTTATCCTCATTTCACAGATTAGTAAATTAAGACAGATGGAAAGAAGGGTCTTCCTGACTCCAAGTCTAGTGATCTACCCATTCTTCCAGTCAGCTGCCATCTTTTATGATGGTGATAAATATTCAGAAAAAAAGGATATGGATATTTAATGTCCATATATATTAATTTTTGCCAGATCCTCTTTATTTACTCAACTAAAGCATAAAATAAATCTAACAAATAAAAAATTTAGAAATAGAAAGGATCTTCTAGTTCAACCTGACCATTTTACAAATAAGACTGATGTCCTTAAAGCCTATGAACCAAAAGTGAATCCCTTTGACTTAACAGATAATGTTATAGATATCTACAATTTTAAATAGAGAGGTGCAGAAGAGAAGACAAAAAGAAATCAAGGACCTAGGTTTGAATCTTACCTCTGATTTTTGGGGGGCTTTTTTCTTGGTCCTTCATCTTCTAAGAAGACCACAACATTAAAGAGGCAATGCCCTAACAAGCACTTGAATTGGATTTGAGCAAGGGGTTGTCATGCTAAGTCACCTACCTCACTTTCTCTTCAGAGCCATCTGGGTCCATTGGCCAGATAGAATTAGGATGACTGGAGATGGCCCAAGATGTGAGGTAAGTAGGGTTAAGAGACTTGCCCAAGGTCACATAGCTAGTTAGTGTCAAATCTGAGACTGGATTAGAACTACTGTCCTCCTTAATCTAAGGCCAGTGCTCTATCCACTACACCATCTAGCTGCCCTTCCAATATTGGCTGTGTGAACTTGGACATGTCAGAGATCTTTTAGAGATCCAATCTATTCCCTAGAACTGGAAATTATAGGTGAACTGCCAGGCTCCATCGGTGGAGGGAGTTTCCATAATGAAGTTCTTTACATGGATAAAATTACACATCCAGATTCCCTATCACCTTTAAAATTATAGATGAAAATGTTGATAGACTTTTTTTTAAAGTCTAGTTTTAGTAGAAATAGTAACAAAATTTGATTTATAATAAAATAATGAGGCTCCCTATCATAGTACTTCCTCAAGCCCCCAAAAACAATTGTCCAACTTGATCATCTCAGTAAAATAAATGTTCAATCAGCAAAAATTATTTAAGGTAGAAATTCAACATAGAATTGATGGAGTCAAAGAATCTCAGTCAGAAAGGAGCCCAGAGGTTTTCTGTTCCACCTGAGAACACCACGTGAGTCACTCTACTAGAATCCTCCCTTCAGATTTAATTGACATTTCAGTTTGAACCTTTTAGCAATGTTATCATATAGCCCAGCTCTCTCCATTTTGTCTACAAAGATATGACTTTTTCAAATATTTTACTGTAATCTAGGAATATATACTGGTGTGTGTGTGTGTGTGTGTGTGTGTGTGTGTGTGTGTGTGTGTGTGTGTGTGTGTGTGTAGCATTTTTCTGATGCATCAATCATATATAGATATGTCAAAATGGAAAATGAAGTTAACCTGGTATTACTATTTTGATAAAAATCATACTGGTGCCTTCTGATCATTGCATGTTTCTAAACATTTGAGTTTAGGTAAATTCTACTACTTGAAACCTTCCCCAATCTCCAAAATGTCTCAGAAATCTCTAGCAGTGACCTGGAAATCATGACTGCCATTTCACTCAATACCCTAAGAACTAATTCATGAAAACCAAGTAACCTGAAGCAGTCACTTTGCCACCCGAGGCAAACTGCATCAAACATATCCTGAAATCAACCATAGGAGAGGGAAGATCCTAACACTAGACTACACAGGTCTCCTTGAGGCCGGTACAGCTAGATGGTCCAGTGCATAGGGCACTGGCCTTGGAATCAGGAGGACTCAAGTTCAAATCCAACCTCTGACACTTAATAGCTGTGTGACACTGGGCAAGTCACTTAACACTGATTACCTTGCATTCAGAGCTATCTCCAGTTGTTCTGGTTCATATCTGGCCACTGGACCAGATGACTCTGGGAGAGAAAAGGAAGCTGGTGACTTAGCATAGCATAGCACCCACTCACTCAAATCCAATTCATATGTTTGTCATGATATAACCTCCCTGATTTTATACCTCCCTGGTCTTCTTCAAAAATGATTTAACCATCAGCAAAGGGTGAAGTTGGGGATAATGAAGACCCCTGGAGGGGATAGAGCCCAGATATGTCATCTGTTAGCTTTCCAGTTTAAATCTTCTCCAAAATTAATCTTGTTGATTAACTTTTATCTTGCTGAAAGAGTGAACATGCTGTCAAAATATAAATGCAACCAGTTTTTAAATTGAATAACCTTTTTATTATAAATTGTTGTACTCTAAATTTCTTTCCTACAGACAAACCCTGGTTATTCTGACCTAGTTTTTGCTTTGAGAGAATGAGTTTTTACTAACTGAGGAAAGCAAGATGTTCTTTTTTTGATCTCTGACATTGTCTTGGGTTTCAACCCTGTGATAACCAATTTTGTCCTTTCCTTCCCAATCCAAAGGTCATTTTTCTTGACAAAGAAAAAAAAAGTCAAAATAAGAGTTAAGTAGTTACTTTCTGTCAATATGTTATCATCCTATCTGGCCTGAGCAGTAGTCCTATTCTTTCTTTTATCTTCCTCGTGCTTGTAGCACACTTTTAAAGTCCTTTTTTGTTTTCCTTCATGTTCCTTGTCAGACATAGTTCATTGTGAGTTATAGTGCTGTTTCTGACACTATCCCTATAAGATTGTGACTCCGTTTTATATTAATCCTCCATTACCTGTCCTTATCTCTATTTTCTATGCATTCCTTTTTAAATCTAAGCTGGTCACTCATAGCTCACCCTTTTTCCTCTCAATTCTTTTTTGTAATTTCATTCTTCTTGCACTGTAGAATTTGAGCCCCCTACCCCTTTGAAATATTCTCTCATAAAAACTAAAGCATAACATCATGTCCCAACTGTTCCCTCCTCAATCTTGAATATGAACATGGAATGGTCATCCTTCTCCAAGATTCCCAGCATTTCTACTTAAGGAGCTAGTTTTTTTTCCTTATTTGTTAGAAATTGAACCCAGAAAAACAATTCCCTTTGCTGATTGTTCATCCTTTTAATGAAGGAAATTATAAATAAAGTAAGCCTGGAAGCTTATTGGCAAAAAAAGAGCTCCGTGATTTTTGTTTCATTTCTTTACACCAAGTTTGTGATTAGCCTCCTTAATTTCTCAGGGTTTCTGAACTGACACCATTTCCTTTAGAGAATTGATCTGCCAGAATAATAGATTTCATTAAAACAAATTCCAAGGTCCCTATTTCACATGCAAACAAAAAAAAAGGAGCTTATTTAAGATCAATTAACTGGAGCAACTAAGTGGCTTAGTGGATAGAGCACCAGCCCTGGAGTCAGGAGAGCTGAGTTCAAATGTGGCCTCAGATGGTTGACCCTTACTAGTCATGTGACTCTGGGTAAGTCACTTGATACTTACTAGCTGTGTGATCCTGGGCAAGTCATTTAATCCTGAATTGCCTCAAAAAAAATTTAGTCAATCAACCACAAGTTTAGCAAAATTATGCTGAGCACCATCCCAATGTATCTTGTCTCAAAAATTTCAAATAAAAAACAGTGACAGTCTTAAGTCTTTAGTTGGTACTTCCAATTATGGACATAAAAATCTGAATGCAAAAGGAAGTTATAAATAGTTCCCTGTTACAGAATTATAGGTTCATTGACTCAAAAGGACAAATGTGAACAAGAATTGCTAAGGAAATGGAGTACTTGGTTTTATTATTCTAAGTGGAGTGGAAGACTACTAAATTCAATTTGAACTTTCCCAATAATTATGATTTCTATTCATTCCTGAAATTAAAGGCTTAGAAAGTAAATAATGTACTTAAATATCGGAAAACAAGTTTAAATTGTATAGACATGTAGATATATATCCATTATCACATAATCCAAATTAAGTGTCAATATTTGTTTTCCCTAAGTTATAAAAAGAATAAAAAGTAAAAATATATTTTAATACTTTAGAATTAACTATATGAATATTGTTTTTGAGCCTCTCATGAGTATGTTGGAAATGAATTAGTCCTTTCATTCTGCTTGTTGAGAGACAGTGTGACAAAGTAGATGGAGAACTGGTCTTTGAATTTGAAAGGTCTGAGTTCAAGTCACACATCAGACACATAGCGCTGGTGTGACACTGGGCAAATCACGTAATATATGAGAGCCCTCCCTCAGATAACAACTAAGAGTACCTATTGTAGAACAGTACAATAAAAGGAAAAGGAAGAGAAATAAGAACCACTCAATCAGTCATGGTTGGACAATTAATTTTAAAGAATTATATGGCTTCTAACTCTTTTTAGATATTATGTGATATTCCAGGGACCTGGAAATTTATATCAATTTATATCAGCTCTACTATTTTGACCAATAAATTCAATTATTTAATGACATCAAGTGACTCCTACTTTGATGCCTTTATATAATTCTCAAAGTCTTTGTCAGTATAGCATGAACTTTGTCAACTTCTATCAATCTAGAAAGGCTTCAGGTCAGGACTCAGTAACAATCTATATCTGTTTTCCCCTAGACTATCCCACCTAAGGATCTTAAACAGAAGTTAACTACAAAGTCATGAATTATATGGACCAAAATGACACATCAAATGGCCAGCATTCTTATGCAGTCAGTCTGATTCTGCTGTGATAATAACTAGAAAAGAGTAAAAGGCAATAAAAACCACATAATTCTTAGAACCTTTTCAAGCATTACTTGAATTACCAGCATTCTTAATATGTGATCTTTGGATAGATTTGACTCTGAATCCCAACTTTTCCACTTTCTACCTTTCTACCTCAATAAGTCCATTTCACTTCTCTGGGCCTCAGTTTCTTTGTCTAAAAAAATGAAAGTGATTGTTTGAGATTTAAGTTCCCTTTCAATTTTATATAGTCAATCACCATAGAATTGATTGATTGATTTTTATAAGAATTGAATAAAATTCTTATTGAAATTCTCTCTAAAAAATGAAACTATAAAACATGAAGTTATAACTAAGTACAAGGTTGGATTTCAGTTTCTCTCCTCAAAAAAAGTGAATAAAAGTGATGTATTAGTTTCATCTTAATTCTAAAGACAAGAAACATCATTACAAGAGACACTTGATTATCTTGCCCTGTCATGCTCACTCTAAGTATAAGAAAATCAGGAGCCCCAAAGATAAATGACTATCATATATAAAACAGAGAATGAATAAAACATGAAGAATTTAATGAGGTACTCTAAAAAAGAGACAACATTTCCCTTCATACTTGGTCACTTCAATATGAAAGTTATTACAAGATCATAGTAAAATAATTATGTTAAAAATGTAGTCCAGTATCAAGAAATAAAAACCCAGAGGAGGTCAGTAATATGTATTAAAAATATAAGATCCCAATCTAATGTTTATTGATTTTGTAAAAGTATCTGACTGGATAGAATAACATGCACTCCTATAGGCCTATCTCAAAGTATTTTACACACACACACACACACACACACACACACACACACACACACACTACAAAAGACATTTATAACTTCTGACATGTAACTATAAATATATGTGACTATAAATATAACTTCATTCTGCCATTAAGTAGAATATTTTCTACCATTAAGTAGACTGTTTGCCAGGAGAAGTTCATCAGTATTGTGCATAAATTTCCTGATGACATGCATGCCTGAGTTCTAGAGGGTGGACAATGCTCTTGAGATTTCCCAGTTACCAATGGAATAAAACAAGGACATGTCCTTGCTGCCATACTTTTTAGCCTTCAATGAGGATGAGCATGGTCTCAAGGTCAACTACTGCATTGATGGCAAATTCTTTTAACTTGAAAAGGTTACAAGCCAAGACCAAAGTGGAGGGACTGTTGGTGCATGATCTTCTGTTTGCAGATGATTGTGCCCTCAATGCAGCCTTTGAAGCTGAGATGCAACAAAATAAGAATCGATTCTCTGCTGCTTGTGCTAATTTTAGTCTAACAATTAATTAATTTTGCTTTAACAATTAACACCAAAAAAAACATGGGTGCTCCATCAGCCAACACTACACCATCCATATGTGGAACTGCCGATTACAGCAAACGGAGAAGTTTTGAGTACTGTGAACAAATTTGCTTACCTTGGCAATGTCCTTTCAAAGGAGGTACACATTGGAGGGTGGCTAGGTGGTGCAGTGAATAGAGCACCAACCCTGGAGTCAGGAGTACCTGAGTTCAAATCTGACCTCAGACACTTAATAATTACCTAGCTGTGTGGCCTTGGGCACCCCATTGCCTTGCAAAAACCTAAAAAAAGGGAGGTACACATTGACAATGAGTTTGACACTCACATTGCCAAAGCTAGTTAGTATTTGGGAGGCTCTGAAAAAAGTACAGGAGAGAAGATGTATTAGACTAACTACCAAACTGAAAGTCTACAGAGTCGTGCTGATCTCATTGCTATATGTCTGTGAAATCTGGACAGTCTACCAAAATCATCTACCAGCACCATGTCAGGAAACTGAATTGTTTCCATTTAAATTGTCTTAGGAAGATTCTGAAGATCACCTGGCAGAAGATATCAGACAATGAGGTCCTTTCTCAAGCTAAACTACCTAGCATTCCAACATTTCTACAGAGAGTACAACTATGATGGACTGAACATGTTGTTAGAATGCCAGATGTACACTTGCCAAAAAAATGTTATGGAGAATTCACCCAGAGGAAGCACTCTCAAGGGGGTCAGAAGAAGCAATACTGAAACACCTTAAGAGACTCATTAAAGAACTTTAGAATTGATTGTACATCATGGGAGACACTGGCACAGGACTGCCTAGCATGGTGTGCCCTCATCAGTGAGGATGCTGCACTCTACAAGGAAAGCAGAGTTGAAGCAACTCAAAAGAAACATGACATCCATGAGTTTAGAGTACCCAGCCCAGATGTTCACATGGACTATTTGTGCCCAACCTGTGGTACAGCATTCCAAGCTCGTATTGGTCTGATCAGCCACAGTAGGACACACTGTAATTTGTCTCAAACATAGTGATATCATTTTGGTCTTCTTCAGTAATGAAGGACAAGAACCAACTTGACAGTGTCATGGAAGATCTTATTCATGGAATTCAAACAAAAAAAGAAAAGAAAAAAATACTGAAGTTCCCCCTTTGCTCCCCAAATTGCTGCTGATGTTTTGCTAATTGCATTGAAGCAAGGAATACAACATAGCCTCCTAAGTGAAACTGAGTCTTTTTTTTAAATGGATCTCTTATCCACTTTTGAAAAAATAAAATCACTGAAAATATGGATGGAAGGATGGAAAGATAGATAGATGATAGATAGATAGATAGATAGATAGATAGATAGATAGATAGATGATAGATAGAGTAGGCAAATAGGCAGTGCATGGACAATAGGCTGGACCAAGAGTTGAATAGAAGGAAATTTGTTTTTATTTCACATTCTTTTGTTGATCTCACACTGATTATAGCCACAAAATTCCATTCTTTAATACTAATATCCCCCCTCCAGTGATTATGTGTGGATGTGAATATAAAAAAAGTTAAACTTAACTGTTACCAAACAAAAAAACTGAAAAAATGGGCTATAGTATATTACTAATGATGACTTGTAATATCACAGATATTATCAAGGCCATCTATGACCAGAAAATAAGGTGATCATTTCATAAAATAAGAATGAGTGCTAATATATGGGAAAACTAAAGTATAGTTCTCATGTTATTAAAATGATTGATAAAATATTTCTATATATTTGATGATTGTTCTGTTCAAGATTTGTAGAAAGACATCAGTAACAATCATATAGCATGAAAAGGAATTTCTAACAACATGGATAAAAGTTTTTCCACTGATGGTTTAAGTAATTAAATAAATAGAATTCATCTTCCTCATATAGTATACTAACTCCAAAAGACTATTAGTGAAACTCTAACTACTTCTGTTCATTCATTTTATAAACCCTGGCAATAAACCAATATCACAAAGGATTCCTGTGTCATTAAGAAGGTGGAACATGGGGGCGGAGCCAAGATGGTGACATGAAGGGATCGAGTCTTAGGAGCTCTCTGATAAAAACTCATAAACTAAGGATTCTAACTAAACTTTCGAGAGACAGAACCCACAAAGGGACCCAGTGAGGCAGTTCTCCTACTCAAGGTAACCTGGAAAAGAGCAGAAAGTCTCTGCTCCCCGGGGTTGGAGGGGCGGCCAGCCAGAGGGGTGGCCCGCCAGAGCAAAAGAACTTCAACCTCCCGGAGGCAGCTCCAGGGCGCTGGGAGCCTCAGCTCACAGCAGCGGGGGAGTCTCCTGAGCTGCACCCCAGAGAGCACCGGCACAAAGTGGGGGAACAGCGGGGGACCCCTGCCAGAGCAAGCACAGGGAGCCCAGCCCTCAGGGCACACAGCAAGCAGCCTGGCCTTTCAGCAGCCTAGACCCAGGAACAGAAGCAGGCAGAGCCAGTAAGCAGGAGCCCCCAGGGCATGAGCCCATTGAGCTGAGGGAGGGGAGTGAAGAGAGACTGCAGAGCTCTGTCCTCTGCCCCTGGAACAGGACTCTGGGGCTGACCACATTCAGATCCTGATCACAGTCTAGACCCCCCCCATAGAACAGCAGGGCCCCCCCCACCTCAGCCCCGTGGCAGAGGGGGGCGCTTATGGTCATTCACAGACCAGAAGGGAGGACAGAACCTCACACACTGAGACCCTTGTGGGAGTGTCCTAAAAGCTCAGGAAGCACCCCCAAAAAAACAGGCTTAGGCTGGGAAAATGAACAAACAAAGAAACAAGAGGAAGACCATTGAGAAATATTTTGCAAATGAGCCCAAGGATCAAAATATTCAGTCTGAAGATGAGGAAGCACAAGCTCCTGCATCTAAAGACTCCAAGAAAAACAGAAATTGGGCTCAGGCTATGACAGAGCTCAAAAAAGACTTTGAAGATCAAATGAGGGAGTTAGAAGAAAAACTGGGAAAAGAAAGGAGAGAGATGCAGGAAAAAACATGAAAATGAAGTCAGCAGCTTAGTCAAGGAAATCCAAAAAAGTGCTGAAGAAAATAGCATGCTAAAAACCAGCTTAGGTCAAATGGATAAAACAGTTCAAAAAGTTATTGAGGAGAAGAATGCTTTAAAAAGCAAATTGGCCAGATGGAAAAAGAGATAAGAAAACTCTCTGAGGAGAATAAATCCTTCAGACAAAGAATAGAATTCAGGGAGATTGATGAATTTACCAGAAATCAGGAATCAATACTTCAAAACCAAAAAAATGAAAAATTAGAAGAAAATGTGAAATATCTCATTGAAAAAACAACTGATATGGAAAACAGACTTAGGAAAGATAATTTGAAAACTATTGGAATACCTGAAAGTCATGATCAGGAAAAGAGCCTTGACAGCATTTTCAAAGAATTACTACAGGAAAATTGCCCTGATATTCTAGAAGCAGAGGGCAAAATAGAAATGGAGAGAATCCACCGATCCCCCCAAGAAAGAGATCCCAAAAAACCAACCCCCAGGAATATTATAGCCAAGTTCCAGAATTCCCAAGTCAAAGAGAAAATATTACAAGAAGCCAGAAGGACACAGTTCAAATATCGTGGAGCTCCAGTCAGGATCACACAGGACTTAGCAGCAGCTACATTGGAAGCTCATAGGTCTTGGAATACAATATACCTGAAGGCAAAAGAGCTTAGAATGCAGCCAAGAATGAACTACCCAGCAAGGCTGAATGTCCTCTTCCAGGGAAAAAGATGGACTTTCAATGAACCAGGGGAATTTCAAAGGTTCCTTTTGGAATGGCCAGAGCTGAACAGAAGGTTTGATCTTCAAATACAGGACTCAGGTGAAGCATGGCGATTGGAGGAGAGGGGAGAAATATGAGGGACTTAATGAGGATGAACTGCATGTATAGAAAAATGATATTGATAATATTCATATGAACCATCTCAGTTAATAGAGCAGGTAGAGGGAGCTTTTATAATTGAAGCACAGGAGAAAGCTGAATTTGAAGATAAAATATGGTGTAAAAATGGAGTCAATAAAAAAAGGGAAATGGAATGGGAGAAAGAAAAAGGAGAGGGGGAATAGTCTAAGCTATTTCACATAATAAGATTTTTTTTATTACAATGAGCTATTGCAATGATATGGAGGGGGGAGGCAAGGGGGAATGAGGGAACCTTTGCTCTCATTGGAGGTGGCTAGGAGAGGAAACAGCAGGTATACTCAATGGGGTATAGACAACTGGAGTAAGAAGGAGGGGGGAGCAGGGGGAAGGGGTGGGGATGTAAATAAAGGAAGAGAGGATGGACCATGGGGGGACAGTGGTCAGATATAATGCATTTTCTTTTTTTTTACTTCTTGCAAGGGGCTGGGATTGGATGGCCTGCCCAGGACCATAGGGCCAGGTGGATTCTGAGCCTAAGGGGTGGTATGGGGGCTCAGGGCTTCTTGGCTCCAGGACCAGGGATCTGTCTGCTGCACCACTCAGCAACCCTACAGCAGAGTCAGAGTGAAAGGAGAGAGAAAATATAATACATGGTAGTGGAGAAATAAGAAAGGAGGGAGTTGCGATCAGCAATGGCAACGTTGGAAAAATATGGAAGTAACTTTTGTGATGGACTTATCAAGAATATGATCCACTCACGACAGAGTTGATGGTGTTGGAACAAAGACTGAAACACATTTTTTGTTATTATTATTTGGGGGAGGGTGCAGGGCAAGTGGGGCTGGGTGGCCTGCCTGGGGCCACATAGCAGGGTGATCTTTGGGTGTCTGGGGCTGGATTCGGACCCAGGTGCTCCTGGCTCAAGGGCCAATGCTCTGTCTGCCACCCAGCCACCCCTACTATTATTACTATTTTATTTTATTTTGGGTCTTTTTTTTTCCTTCTTTTTGGTTTTTGCAGGGCAGTGGGGATCGGGTGGCTTGCATGTCACATGCCTGGGTGATTATTGGGTTTATGAGGCTGGATATGGACTCAGGTGCTCATGGCTCCAGGGCTGGTACTTCGTCCATTGCACCACCTGGCCATACCTACAATTATTACTATTATTTTTTTTATTTTAATTTTTTTTCTCCCCCTTTACTTTTTTGCCCAGGCAAGTCTATCTATATTCATGGGGGAGTGGTATTTTGTTTACTTGTAAACCAGTATATTTTATTAATTTATTAATATTATTATTTTATTAATGTAAAGAATTATTTTATTAATGTAAAGAAAAACATTTGTACAAAATGAGAATAAAAATAAATTTAAAAAATAAAATAAAAAAAGGTGGAACATGATAATCTGGAGTAGTTTTGGGAGTACACAAAAGTTTGATAAACTAACTTACTGGAGAACTAGATTTAGAGATGATCTAGGGTTAAAAATCCCAGCTCTGCCATTTAACAGTTCTATGAACTAGACTCTCTGGACCTCAAAGTCCTCTAAAAATGAGAGGGGCAGACTAGATGATATTCATGTTCCCTTCCAGCTGTAAAGTCTATGATCTTGTGAGGTGGATAAGCATGATTAAATTCAATCCACTAAACCTTAGTGGGCAGAATCTGTGGAATTTAGCCAGGATTCAATCAAGCTTAAAGTGGAGCCCTGTTGGGATGATCAAGTCATAGTTAGTCAACAAGAAATCCAGTGCTTATTTTTAACTAGCTGTGTGTACCTGTACCTCATACCTCTATGGGAATCTTGGGTGTCAACAAAGCTACAGATGAGTGGATACCCAGCTCCTTGGGAAGAAAACTTATAATTGGGGTGAGTATTTGTTGCACCACTGTGGTTCAGAGACTGTCGCCTTCCTAGTTCAGGTTGAGCACCTTGTTGACATCAAACTCCAAAGGGGCATTTCTTTAAGCAGTCAAAGGAAGGATTCAAAGATGTTAAAGAGAAATGTGATTAGCAATAAGAGAACTTCTTAAATTGAGTTCAGATTTCCTTTTTTTTTTTTGATCCTTGGTGATTTTGGTTTCTTCCCAATCCTCTGTGTTAATATCATTTTAACATCTGCCCAATAGGATCTCCTATTTTAATGTATTTTTAGTTTCTTTAAAAAAAAACCTTTGCATAATAATTTCATAGTTTTATAAATATAAATTGATTTTATATAATTTTGTTTTTCACATAGTAAGAACTTTATTCTTTTATTCATATCATTTTGTTTCTTCCTTTCATGTTATATGATATTTTATATATCACTTTAACATTGATAAAATCTTTTATTAATTTTTTAAAGTTTAAACAACATGGTGAAGATGCAAGTATAAGCATTCTCTTCTCTATTGTACAGATGTGGAAACTGTGATTCAGACAACCTTGACCAAGGTTTCAGTCATGTGACAGTTTATGTAGATCAGTATTTGAACCCAGGATTTTTTATTCCAGTTTAGTTTTCTTTGGATTATGAATGGACTTTTCAATGTGGAACCCCTCAAGAGAAGTGAACATGATTATTTTTAAGTGAGTCTGAATTTTAAGCTACTGAACTTAACTAGGAAATCGTGAAAGTTAAAAAGTGGGAAGTCTGAATTACCAATTACTGGGCAAGAAGGTGACACCATTTTCCAGTTTGTAAACTGATGATCCAAATTGTTTCTTCTAGTGTTGAAACTTATTTTGAGTTACTTAGTGACTGCTTAGTTAAAATGGAAGGACTTCAGAACATCTATGAAACGTACAAAAGCCTCTTAATTTATGTGTATATTAAATGAAGTCTAAATATAAATTGACAGAAGAAATCCCCTAGACTAAGATTATTTCCAATAGAGCAGCAGTTCTAAGATTAAACTTAGAAACAGTTCTATCCCCAAGATATGCAACTTATTAAAAATTGTAAGAAATGTTACACAAAGCATTCTTGGATATAGAAGGCAGAATAGCAAACTGCCTTTTTTTCTTCATCTCTCCATACTCTAGAGTGAAGATGACTCCACAGCTGAGTCAACTCTTTGTTTCCTTAACATCTGCATTCAGTGAATTAATGAATACCTTTAAAGAAAACTCAAACAATAGGTGGATTACAACCTTACATTATCACAGGAAATTGGGAATTAATATTCCCCATTTTAAATGTGATGAAACTGAAGTAGACAAAATTAAGTAACTGAACTTAGACCAAAAAGATCGGGCAGATCAGAGCAAAGAACTGGTATATTTCTTCTATGGATGTATCTCTTCCTTTCTCTCTCATTTTTTTGACTGCACTGGCTGCTTCCCATGCCTGGAATCTTTTCCCACCTCATTTCCACTTCTTGAAATCTCTGCCTTTATTCAAAAATCAGTTTTCAAACCCTTCTCAACCTCTTTTTTTAATCCCCAATACTTAGAACAGTATCTGATAAACACAAAAGATGTTTAATAAATGCTTTTCAATTGACTAATTTCACCTTTTTTAAATGACATCTCTCTTGATCTCATGCCCTAGCCCTCCCTCTCAAAATAATCATATTCATTTTGCGTATAATTTGTATGTCTTTTCTATGCTTCTGTTGTCTCCTTTGTTACAATATAACCTCCTCAAGGGCAGAGTCTAGTTCACTTTTGTCTTTGTAACTCCAACACTTGGCACAGTTCTTAACACATAGCAGATGTTTAATAGATGTTTGATTGATTAATTTATTATATTTAATTATTCAACAATTATGACTTCAATGTATAGCATTTTTTAGGGTTTTTTTTTTTTTGCAAAGCAAATGGGGTTAAGTGGCTTGCCTAAGGCCACACAGCTAGGTAATTATTAAGTGTCTGAGACTGGATTTGAACCCAGGTACTCCTGACTCCAAGGCCAGTGCTTTATCCACTACACCACCTAGCCACCCCAATGTATAGCATTTTAAAAAAGTAAAAACTAAGCATGACCGCCAAATGAGGAAAATTTATTCTTAGAATGAAAGATAAGTATTGTTGTTCAGTCATTTCAGTCTTGTCTGATTCTCCATGACTTCATTTTGGATTTTTGTTTTGATTTTTTTATTTTTGGCAAAGATACTGGAATGGTTTGACATTTCCTTCTCCAGTTCATTTTGCAAATGAGAAGCTGAGGTAAATAGGCTTAATTAACTTGCCTAGGGTCATTCAGCTAGTAAGTTTCTGAGGTCAGATTTGAACTCATAAGGATAAATCTTCCTGATTCCAAAAGCATTCTCTCACCACTTCACTACTTAGTTGCCAAAAGGTGAAATAGCATCCATCAGTTGAGAAACAGTGTGGTAGAATGGATAGGGAGAAAGACTGATTGTGTAACCATGGACAAGTTAATTATCATGGTTCACTTGAAAGGGAACTGACTCTAGAGTCAAAGTACCCTTCTCTGATACCACCTATGTGAACTTGGACAAGTTATTTCAACTTCCTGGGGTCTCAGTTCCCTCATCTGTAAAATAATAGGATTGTACCATATGGCATCTGAGATTCTTTAGAAGTCTAAATCTGTATGGCCTTGCAGAGTCTATATTGGCAATTCTACAATACTCAGTAATCATAGGATGCATAATTTTGATAGTTTGGGTGCTTTCTCCCTCATTGAAGGATACAACTCATCCTCAACTTAGCAGAAAGGTTTCCTGAGTTGTTCTTAATCTCCTCTCCTCCCCCCCACAAAAAAAATAATTTTTTTCTCACTTATGATGGTAAAGTTTTTGTATACTTAGATCATTGAATGACAAATCTCTGGACCAGAACTCAAAATTTTTCTTCTTGGTAGGATCTGCCAGGGTAAGCCAAGGTGATCTTTACACATCAGAGTAGATAATAAAGTATTCTAAAAATCAACTAAGATAAATTTGACTAATTGCTCTTTTTTAAAGATAGAATAGAATATTATTCTGATAGAATAATAACTGCAAAGTTTTAATCAATGGAATTAGTTATTTAAATTTTTCCTTAAATATAAATGGAGAACTTGGAGAAACGTGCTAAGGGTGAGAAAACTAAAACAGCAGTTGCTTAAATGGTAACAGCAATTTACAAATTTTATATCTAGTCACTTAAATCATATTCTTTAAAGTGCCTTGCTTTAGTATCATGTAACATAACAGATTCTGACCTAATAAATGTACTTTGATTATGTCAGCATTTTAATAGTGAGAAAATAAAATATGAGATTCTCTTTCTAATGGAGACTTCTTTACCTTTCAAAATTCTGCAAACTATTTAATATATTAAAATGAAATTGCCCTAGTGCCAAAATGAAAGGACAGGATTGAAGAGTTTAAAAGCTCCCTTTATATAGTGTTTTAAATTTTGCAATGAAGTTATATATATTTATACAGAGAGAGAGAGAGAGAGAGACATACACACATATATATATATACATATATATGGATATATATATGGATATATAGATAGATATATAGATATAGATATATATTCACTGGCAATACATTCACTACAACTCTTGGCTGTCCAGGGCAAAATTACTCTTTTTTCTGTTGTTTTTTCTTTTAGAAAATCTATCTTTTAAATAATATGGATACTAATATATAGATGTAGAGATAGAGATAGAGATATATAGATTTATAGTCTAATTTGAAGCTCATAATAATCTTTTGAAGTAGGTATTATTATTATTTCCACTAATTGAGGCCAAGAAATGGAAGTTGTCTCAGATTATACAAGTAGCAAATCTGTGGGAATTGAACCCATTCTTTGTCATTCCAAGTTCCCTATCCACTATGCCATGTCACATCACTTTGGGCAAGTATTTTCTTCACTTCCAGCTTGTACTTTTGGTTGTTTCAGAAAAAAAATAAAATCAGTTGCTTCCCAATAGCCACTTATTCTGCTTTGTTTCTCAATTCTCAATTCTTGCTGTAGACATGAGGATAGATGTAATTCTCTTTTCCCCACTTATACCTCACAAAATAGTATTATTAAAGCAATCAGTGGATGTACCACATTATCTTAACTGGATGGTTGATATCTGGTGTACATATCACTGAATTAAGAAAACAATCACTGATAACAATTAGTTGATTAGTAACCTTTTCCATTTTCATCTGTGAAAGAAAGATATGAAGGATATAAATCATTTATCCAGTGCTGTCAAAGTATAGTGACGGCTCATATAGTAAAAGGTGCCATTGAGGGGCAGCTAGGTGGCACAGTGGATAAAGGGCACTGACCTTGGAATCAGGAGGACAAAAATTTGAAACCGACCTCAGACACTTGCCAGTTACTAGATGTGTGTGACCTTGGGCAAGTCACTTAACCCTAATCACCTTGCTTCCTGGGCCATCTCAGTTGTCCTGATTCATATCTGGCCACTGGACCCAGATGGAGCTGGAGGAGAAAGTGAGGCTGGTGACCTAGCACAGCACCTCCTTATTCAAATTCAATTCATGTGCTCATCATGCCACCTCCCTGATGTCATGGTCTTCTTCAAAAATGACGGACAAATATTATTATTAAGTGCCATTGAGCCTAGAGTCAAGAGATGTGGATTCTAATCCTGAATTTCCAGCTAACTTCTTTTGTGACCTTAGGCAAATCCTTTAAAACCTCTTAGCTTTAATTTCCTTATTTATGCACTTAAGGAGAGGGGAAGTAGTTAAAGCAAAATTGTTATTTAGTCACTTCTGACTCTTTGTGATCCCATTTGGGGTTTTCTTGGCAAAGATACTATAGTGATTTGCCATTCCTTACTCCAGCTTATTTTATGAGAATGAGATGAGAAAACTGAGACAAATAGGATAAAGTGACTTGCCCACACAGTATAATTGTTTGAAACAAAGATTTGAACTCAAAAGTATGAGTCTTCCTGATTCTTTATTTGCTAGCACTTTATTCCCTGCTCTGACTGCTCAGAGAAAAATTGTTCTTTTTCTATTTTTTAAATCTATTTTCTAATAATATGAATTATATATCTACTGATGCAGATCAAAGTACTTTCACACCTTTTCATTGTATAAATGTCTGTTCTGTTAATTCTTCTCCATAGAGAGTTTACTCAAACTCAAAAAGGCATTTATCTCAGAGTTTTTCATATATATGTATATATATATATATATGTGTGTGTGTGTGTGTGTGTGTGTGTGTATACATATATGTGTGTGTATGTATATGTATTGGCATACCAGTCTAGGATTAGAATGTCCACCTAATCTTGTTCCTTTCCACTTAATACCATTCCACCTTCTTTTTGGTCCTATATATTCATTCATTCCACAAGCATCTTGTTTTCTTCAACAGCTCATATAACATGTTTTCAGTTCCTTCAAACCTTTGCTAAAATGTGACAGCTAGAACGAGTCAGTATTTCAAATGAGTTCTGTCCACAGCAAAGGACAATAAGACTATCACTTCACTCTTTCTGGATATTTCACCTTTTTTAAGTGGCACTTACTTTTTGGTCTAATGGTACTTTCTGACATTAGAAGTATAAAGTTTATGACTGTGGTAAATATGTAAGTAGCTAGGGAGCATTTTACATCTCTGAAGCTATAAAAATAAAAGTGGGACTAATAAGCTTAAGAAAATCTGTCTGTAAAGCTGGATTAGACAATCTATCACTTTTCTTCAGAGTGTCTATACTTCTTAGAGTTGGTTCTAATAACTCTGCTGACATGGAACAATTCAAGTTTTAAGAAGCATAGCTACATAGATTTGGAACAAGACAGAACCTTTAAAGTCATCAGTGTTAAACCACTTGTTCTACTAGTGAATAGAGAAGTCCAGAGAGATTGAGCATCTTGTCTGAGATCATAGTGGTAATGAGTAGGAAAAGGATTCAAAACCAGCTCCTTTGACTCCAGATGCAGCAGTCTCTCTTATGTGCCACATTTCCTTTTTCATTATAGAGTTAAAAGCATACTTGTTCATGGAAATGTTTTTCTAAGGTCTATCATTTTGGACTTCTTTGGTTTTCTGAAGAATCAAAATATTTAACCTCCAAATGAATCCATTATATAATATGTAATCCTAAAACTCCTCATACAGTTGATGATGAATAGCTTGAAGATGCATATTTATTGATGTTACTGTCTCATTTAGTTCAGATGTTTCAATCTAAGTCCCACAGATTTCAGGATCGAGTATTTAATCCATTCAACTTTTAGACAATTGGTTTGATTCCTTTTTGGTATATCCTGACATGAATAAAGAGGTAATAATAATTCTCGCACTATTCCCTTCAGAGAATTGTTGTGAGGTTCCTTTGAGATAATGTACATAAAATGCTTCATAGGTTACAAATATTATTTGACTACCAGCTATCATTCTCTGCCATATATAATCTTTCCCTCCTCACAACTTTAAAAAAGTTACCTACCAGCATATTTCAAAGTTAAAGCAATTCATTTGAAATCCAGGAGATGGCACTAATTTCTAAGAATTATACATCTTTAACATAATCTATAATGCTTTACTTTGTGGTCATTTGCCTTTTTCATGGGTAGGCATGCTGGCAATCATTCTTCCTCCTGGATTTTCTCATCTCAATGCAAATCAAAACTCTGTTTGCTCTATACCCAGCTCATTATTAAAGAAAAGTTAGGTGTGCTGATGAAGTGTGACTGACAGGAATTAGATCATCTCTATAGAAAATCTTTGAGTGATTCAATATAAGCAAGATTTGGCAGCCAGCTACTCATATTTATTTCATGTTTTCACCTCTGGGTGAATTTAATACTGTAGTTTCATTTGACAAGAGATCTCTATTTTATTTATTTATTGAATATCTTCATCCTGAATCAGGAAGAACAGAAGAGTGCATGTTTTCTGCCCTTTCCTTCTCTATCCCCATCTTTTATTATTGTTAGCTGGCATTATCTCAGAGGTGGCTATTTTCTGTCTCCTTTTAAAAAAAATCTTATTCTGGTGTGCTGCCATTTTTTTTTATTTCTAAATGAGAATGAGCACATATAATAGTCCTTCAACAAATAAGAATGATCTTAAGTAGCATAGTTTTATAGCTTAATGATATTTTTGTTGGAGCCAAAGTTCTATTTTACACCATTCTAGTATGTGGAACATGCTTAATCACTAAAGGTGTAGGAAAGGTGTTTGTTCTGGAATCTCAAAGGGAAAGGGAAACAAAGGAGGCATGTTTTTGAAGATGTAAATATCTATATAAAGATTGACTATCTGTTAATACAACAGTGATAAATGTTTTTTAATGTTATTTTAAAGCTTTACAATAATCCTAGGGGTGGCTAGGTGGTACAGTGGATTAGAGCACTGACCCTGGAGTCAGGAGGACCTGAGTTCAAATGTGACCTCAGACACTTAATAATTACCTAGCTGTGTGGCCTCGGGCAAACCACTTAACCCCATTGCCTTGCAAAAACCTAAAACAAAATGTTCCATACAATAATCCTGATCCAATCAGTCCTCCTAAGTGAGATCATAGGAAAGCACCTTTAGATCTGGAAGGGATTTTAGAGGTCAACTAATACAGCTGTATCAAGCACACTGGCTGCCACAACTCTTTCAATATGCTACCTGAAACAGTTTAAACTGTTATTAGGAAATATTTAATAAAATAAATAAAAATACAATAGAACATATATAATGTTACTGTGTGATTTTGTAAGTCAATATGACCCACAAGGAACCTTATTATGGTCTAATGGATCCCATTTCTATTTGAGTTAGATACCATGGATCTTATCTCACCTCTTCATTTTATAGATGAGGAAAAACTTAGACCTAGAAAGGATAAGTATTTTATTAAGTTAGTAAGTAGCATAGGTTTGTAATTGTAAATCCAAAATCCATATTCAACCTGTCTGAACTTATTATCTTTATCTGACCCCCTCCCAAAATATATCCTTCTTCTGAATTTCCCAAAAAAATTTTATTAGAACACTGCCATCCTTCTGATAACCTAGGTTAGCATAGGTTCTTATTCACTCCACATTTCCAAATCATTGCTAAATCTAACCTTTTCTACTTTTGTAACAGCTGCCATCTATTCTTTTCTCCCTGTCCACATGACTACTAATTCACCCTAATTCAGGTTCATATTGTTGAAGGGGAAATATTAGCAGCGTGGGGGATATTTGTCTGGCATGTCCTAGAACATTAAGGAAATATTATCTGTGCTTTTCTGGCATTTTCTGTGGACCTGATGTTCTCCCCAGTCTTTGGCCTCTTCTGAAATATAAATTCACTGAAAGCAACATCAACCTCTTCTCCCTACTCCTTCACCCTTCTGATACACAGCCTGCCAAGGTGTAAGCCTGACCCCAGTCATATCCAGTAGCTCCTCCCAGTGCAGGTAGGGGAAGGGGAGGAAGAGGAGAGGAAGAAGATGGAGTTAGGTTGTTTAAAAGCTCTGCTCATCCTCTCTACTGTGGTTATCCTCTCCACTTTTCTGTGCTGACAGCCCTGTTGCTTCCTTGCAGTTATACTCTAATGGTGGTTGCTGCTACTGCCCCTTCTTTTCTTAAATTTACTTACTATCTTCTTAAAAATTCACTTTCTTTACCTTGCTGCCTCCTTAAAGAACTCTGTGAATTAGAATGTTAATTTTTTGTAGTAACCTAGGAATTAAAATTTGTAGCTTTTCTTCCCACCTAACTCCCAGAGCCTTGTGATTTCTTCATTAATAAACAAACTTCCATCAATTTTTTCAGGTCCCTTTCCCCAGTGGTATCCACCTATGTTCCCATCTACAGCATCATTGTTATTTTTTCCTATTCAATTTTATTTTAGGTTCTAGGTTCTACCCTTCCCCCAACCAGTAAGAAGGCAAGAAGTATAAAATCCATAATAAATATAAAGCCATGCAAAGCAAAATTCCTCTCTAGCCTTGTTAAAAAAAAAAAAAGCCAAAAAAGAGAGAGAGAGAAAAATATGCTTCAGTATGTACTCTTGAATCCCTACCTACAGATGGATAACATTTTTCATCATGAGTATTATGGAACTGTGGTGGGTCTTTGTGTTGACCAGAAATATTGAGTCTTTCACAATTGATTATCTTTATATAATTGTTATATATTAACTGTTCTTCTGGTTCTGCTCATTTCACTTTACATTAGATCATATGTCTTCCCAAGCTTTCCTGCAACCATTCTCTTCATCTTTTAAACCAAAATCACTCTGAGTCTCATTCATTGGTCAACAATCCATTGGTTAACAATCCAACAATTGATTTGGTCCCAGATCAAACCTTACTTGTTCATTTTTGGGCCCGGATTGACTTGAATGATATTAAATAGCAATTGTTTCCATTTTGGCTAGAAACCTTGAGTGTCTTCCCCTCCCAGATTGATTTTCCCTTTTGGTCTAAGCTAAAGAAGTCATTTTTTTTGCCTCAATTCTTTCTTATCTAACCTTAATCACTGAATGGGTATTGCCTCAGTCAAACTGAGGCCTGTTAAAAACCTCTGTTCAAAAAGGCCACTGTCTTCCACTGCATCTAGTGCCATCTCCTGTTGTCCTGATCTGCTTCTGACCCCTGAACCCAGATGAGTCTGGAAGAGAAATTGAAGTTGGTGACTTTGCACAGCCCTCCCTTACTTAAATCCAATTCATTTGCTTATCATAGCATCACCTCCCACCTCCCTGTTGTCATGATCCTCCCCATCAAGGATATGCCAGCAGTTATTTCACTGATATAATAAGAGAAAGATCTTAAAAAGCAGAATCTAGTCTAGTTTTGCATTAAAATTAGGTGATTAAAATTTTGAGGTATTGATTTATCTTCCTAACACATTTCATACAAAAGACCTTGAATTATCTTTGGACACACTTGGACAGGAAAGTTATATTGAGCTGTATCTTTGATAAATAGACTTCCCCTGCTATGACTTAAAAAAAATCCTCATTTTATTGTGAGATGTTGTATGAGTATTTCATTTCATTCCTGTCTTAAACTTAAGCTCCCAGCCTGCCTTGGGATATTTCATTGAGGATAACTAAACCTTCTATAGGGATATGTCTTCAAAGGTAAAATAAAACTCTTATCCTATGAAGTTGATCAAGATTTTTGATCTATAAAACTTGTTAAATTGGTCTTTTTTTCCAGAGACAGGATGGTAAATAGAAGGATTAGATTTGGTACCAGAAGACCTTCATTTCATGTCCTAGTTCTGACCTTGACCTAGCTCTGTGATTAATGACAAGTTACTTAAACTCCTCTGAACTTCAGTTAATACCTGAGCTACTTCCCTCATGGGTTGTTGTAAGGAAGGAGCTTTGTCAACTACAATATCTTGTATAATGTAATCAGTCAACAAGCATTTAAGTATTTTACTATGTGTCAGTCACTATGCTAAGTGCTGAAGATATACACATTTCACATACACATATACATATACATACACACACAAAATGAAACAGTTCCTGTTTTCAAGGAGTTAGATTCTATGGGGGGGAAATTATGATATTTTGTGGGAAAATAATTTAGATAGACTATAGATACAGAAAAAGGTAGGTACCCACATCAATTTAGATTATATAGATGTAGATATAGACATATAATTATACAAAGTGGGACTGTTAGATGGTGCAATGGGTAGAGCACTAACCCTGAAGACAGGAAGACCCAAGTTCAAATCTGGTCTCAGGCACTTAGCACTAAGCACAGCAGCCCTTCACTCAAATCATCAGATGCAGGTCATGGTGTCACCTCCCTGATGTCATGGCCTTCTTCAACAATAAAGGACAAACATCATCAAATACAAAGTAATTTCTGTGGAAGAAGGCATAAGAAATTTAGGAGTGCATAATGGTCCTCCTGAAGGAAATAGCACTTCTTTTAAGTCTTTTTTTTTGTTTGTTTTGTTTTTGGGGGTTTTTTTATGTTTTTGCAAGGCAAATGGGGTTAAGTGGCTTGCCCAAGGCCACAGAGCTAGGTAATTATTAAGTGTCTGAGACCGGATTTGAACCCAGGTACTCCTGACTCCAAGGCCGGTGCTTTATCCACTACACCACCTAGCCACCCCTGTATTAAGTCTTAAAAGAAGTTCAGGATCCTTTTTGACAGAGGTGGCAGGGGGAGACTGCTATGGAAAGGAGACTGGGGATGGAGTGTTGCATGAGAAGGGTAATAAGCAGCCCAGTTTGACTGGAATGTAAAGTTCATGAAGAACAGTTCATGTGTGGTAAATCAGGAGTCAGATAATAAAGAGTTTTAAATGCCAGTGGGTAGTTGATCCTACTAGCAATAGGGAGTCATTGGAGCTTTGTGAGTGACATGGGCAGACTTGAGCTTTAATAATATCATTTTTGGAGCTCTATGGAGATTGGATTGGAGAAGGAAGGGACAGGAGGTAGAAAGGTTAATTGGGAAGTTATTAGAGTCCTACAGTTGAAAGGTAATGAAGGCTTAAACTAGCAGTCCTCCCTGTTTGTGGAAAAAAGATAGAGATGATAGGTGTTGATGGAGTATAATTTGTGAGATTTGGCAATGGATTGGATCTCTGTATTGATAATGAAGAGTAAAGGATGATTCTAAGTTTATTATCCTTAGGAGCTGGAAATACACAGTGGTTCAACAGAAATAAGGAAGTTGAGAATAAGAGAGGAGAGAGGAAGGATTTATTTCTCTTTTGTGTCATTAAAGTTGAAATGTCTACAGGAACTCCACTTGAAAAGATTAATTTGATACTGTAGGATTTTTTTATTGATCCCATTCAAAGTTAATTGATTTTTTCCTGTAAATATCCAAAACATGGCTCTCTGTCTCTGAACTTGCTTCAAAATTCAACTGATGGAGCAAGCTTAGAAATCCAGTTCTCTAAATAAACACTGTTCTGCTTTTGTCTCAAGGAATTCTGCTAACCTGAAGGAAGGGGAAGAGATTGCGGTGGGCAGGGGGGGGGGGGGGGGGGCTATTTGATGTAAGGGAATTGGGCCTAATATTTTTATACCACCAAGCAATCCTTCAAGATGTCTAGTTTGCTATCCAAAGAAGTATGAGTGAACTCAAACAATGAACACTTCTTAATAACCGGAAGGAAGGACAATTGTTACTAGCCCCCATTTACAACTTTCAAATAATCATAATGTTCCCCCATACCTCAGGTATGAAAGCCATCCTGTTACCCTCATCTCCATGATGACCTCTAGATTGTTCTATTCATTATTCTGTACTTCCCAAAAATCTATAAAATGGAATTTCCTTTTGCTTAGGGTCTTTTGCCTGGAAACTGAGGTAACCAATTACCCATCTTATTTTCAGGTTACTGACCCTGATAATAATAATAATAATAATAATAATTATTATTATTATTATTATTATTATATGTTATCAAAGAAATGTGCTTCAGGCTATCTTTTTGTTAAATTTCATTTGTGATATTTTAAAATGTATAGTAGGCAGTGAATGAGGTAGGTCAGTGGAGAGTTCTGGCTGGTTTTTCTATATCTGGAAATTATCCAGAGACCAATGATACTTGAATCCACAGAAGGTGGTAAGAACATCAAGAGAAGACTATAGAGAGAGAAGAGAAGAAAAAGGTCTATGGCAAAAGTTACAACTCACTAACTGCTCAGACTTTATCACATGGACTACTTTCTAGTAATGACTCCCTCATCTTTTTTCTTAGGATGCTGATTTTGCAAGGTCTAGCATAAGATATTAATAATATCTTTTATGTAGTGCTTAGAACTTCACAATTCTTATCTCCTTTGATCCTCACAACAATCTTGGGAGATAGGTACTATTATTCTCTTGCATGTTATAAAACTGAGGGAAGTAGAAGTTAAGTTACTTAACTCAAATTCACATAGCTGGCAAGTATCTGAGACCAGATATGAATTCAGGTCTTCCTGGCTTCAGGCCTAGCACTCTATCTCCTGCTCCAAATAGATGTCAATATTATATTCATCTTTCTGAAATATCATAGCATTAGCTTTGTCCTAATGTTGTAGTTTATCAAGATCCTTTTGGATCTCTCACTGAATGAGTTTGTTATCCTACTCAAATTTGAGTGACGTGCAAATTTTATGATTGCCAATTATAACTTAATCTAAGTCATTGAAAAAAAATATAAAACAGTATGGCCAAGGACAGATGCCTGGAAAACACTGTTGGAGACCTTCCAAGTTGACATCAAGCCATTCATGACTACTCTGTATCTGATAATGAATGAAGGAATTAAATAAGTTATTAAGAATGATTGATAAGTGATGGAGATAAAAATACAAACTTGAAGACAGTCTCTGTCCTTAAAGAACTTACATTTTTCTTTCTTTTTTTAAAAAGTTCTGAACTTGTCATACACTAAATCAGCACTATTACAGGAGAGACTTGTACAATGAACTGAAAATTTTGATATGTAGAACTTACTGTTTTTTTTAAGTATATAATGAGCTCAATTTGTAACTTTCAAACTTTCTAATGGGGAAGACAACACAAAAATGGGAATGGTGACCAGGAATGGGGTATTTTGGTGAGGAAAGTTAAAGAATAGGGGAGTAAAGGCATAGAAAATGGATTAACATACCCTCCAGAAGCAAGGGAAAAACTGATTTTATTATGGTTTCAAAACTGGAATGAATCTGAAAAAAAATGGTAAGTGGAGGCAGCTAGGTGGTGTAGTGGATAAAGCACTGGCCCTGGAGTCAGGAGTACCTGGGTTCAAATCCGGTCTCAGACACTTAATAATTACCTAGCTGTGTGGCCTTGGGCAAGCAACTTAACCCTGTTTGCCTTGCAAAAAAAAAACCTAAAAAAAATGGTTAAGTGTGAAGACTGCTAAGGATCAAAGAAAAGAGAATAGCATTACTGGAACCTATATGAAATATTGAGCAAAATGAGGCACTTATCAATAAGGCCAGCAAAGGCCCCAAAGCAGGAGCTCTGAAACTCAATAAGTTCAGATCTCCAGGACAAGGTCTCTGGCCTGGCCATCAAGGTGAAAAGAGTGAGAAATCTACCCAAATATATTCATCTCTCAGTCTTGCCTACATGTACTCCATGAGAGACATAATCTGTTATTTTATAAAAATCTGGGTGAATATGTCCATATCATCTCCCTAATCCACCTGTTAAAAAAAAGAAAATGAGGTACCTGAAATGTATGTTAACTGTCTCTGTTTTCTCTTATACCTTAGTACAATTATACCCTAATATCCATTCTGTAGAATTTAGGGTCTGTGGAAAATAGAAGAAGTTATTAGAGTCCTACAATTGAAGAATATAGAATAGAGAACAGCATTGTGTGCCTTATTTGCATGGTGGGAAAGTAATGTTTAGAAATACAAATGAATAAGAGAATATAAATGTTAATTATTTCAAGATTTTTTTAAGACTAAGAGAATTTTTTAATTTTATTTACTATGCTTTTTGTGAGATATTAAGAAGAAATGTGTACAGATATTCATAGTATTTCAGATTCAAAAGAATCATCTCTTCATCAATTTTAATCAAGAATAGCATTTAATATTTGTAGTATGGTACTTTAAATATAAATTTTGGTTACAGGTGGGCCAGAAACTAGTAATTTTCATATTCTCAAGTACATTAATTAAAGTATTATTGATGCAGTAATTCTGCAAAGTGGATAGCTATTTTTAAATTTAAATAAGGGGCATCTAGGTGGCACAGTGGATAAAACACCGGCCCTAGAGTCAGGAGTACCTGGGTTCAAATCCGGTCTCAGACATTTAATAATTACCTAGCTGTGTGGCCTTGGGTAAGCCACTTAACTCCATTTGCCTTGCAAAAGCCTAAAATAAAAAAATTTAAATGAGATCCTATTCCTTGATCACAGGTATCCACATACAAATGTGTCCACTAAATCTGGATCCTTACTAAAAGTGCAAAGCATTTTAAATTCTAGTAATCAGTGTCTTTTACTATACTTCATCAAAGTATGGTAGTAATCTAAGGTTCTGAAAGGCTGTGTCAGCAAGCACCAGCTCTGGCAAGATCTGATCAAGCTAAAGAGCCTCATAGCATGAGCCCAGTGTGGGACTATATGTCTTTAGGCCAAGGCTGATACCCATTGACTAAAAGCCAGCAAATATGCATAAAATCATAATCACAAAAATGCAAATACAGACTCAATAGCTGGCAATAAGGAAGTAAGAAGGCACTGGTTGAGGCAAACAATTCGCCTTACAATAGTCTTGCAGAAATGTCAAATAATGTCTCAATTTTTCAATGCGTTACTTCTGCTAAGCTTTTTTTTTTCTTACACTTCTTTTTAGTATTATAAAGAAGGGTTCTTTAAAAATGGATAAGAGGTTGAGGGAGGTATAGTCATCAGTAAATAAGCATATATTAGGTACATTTAGGTACTGTGCTAAGCTCTGAAAATGTAGGTGGTTAATGAAAATACAGAAGATAGCAATAGGAAAATCGTTTTTAAAAATAAAAATTTACAAGATTACAATTCAACACAATAATCAACTATGATTTCAGAAGACTAAAAAAAAAATACTAATCACCTCCTGACAGAAATGATGGGCTAAATAACACATGTGTTTTGACATGGCCAATATGAAAATTTGTTTTGCTTTTGTTAATACTTAGTACCCTGGCACCCACTGTCTGAAGGCCAGATATTGGTTCTCTGTTGAACTTAAAAGAGTTTGGGCAGTAAGGGCAGCTAGGTGGTACACCAGCCCTGGAGGCAGTAAGTCCTGAGTTCAAATCCAGTCTCAGGCACTTGAGATGAATTAACTGTATGGCCTTGGACAAGTTACTTAAATCCATTGACCCACAAAAAAAAAAGGTTGGGAGAGTCTAGATTTGATCATTGGCTCTAACTCCCACCAATGGTGTTCTCCTAAGCAAAGTGGAGTACCTGTACCCCAGGTTAATTTAACACTTTTTAATAGTTTAGTTTTTCCAAAGAAATATTTAGGGGCAGCTAAGTGTTGCAGTAGTTAGAGTACCTGCCCTGGAAGCAGGAGCACCTGAGTTCAAATCCAGCCTCAGATATTTAATACTTTCCTAACTGTGTGATCTTGGGCAAGTCGCTTAACCCAATTGCCTTGCAAAAAAGAGAGAAATATTTATCTCAAAGGTATAATAAATAACAAATATACAAACAACTTTAGCACTGTTCCAAGTTCCAAGTCCAAAGCCCTCTTTGGGATAGAGTTCTAAGCACCCTGACTTCTCCAGTCAGGTTTGCTGCTAAAACATCCACCTTATAATCCTCGATCTGCCCCCATGGCTCCAACTCCCAGATCCAGTGGTTATTATCTCCTGTGTCTAAAAATTTAAAAAGACAAATGAAACAGATCAAGACATAATACAGTGTATAAAGGAGAGAGGAAAGGACAGTATCCTCTCTTTCATCTTTTTAATTCAGTTCATTGTGCCCACACTAAAGGTTAACCTTCATCTTCTCTGAAAACTGAACAAAAGAAAGCAAGATAGTCCCAGTCTGACAGTTTTAAAGATAGTTTGTTCTGTCTATGCAACCAGTCAAAAGAAGCCTCTATCAATCTCATGATAAGGGAAAAAGAAGAAGCAGAACACCTCCATTGGGCAATCTGGAAATGTGCAAAACAAGCCCCCAAAGATAGTATAACTATGAGAATTTGGCACCAGGGTTTTGATTTTCTTCTTCAGAGTTTGGAGAGGAGAGGGACACAGGAGGAAGAGAAAATAAATGCTTGTTAATTGAAAAGCAAATTTAATTCAAAAATAGAAATCTAAAAAGTACCCTAATCACTTTCATTCATTACATTTTCTTCTTATTAGCTTCAAATATTAGCCTACATTTGCTCTTTTAATCATATATAATTCATTGCAGCTAAGATGCCAAGTCAGATAGTTATTTATACCTCCCAGTATACCAGGAGAAGTTAATTATGACAAAGTTGAATGGGAAAAATCTGGGCTTTTTGCCCCTACTTAGCAAACTTCTTGGCTTTTCATCTTGAACTCTGTTCATGAATCCAACAGAGTAAAAACCTTATTAATTTCCAAAAGTGGAGATGGAAAGGCATCCTAAACCATAGACTAAATTTAAAAGAAATGTGATTTTATTACTTTTCAGTATTATGAGATATAATTTTTTCTGGCATTGTCAGAAATTAATAAATTCCCTGAAGCTAGGTGAAAAGTAGAGTGCCATATTTGAAGTCAAAAATACTCCAGTTCAAATTCTGCCTCAGATATTTACTAGTTAGGTGATCTCTATCAATTTAATTTCCTCATCTGTAAAGTAGAAATAGTAAAAATAAAATAGCATCTATCTTATAGGTGAGACAGTATATGCAAAGTCCTTTGCAAAACTCAAAGGATCACATAAATGCTATCTATTATTGTAGTAAAGTTCCATAGAAATGAATTTTCAAAAGGACTGAAATTTACCCCTTTTTATACTGAAATTTTTTTAAACATTAACCATTTTATATACATCTTTATTTTTATTGCAGATTTCCCTGATCAATATTGAGGAATATATTGTCCATAATTCCACTTCTTCAATAATTCAAAGACTATTGATTACCACCTATGTGCAAGTTGAGGGTTGTACTGGGCATAGTCTTTCATCAAGAAATGTATCACTTTCTTATTGAGTCTAACTGATCTTATTAACAGGATTGTTATGAATATCAGATTATTTGTTCCTATACTAAGGTAACCCTATAATTTATAGATAATTATTCTGTTTCCCTACCTGCTATAAACTTTGATTTTTCAATTTGTCAACATTTAATAGTCCCAACCATCCCCAATGCAACTAATCTGTTGTTCTCTAAGAACTTATAAAGAAACTATCCCTTGCCTTAACTAAGGAATTATTTTTATGCAACAAGCTACATAAAAGTTTACTATATAAAACTATTTCATTATAACTAAATGTTTAAATTTAACATAAGAAATACAGACACACAGTCCTTTCATCTTTGAAAAAGTACTATTATTATTCCATTTATACCATATAACTCTGATGCTATGATCATTTTTGTTGTTGTGATCAATTCTGATCATATTTCAGAGCCTGAGAAAAGTGAAGTGATTTGTAAAGAATCTTAGGGTTTCTAAATTTCAGTGGTAGAATTTGAACCCAGATCTTCCAGGCAGAAAAGAGGGCAATGGAAGGTAATGTTAATTTAATTAATTGATTTAATTTAATTTAATTGAGTTAAATTAATAGTTAAGTAAAATAATATTTATTATGTGCCAGGGTCAAGCAAAACTCAAATTCCCTAATCCCTCCCAAAGAATTTACATTCTAATGGAGAAAGACCACAAATAAAAGGAAGCCTGAAGAACGTGATTTGCTGGTGTAGTTAATAATTTCCCATTTGTAGATCACAATCCCTCTCAGTCTTATGAAGTGGTTTTGGGGACATGCTGCTGCAGCTGAAAAGTCCAACACCCTACATTCAACCCAGTCAAAAGCTTCTGCCAGTTAAACTAAGCTAGTTTTCCAAGATTATATCATAAGGGGGAGGAAAAAGTATCTGTTCAGTGACATGGTAGAGAAAGTCTGAAAAGTCGGAAGTGAAGCCCAGAGAAGAAGAAGATATGACCACAGTTTTCCTCATAATGGAGGGAATATGAAATTCCCTCCCCAATATGGAACTGATTGAATTGATGTGGTCCAGCAAAAAACACAAATTAATGCTATCATATTTAATTGCTTCAACAATCTCTAGTTTATTGGTGTCGTCATTGCTTTCCCATCTGCAACTCATGTTCAAGGTAATCTTGGGGATCTGCTGTTCTGTCTGAAAAATCCATCATCCTGCTTAATCCTATCAGGAACCTCTGTCAAAACTAAGCTAGCTATCCATGATTATGCCACATAATCAGCCAAAGAAAACAAGGATATTTAGACTAAAGAAGATTTTAGGATGTGATAGAGCATGGTCTAATAGAAAGAGCTACTCATTTTATCTGCCACTTCCTACATGAGACCTTTTCTAATCACCACAGATGCTTGTGACTATCCTACATAAGTTACCTTTTTTTGACTTTGTAATAGATTTTAGCTATTTTGGGTGTACCTCTTCCAACATCACTATCCCTTCAATAGAATATAAGCTCCCTGAAGTCAAGGAATGTTTCTCCTTTTTTTAAAAATCTCCAGTGTCTGGAGATTAACACAATATGTGCTTTTAAATGCTTGTTGATTAATTGAGGTCTTTTTCACAAGAGTTTAAATATTGACCCTGTCACTTAAGTGATTCATCATTTAATCTACCTTTTAGTTCAGGTTGCTGATCTATAAAAGAGAAAGATTAGATCAGGAAAGATGATCTAACTCTAAGGTCTGTTCTAGATCAAAGAAGATATAAGCCTATTTGACTGAAGCATTGAATATAGCAGTAAGGTAATATGAAGCTGGAAAGTAGGAAGTTGAAGGTAGTGGGTCTGGAATAATAATTCTTACTCTGGCAAACAGAGGAATAAAGTTCTTTGAATGGAGAAGTAACATGGTCTCAGCAGCATCCCAGGAAGATCACTTGGGCATTAACAGAAAATAAAAACAAATGTCTTTTATCATACTATGATATATAATTAAATTTCACTTTCGTTGTTTTCTGTGCCAAGGTGAACAAACCTTCTATAATCTTATTCAGCATCAATTCTAGGACATTTCATTTCCATTAAAACCTCTGTCCACTACACCACTGTCTATAAAGAACCTGGCTTAGAAAGTTTTATTACCTCTTGTTCATAAACCATAATTTTTCCTGTATATTTTTAAAGCAATAAAAAGGCAGTGATATGTCATGATGCCCCACTTTAAACTCTGAAAATTGTTAATAGCTTTATACTTCTTTCTATGGCACCTTTACCAAAATTGAAACTTATGACTCTCAAGTGAAAAAGCAAAGAGGAGTAGTCAGTTTTTTGTGCAAAGATATCCTATTTGATATATCTAGATTAATAGGCAGAATGGTTATAAAATTTCCTAATAAAAAATTATCTTGGGTGGCTAGATGGCACAGTGAATAGAGCACCAGCCTTGGAGTCAGGAGTACCTGGGTTCAAATCCGACCTCAGACACTTAATAATTACCTAGCCATGTGGCCTTGGGCAAGCCACTTAACCCCATTGCCTTGAAAATTTAAAAAAAAAATTATCTTTCCTGAGTGCCAATGTAACATTTGCCAAATAAAGGATTATAAATAGGCATGAATGGCTCAATCCATAATGACCTTTGGGAAAAAAAGAAAGAAACATTTTTTAATCCCATGACATTTTAAGTTTTATTGATTCCATGTAGATTGTTTTCTAAGGAGTAAACAATAGTATAAAGATAACCAAGTGAAGACCTACTTCTTAAGCTGAGAAGCAAGTAGAGTAATGGATAAAGAATTTATCTCTTAAATAGGAAGACTTTAAGTCTTTCCTATAACATATACTAACTATATTACCATGACCCAGTCATTCAAACTCTCAACAGCCCTGGCAGCTCTCTAAGATTATACATTTCGGTGCTTAGCATAATTTCTGGAACATTGGAGATACTTATTAAATACTCAACTAAATACTATTTGTTAACAGATGTCCATCTGCATTGGTGTAGGGAGGTATCACTAGAGAAATTTTCAGGCCAATAAAATCACAGATCCAAATCAAACCAACAACCACAATAGCAATTAAATTGTACTCACCAATAGAAAGAATTTCTAAAAAAAATGTTCTCTGATCAAAGAAAATACAATAGGAGACTGGGTGAACAGTCCTCTTTCTCTACTTTTAATGGTCCTCTGGAGTAAATTCCAACTGCAGCTGTAATGAAGGGAGTAAAAAGATCAACAAAGCAGTGAAGAAAAGGGAAAGAATTGTAATAAACAAGATAATTAGAGAGGAAGAAAAAAGATGAGAATCCACAGGGGAAATTATTTGCTTAATAAGGAACTTCTATCTTTACATAGAATTTTCTTGTTCCCATTGACCTCAGTAAGTTTTGTACCAAAGGACCTTGCAGTCAGTAATTTTTTTCTTTTTTTATCTTTTTTTATCAGCTGTTTGATATGGTTGGATTCTGAATATTTCTTCATTCCTATAGTGCTTATTATGTGCCAGACAGTGTCTCTTTTGATCTTTTTGATCTTTTTACAGATAAGGAAACTGAGGCAAGAAAAGTTAATTGTTAATTGCTAACAAAGGTTAATTGTTAAATATTGGAACTCACTATTTCAGTGTATTATTAATGGTACTTTCCAGCAAAAGCTTTTAAGAAATAGTTTAGGCACAAAATTCTATAGACAATGAAAACTGATCAGTTTTCTTCCTATTTCTCTGCTTTCCTCTGATTAAAAAGGGTAGTAGATAAGTAACTGGAGAGCTCCTTCCAGATACTTCACTTAAGAAGGGAGTTCAAGGCAGCTTTTTCATCATTTCACTTTGCATGTCCTCATTCCAGGTTCTCCGTCACCCAGATTTTTAACCTCTTTCATATTATCTTCCAGATCCCCCCATTAGACTGGGAGCTACCTGAGGGCAGGAACCATCTTTTCTATCTCTTTGTATCCTCTGTGCTTAGCACAGTGCCTAGAACTTAGCAGACCTTTAATAAATGTTTATTGAATAGCTGATTTATTTCTCAGGCCCTGGCTTCTGACCTGTAGTTTTGGTTCATATAAGGACAGAGGATTAAGACAGAAGAGTTTGCTCCAAGTCTAAATTTATTGAGAGCATCAAGATTCTAGGACATGGCTACAAAGCACCCAAGAAATTTATTTTGTCTGCTGGCAATCTGTCTTTAAAAAAAGAAAAAAAAAAGAAAATCAAAAATCCCATGCATACTGAATGAAGTTTTTAAAAATACTCTTTAGAAAAGTGTGTAAAGTGATAGAATCTAAAGATACAAAATTGAATTGTCAACATTCTGATTTTGAAAAATTCTCTGTCACTTGAAGCTCAAACAGAACTTAAAGGAACTCAAATCTGATGGTAAAACAGACTTTGGGACACTGTTTGAAGGGTCTTGGGTATAAAGCAGAAGTTCTTAATCTTTTTGTTACTCTGTAGGCTCTTTTGGAAGTCTATAGATGCCCATGGAACCTTTCTCAGAATAGTGGTTTTAAATTCATAAAATAAAATAGATAATATTACAAAAGAAAGCAACTATATTGATATTCAATTATCCGAATATGGAAATAAAAAATCATGGGTCTCATTTTGCTCTAAAGAACATTAAATCCCACTTTGGAGTTTTTCTACTTGTGTGACATTGGGCAAATCTAATTAATAATAATGATAATAATAATAATATTGATAATGATAATAACAAAATAGCATTTATCTTGAACATACTATGTTCCAGTCATTGTGATAATAGCTTTGCAAATATTATCTTACTTGATCCTCACATAAACCCTGGGAGATGGGTGCTTTTATTAATTCCATTTTGCTATTGAGGAAATTGAAACAAATAGATTAAATGACTTACCTAGAGTCTCTCAGCTAGTAAGCGTCTGAGATCATATTTGAACTCTGGTCTTTTTGACTCCAGGTCCAGTATTCTATCTACTGTACCACTTATAGCCCCCCTGGTCCTCAGTTTCTGCATCTGAAAAAAGAGTGGGTTGGACTAGATGGCCTTTAGATTTATGTTTATCGATCAATGAATAAAAATCTATTTTAACTGGTTGATTTGGGATTTTTTTCCACAGTTATTAATATTACTCAGCCCAGTTTCAGTGGCACAGATTCCTTTGGATACACTTCATTCCTGGCCTATTCAAAGATTCCAGATATCAGCTTCTACTATGAATTCCACCTGAAATTCCAGTTGGCAAACAATAATTCTGCACTGCAAGACAATCTGATATTTTTCACTGGACAAAAGGGCCAAGGTAAGGTTAATTTTCCCTGCTAGAGATTTTTTTTGCTTTTTTTTTTAAATCTATTTTAGATGGCTTACATCCTGTTTCTTTAGGAAAACTCTTAATTTTTCTTTCAGTAAAAAAAAAATCTGCATCATTACACTTCTTTTTTGCTTTTTTGCTCTCATGAATTGGTAGGTATTGGACACTGAGAATGTGTTCATTTTCTAATAACTAGCTGAAGATAGTCTCCAAGTGGGTTTAATATTTGAGAGTATGTAGATTTAGGTAGTTTAATAATTGAGAGTATGTAGATTTAGGTAGGAGATTTCAGCTTCAAGGAGATGAGCTTATTTGGCATTTCTTTTTTTTTCTTTTAAAAATCTTTCTTCTACTTAATCATAAAAGAAGTATAGCTGTTGCCAGTCTTGTATGAAGAGACAACCTGCCCACAGATGGAAACAGCATTCAATATTACAATGTTGACAGATAAAACTTAGAACAGAACTCTATCAAAGAAGCATTGTGATACAGTAGAAAGAAAATAGAAAATAAGTCAGAAAATTTTTTAACAAGTTTTAGTCACTAGCTAGCACTATGATCCTGGATTAGTCACAACCCCTTTGACCCAGTATTCTCCATATATGTTAAATAAAGGGATTAGACTGGATAAGATAGCCATAAACTAGGGTCTATGGATTTGGTTTTTTAAAACATTTTGATAATTGTTTTTCCATGTAAATGATTTCTTTATAATACTATATATTTTCTTTTATGAATCCAAAAACATTATTTTTTAAAAGACTCCATAGCTAGAAAAACACAAAAAGACTTGAATTTATGAGGGAAGATGTTCTCCACCTTCAGAGAAACAAGATTATAGAAGAAAACAAGCATAGTATGATTTTACATATATGTATATGTATATAAATTTATAGATATCTATGTATCTCTATATAAGGGTGGGAGGGAGAGGGGAGACAGCACAGAAGAAAAGAAAACCAAGAAGGAAGTATAGAAAAGCTGGGAAGCTTTAAAAACTGTGTGTAGTAGTTATTTATTATATAGGTTTTCTTGAAATAGAAATTTATTGTCATATTGAATCCTCTCTTATAGTCAACTGTGTACATGGAAACTTTTTTTCCTCCTTTTTTTTATTTTGTATTTAAGTTTAAAAATTTTTTAGGGGCGGCTAGGTGGCACAGTCGATAAAGCACCGGCCCTGGAGTCAGGAGTACCTGGGTTCAAATCCGGTCTCAGACAATAATTACCTAGCTGTGTGGCCTTGGGCAAGCCACTTAACCCCATTTGCCTTGCAAAAAACCTAAAAAAAACTTTTTAAATACCCCCCAAAATAAAAAAATAGAATCCATAGGTTTCATCAGGTAGTCAAAGGGATTCATAATACAAAATGAACTAAGAATTCTTGAAATCAATGATCTAGTACACTCATATTCTTTTAAGGTATGGAAACTATTCCAATGTGTTTGTTGAGGGTATTAGATTCAAAGATTTGTTTCTAGCCCCTTTCATTTGAGCTTTCTTAGTGAAATTTTATAATTAAAGCATTTGTCCTATATTGCTTTCCAAGAATCTCAAACTCCTCAGTGATATTACCTAGTCTCTATAAGATTATATTATATTATATTATTATATTAATTATATTATATTATATTATATTATATTATATTATATTATATTATATTATATTATATTATATTATATTATATTATTCTCTATGAGAATGGTTTGAGTCAGTATTATTTCTATTTGACTGAATTAGAAAAAGTTAATGAAATTAAATTAAATTATGGCAGAGTGGTAGGACAGTCAAGACTGGTTTCAAGTTCCATTCTGATACATTATGGCTGTATGACCCTGGTCTAAATTTTTAACCTGAAATCATCTACCTAGATAATTCTCTAAGACTTTAAGTTGTAGACTTTAAGTTACCAAAGGTGTTGGCTGAGGGGAATTTCTTCATCCAGGAATTCTCATGTTATCAGCGAAATCACAAATCCAGTCTCTAAGTCATTCCTAGTTAAATTTTATATGTCAACAATACTGCCCAACAGAGGTTCCAATCTTTGTCTTTTAGAATAAATGTCCTTATATCAGCACCATCCTTTAATCTGAGTTCCATTCTTGCCCTATTTGCCCTATCCATCCATCAAACATTTTCCCTTTTTAATCTCTTCTTCTACCAAAACAAAAAATCAAATAACCCTTTGATCCTATATAAACAGACTATTCTGACCTCAACTGCTACTGTCAGATCCAGAAAGAAGTATAAGACGACTTAGGAATGGAGGAAGCTTTTTCCAATCAGTTGCTAAAACTGATTTTACAGATTTTACAAACACTCCTCCTTCCTGTGATTTTCATAGCTATGTATCTATGCTCTTTGAAAATATCATAATCCTCAGTACCAAACAAGAATCACAGTCTAGAGTATATTATATCCAAACCTTTTGGAGTCCTACAGTCTTCTCATTTTCTAATTTCTTCTTCCAAAACCGATATTTCTGCTTGCCTAGGTATTATATAAGTAAATAACTAAATATGAGAAATTCCTATCAAGAAAATATTTGATAGGTCAGTCATGAAGAAAGAATGAGGGATAATAGATACTCCATGTGCTGAACTGGTTTTCATCAAATAGAGAAAGATCCTAAGGGAGACTTCCAGTATATCTGATAGATCTTCTATGAAGATTTATGGAAAAACACGAGCAAAAATCCTACAAGAAGGTTTGCATAAGGTTTGCCCTGTAGCAAACCTTTTTAGGTTCACAAATCAACCATTAATCAATAAGCACTCAGTAAATTCCAACTATATACTAGGTACTTTGGCAGGCACTTGGGGTATGAGTACAAAGAAAGAGTGAAAGTACAAATAATAAAACAATTACTATTAGAAAGGCATATATCAGAGCATTGAAAGAAATTTGGAGAATTACAGATTAAGTGGGTTTTTTCCCCTATGATTGCAGATATACAGTAAATCGACATTTATTACCAATGATAAATTCCTTTTTAAAAAAAATCATTAGGGGGTGGCTAGGTGGCGCAGTGGATAAAGCACCGGCCTTGGAGTCAGGAGTACCTGGGTTCAAATCTGGTCTCAGACACTTAATAATTACCTAGCTGTGTGACCTTGGGCAAGCCACTTAACCCCATTCGCCTTGCAAAAAAAAAAAAACCTAAAAAAAATCATTAGACTTGTGAGAGATAAGTAGCTAGATTTTTATTCAGTATCAACCACTATCAAAGCTCCACAAAGTACCAAAATTACCCCAAAATAAAAATGCAATTTTTAAGGTCTTAAGGATGAAAAGGTAAGAAACGGAAGTATACAAAAAAAAAAAGAATATTTTGGAGATCGAATTTTCTTATTCGTGTGAATTAGTCTGAATTGCAGTTCTACCTTATTCCACCAGAGGGTAGAAGAATACCAGCTAAAAACAAAACTAATCACAAGTAGCCAGAAAATTTTGGCAATTAGATCAAAGAAGGTGCTGAATGAATCTGAAACCTTTCAACTTTGCCTACTATATCACAGGGGAGGAGGAACTATCAACTTGTGTAATGTTAAATCACTGGGCAAAAAAATAGACTATGTGGATAATTTTGAATGACATGTTGATAGAATCATAGATTTAGAGCTAGAATTTCAGAGCTATCAAGTCCAGCCATCTCAGTTTACAGATGAAGAAACCAAGACCGATAGAGGTTGAGTTACTTATACGGAATCCCTCAGCTAATAAGAGCTAGAATTTGAATTGAAGATTTCCTAATGTCTTGCCCAGCATTCTATCACTGAGCTACCTCACTTGATGTTGAATACCAAGTTATTTGAAATAATTTAAGAGTACTTTGAACAGCACCCTGTCTACATTAAGCTATTATTAATGGGACTGTCATTATCCCTTTGTAATTAATAAAATTTTCTGAAAAAACTATTCTTTAACCTTTCCATTTTCCCCAAATAACCTGAGATTATGCCATAATTTAATTGTTATTGTTGTTCCTATGTTTCACTTATCTGACTTTTCTGGACCCTATTTGGAATTTTCTTGGCAAAGTAGTTTGCCATTTCCTTCTCTAGCTCACTTTACAGATAAGGAAACTGAGGTAAACAAGGTTAAATGACTTACCTAGGATCAAACAGCTAGTAAATGTGTAAGGCTGGATTTGAACTCCAGAAGATAAGTCTTCCTAACTTCAGTCCCAGCACTCTAACCACTGTGCCACCTACCTATCCCCATAATTTAAATTTCTATATTAATTAACCTGAGGTCTCTGACAGGCCTTCATGGAAATAAGCATCAGAACTCTTCTACCCTTCTATACCCAGGGGACCCTGGCTTTGTCATCCAAAAACCCAAAGCAATGACCTTCTGTCACAGGTCTCATTTTCCTTGGTTTCTCTTTAATTTCTCTTCCTTAGATTTTATGCCATTAAGTCTCCTAATTCTTTTTCATTTCTTTTGCTGATCTTTCCTTCCCCTTTTCACCTGGGCTCCTTGACAAAAGAAAGGGGAAGCTGGGTATTTCACCTATCTGAATCTTCTCTCTCCATGCATTTTCCTGTGGAAATTGATCCTCAGTCAGCCAGTGTTTACTGATCTCCAACAATTTGCTAAGCATCAGCAGCTAAGTGGCACAGCAGAAAGTCACTGGGCCAGAGTCAGGAAGACTCCTCTTCCTGAGTTCAGATCTAGTCTTAGACATTTCCTAATAGCTGAACAAGTCACTTCAGCCTGTTAGACTCAGTTCCTCATCTGTAAAATGAGCTGGAGAAGGAAATGGTAAACCATTCCTATATCTTTGCCAAAAAAAAAAAGAGGTCACAAAGAGTGTACAACAAAACAATTGAACAACAATCAAACACTACTTTGCTTCTGCAATTATTCTAGGTTTCCTCTTCACTGAATAAGATTGCCCTCTCAAGATAAATTCATCATTTCTAATCTCATCACCATGCTGCTAACTCAAGCCTGGCCTCCACTTCCCTCAGTGTCCTCTCCTCTCTGATTGGAGGACTGAAGAGGGGAACACCAAATTCCTCCCAAAGTCTTCCTTTATAGAGGACAGAAATTAAACTTTTAACTCCATTTTGCATCTCCTTCTCTGACTGCTTTCAGTTCTACAAAACAAGGTATCTTCATACCTGGAGATACCTACTGATATGTCATTTTCCTCCATACACCATTTTCCTGTGTCTTTTTGTGTGTTCTTTTCCCCCAAAGTCCTTGAGAACAGAGACTGTCTTTTTCTTATTTTTATCCCCTACATTTTGCATAATGCCTATTGAATTGCTAAGGATACAAAATCAATCTAGTTTCTTAACTTAAGGAATATAAACTCTAAGGAAACCAAACATATAAACACAAGATTACTAACAATACAAAACATAGCATACCTGCCAAATGAACAATAGTGAATAAAAGTGCCTGTGCCATTCTGCTATCAAAACTTCTGAGTTAACAATTGATCTGTGCCCTACCAATAATACAAAAGAATAGGTTTTTTCCAGGTGAAGAAAATCATTTTCCTGAAAATTTGCTCCACATGACTAGATACTGTAGAGTATATAACAACACACTGCCAATCACTGCCATATGGCAGTCTTTACTGTAAGGACTACACTCAAAGCTTTGAAAACATTCCTTGTCAAATAATTGTATGTTTCTTGTAACTATTTAGTCATTAACTACAACAGGGATAAGAATGCATAAATATTGTGTGATGTTTCCCCTGGGGAAAATAATTGGAATGCAGACAATATCAGCTAGAGTGGAAAGGTGGGAAAGAGATAGTATCACAGGAGCCTACCAGATCAGCCAGTTTCTCTGTCGAATTCTCATACAAATCAACTAGAAGGCAGATGCCTCATTAATATGAGAAACTGGTCAAGAGCCAATTTATTAATATAGCAATTCTCTGGATTCTACTACCCCCTTAGAAGAACTGAAGAAGTGGATTTATGTTCGATTTTCCTTTCAACAAAGAAAAATATCCAATATTTTCTTCTGTAGTCACAGTCATATGAAATCTAACAAGAAGGATCTCTTTGAGATTAATTCAGATTACCAGTTGTAGTATTCAGGAAATATAAGATCTTGACTACAAATAAGGAAATAATGAGAACACCTATATAAATTTTAAATTGTGGAGTAGGGAGTGAATGAAGTTAATTCACATCCCTAACTGTACAATGATGTAAATTTCCAAATTTCCCCAATTATCACTTTTGGGTTAGTTTGAAAACAAGAAACCATGGATGTGAACTTCATCACAAGAATCTATTTTATTTTTCCATTCCTGATATCTATAGTCACCAATACAGACTTTTAAAATCACTGCCAGGTTTTTGTTTTGGGGGGGATTTGCCACAGTCCTAATAAAGGAATGTCAATTATCAGGGACACCTTATAAATGATCCCGCTGAGAAAAAGGGAGTTGCCAAAGGTTAGATAAGCAGTGGAACCAAGATTAAAAACTGGGTTCCTGAAGTGTCCAGAACTTTTTTAACTTTTTATCTTGAAGACCATTACTATTTTCATAGGGATGAATTACATTTAATGTGCCTTAATACTTCCTCATCTACAAGAGAACAGTTTGAAGGTATGATAGCATACATATTAGTAATAGGAGACTTTTGTTACCCCTCTACTATTAAATCTTTCCTTCAGAATAAGTACTCCAGAATATCCAATTTTATGTGGAAATTACAGGGTCAATAGATTAGCAAAGTGAGAATAATCATGCTGTTTCTGTAATGTAATAAAGCATAAAATTAGCCTGAAAATTGTTGAAAGGTATCAGCAGCCTACATTTTGATTTCTTGGAACCTTGAATATCTCCATAAATATCATTCAGAGGGACCTTGGAGATTAACTGGTTCAACTCTTCTTTTATAACTAAGACCACTGAGGCCTAGAGAAGTAGAGATTGGGAGTACTGGTGACTTTTTAACAACTGGCTTTCTGGGGGGAAAATGCACCTATGACACATTTTAAATTTAATCTACTTTATCATGATTTTCTCCAGTTTCTTAAGAAAAAAATCAATAGAATAAATTATCAAGACCTAATTTATAGTAAGTAAATTTTAAGAATTGGGCTGTAGGAAGTCAGCATAAGCTAACTCCACCATACCCTTGATTTAAAATTATAGAGTTAATAAAAATCAATCCATAAATATGTGTCTATTATGTCCCATGAAGGCCCTAAGGAAGGGGAGAAGAAATGACTGGCCCAGACTGCCCTTAAATGGAAGCTTTAGGAGACACTTTTTCCAAGAATTGGTACAATTGAGGTTAATATGAACATATCAACAAATATCAGGATGATGTCACAACCCAAGTCCAGGTCATGTGCTACCTAATTTGTAACTCCATGCTGGGTCTCTTGGATAGAGAAAACAATCTATAATTCTCCATTAAGGAGGTAGTATGTTATGGGGGGAAATAGTCTGTATTTGGAATGAGAATATCTAGGTTCAAATCTCTACTCTGCTCTTACCATTTTAATTACTTTAAGAAAAGCATTTTTAGGGTTATTTTTCTTATCTGAACTTAATACTCTTGAGGTAGCTTCCAGATCAATAATCTATAATAATACCATAATATAGTAAAAGCAATGTAAGCTTCAACATCCCATAGACTAAGTGACACTACCCATTTATAGCTTTAGAATAATCAAATTTATTTTTTAAATTTCATTTCATTTTGTATTTAACAATCACCATCATCTCAAAAAAAATGTAATGAAGAAGACCCTAGAAGAAACACATGTTTGTTAGATTTTTTTAAACATAAAGTTAACTAGGTAGTAATAAATTGCTCTATTTTTGACCCCTTCAGTTGTACTCTTGCTGCCCACTGTGCAAATTTAAGATGCTTTTATTAGTGCTCTTTTACATATCCTGTCATAGCCTCTTTGCTAATATTTTATTCAATATTTTTATCAACATTCATTAGAATTATATTGACCTCTAATTTTTTTCTCTGCCTCTCCTAGCTTTTGTATTTGGATCATATTTGTTTTATAAAAATAATTTGGCAGGATATCTTCCTTTGTCGATTTTTCAAAATTGTCTAGTGTTAGAATTGTTCTTTAAATATTTGAATACATGTATAAATCTGAATCTTCCTAATCATGATTCTTGATTAAAATATTATTATGTTGTGTTTAGATATAGATGTGTCTAATTTTGCTACTTTTTATTTTTGTATTTGTTCATGAGTATTTTATGACATGGTTTATGATCAGTTTTTGTAAACATGTTCTACACATGTTAGAAATAGGTATGTTCTTTTTTATTTCAATTAAAAAAACTTTGAGCTCTATCAGATCTAACTTTTCTAAAGTTCTATTCAGATCTTAACTCCTATTTTGCTTATCATTTAATTAGACACATCTAAATGTGAGAGGAATACATCAAGGCCCCAGTATTTGTTCCCATTTTTCTTCTATTACAATTAGATTATTCTCAAAATATTTAGTTGTTCTATCTAATACATATATGATACTGGTATTATTTCAGTATTTTAGTGCCTTTCAGTATAATGTAGTTTCTCTGTACGTCATTTTTACTGTTACCTTATCTGAAATAATAATTACTTTAGTGAATTCACCTAAGGCAAAATAAAGTCTACCCCAGCTCTTCACTTTAAACATTATAAATAGTGAAAAATAAAGAAGTGAAAGAATTGCTATTAGTACTAATTTTCTCTAATTGGAATAATATGATACTATTCTCTTTGCTCAAACTTGGGTTTGCTAGGACTTAAGCTTTCTTACTCTTTTTTTTTAATTTTCCTCTTTCTAATCTGTCCCCAATAGATGAAAAGGTTTGTTGTTGAATTTTTTTGCTTGCAACTATTCCTTCCCCTATTTTACTCTTCCTTTAAAAAAAAAATTCTCCATTTTCTCCACTCCTTCTCTATGCCCTTCTATATTACATTATTTGTGTGCTGAACCATCCTTCTCATTTAGATAAGAGTAAAGTTCATGAGATGCTTCCATGTTTATATATGTGCTCCTGAAGTTCTCTATTAATGAAAAATACTGTTTCTCCTTCTCCCTCATTTCTTTGGAAATGTAGTACTTTTTCCCTTCCATTTTTATTTGTTCTCAAACAAAACAGCATAAAATTTAAGGACAAGATAAATTAATTTTTGTTTTATTTTCTCAAAGGAGTTTAATTCTTTGCCCCACTTTACTTCATTATCTTTTCTGAAATTAAACCACTCATCTTCCAATACAGATCTACCCTTTCTCTGCAGCATTTAGCCTTAGAGAGAGTTGTTTGAAGAGGTTAAATAACTGTCTGGTCACATATTAAAATTATCACAACTGGGACTTGAACCCAGCTCTGGTTCCAAGGTCAGTTTCTTATCTACTATGCTGTACTGTCTCTCTATTTCCCTGTATTATTCTATAAATGAATATGAAGGGAAAAGAAAGAAAAGAACATCAATGAAACATTTTTTAAATAAATAGAAAAGAATAGAAAGAAATTCCTAAGGGGACAATTAGCAAAGGAGTTAAACTACCATATTAAATTTAATATATACTTTAAAATTATATAATAAGGATTCATTCTTTCATATACAGTTCTCTGTTCTTTGTATAAGTGTTTATTGATTTTTGTTCATAAAGATTTTTAAAAGATGTTTTTAATTTTAAAAATTTAATTAACTTGAAGACAGGATTCATTTTCTTTTCTCTTCATATCTATATGTGCCTGGAACTTGATAAATGTTTGTTGATTGATTCTTATGTTACCCCACTGCTAAGTCCCGACAGTGCCTCATTGCTCATTTACTGAGACTGTTTTCCCTCGGCACCTTTTCACTAGGTTTCCTCTATCTAGGCATGGTTAACTTTTCATTGACCAGTACCACACTATCCTGGATTCCTCCATTTTAGAGTTCTATATAGGAAACATAGGATCATTAATTTATAGCTAGAGGGGATTTAGAACTTCAAGGTCAAGAGGAGACCCATTTTCAGATGAGGTAACTGAGACCCAGAAAGGTTCGGTGATTTGCCCAAGTCTGGTCCTCTATTCACACCACCTTGTTACATTTCATAACAACTTTAGAGTTCAAATAAAAGTAAAATTTCTTTTCCTCATATTCAGAGATTTCCATTCACATATTATTTCTCACTTGCTAATCATCTAAAACCTGTCCAATCAGTTCTTTCCCTCTCCCTCTGACACCTGCACAGAATAATATCTCTACATTCTTTTTTTTTTTAGGATTTTTTTTTTTTGCAAGGGTTAAGTGGCTTGCCCAAGGCCACACGGCTCGGTGATGATTAAGTGTCTGAGGCAGCATTTGAACTCAGGTACTCCTAACTCCAGGGCCGGTGCTCTATCTATCCACTGTTCCACCTAGACGCCCCATTATCTCTAAATTCAGGAACTATTCACCAAGTATATTCTCCTTGGCTTGGAACCAACTTACTTATCTTCGTTAAAAATCATTGTGGGGGCAGCTAGGTGGGTAGTGGATAAAGCACCGGCAGGGGAGGCAGGAGTACCTGGGTTCAAATCCAGTCTCAGACACTTAATCATCGCCTAGCCGTGTGGACTTGGGCAAGTCACTTAACCCCATTTGCCTTGCAAAAACCTAAAAAAAAATCATTGTGATTCTTTTTGTTGGTTCAACAATGTAAACAGACAGTGGGGGCTCAATGAAGAGGACAGGTAATGTTTTGATCTTTGAGTTTTATCCCAAGAGTCTTGCACAGTAATGGGTAGCAGGCAGCAAATAAATGGGGTTTGGGGCTGGTTTAATTGACTGAAGTTCCAGTCCATACTCTAAAACTTACTGTGTGACTGTGAAAAGTCTCCAGTTCCTCATCTGTATAGTTATGACACTCAGATAAGAGAAAACATTATATGAATAGTAGATAATTTGGCAGATATATTCAAAAATGTTTAACAAACAGTTCTAATGTGGTTTTTTTTAGGTTTTTGCAAGGCAAACGGAAGTGGCTTGTCCAAGGCCACATGGCTAGGCGATTATTAAGTGCCTGAGACCGGATTTGAACCCAGGTACTCCTGACTCCAGGGCCGGTGCTTTATCCACTGTGCCACCTAGCTGCCCCTTTAATGTGGTTTTACATTTAATGTACACTATGTTTTCTATTGTTTTAAGTCTAAACAATCAACAAAACAATAAATCAAGATCTGAATTGTAGTTTTTGATGATTTCTAAATTTTAAATGCTCATACTGAAAATTGGTTTCAGCCCAGCTCTGGCTAATAACTCCATTATGAATAGTGATTTCATTGGTATAAAGAACTCAGGAGGGCGGCTAGGTGGCACAGTGGATAAAGCACCGGCCCTGGAGTCAGGAGTACCTGGGTTCAAATCCGGTCTCAGACACTTAATAATCACCTAGCCGTGTGGCCTTGGCCAAGCCACTTAACCCCATTGCCTTGCAAAAACCGAAAAAAAAGAAAAAAAAACTCAGGAGATAGAAATTCTCTATACCAGTGAAGATGGGCAATTGTCCTGTGACTTAAAGTCTTAAAAATTTGCTAGATACTAAAAAGTTAAGCAACTTAACCAGAGGCGTCTAGTCAGTATGAATCTGCAGCAGAATTGCCCAACCAGCTCAACTTGCCATGTATATTACTCTTCTTTGCTTTATCCACTCAATGTAAATCTTCTCCTTAGGAACGATCCTCATTCTGGCTGCTATAAAATTCATGTACATCTATAGTTAATAATGAAAATACCAAGTAACTGCTTTGAATTATTCTCTTTTGAAATGCTGAATCAATTAAATTTTTAAAAATTCAAGCTTTTGGCACATACCCTCAAAACATCTAAGTTGTAACGGAGTTAATAGAACCCTGGAGTGAAGAATTTAAAATGTGCCTATGTCAGATAGCATTATATGAAATGGTATGACTTTTTCCTCATGAATAAATGTACTAAGAACTTTTTTTCTTAATCTGTCTACTAGAAATGACATAAAACTGTTGTGACACGCACACACAGGAAACTCACCATTCTTGATTTCTAACCTTCTCTTCAACTCAAGATGAGAAGTCTTATTCAGTTCAGTTCAATAAAGATTTATTAAGGTTTATTTTTCTGCCTCCATCCAGAATAGTATAAGTAGGAGATAGAAAAATTGGGACCCTAGGACAGAGTAAAATTAAAAAGAGGAAAGATAGACAATTTTTGATATCATCTATTTCAATCCAACTCACTTGCTTCTTGTGACATCACCTTTCCGATGTCGGGGTTCTCTTTGAAAAAGAAGGACAAGGGCAACTAGGAGGGGCAGTGGATAGAGTACTGACCCTGGAGTCAGGAGGACCTGAATTCAAATCTTACTTGCTGTGTGACCTTGGTTGGGCAAGTCATTTCACCCCATTACCTTGCCCCCCCCCAAAAAAGGACAAACAACAATCTTCATTGTGTTGAGTTGGAGGTGGGTATGAAAAAAATGACATGAGCATACCAGAGCTACAAAACAGTTTGTGAAACTTGATGGGTTAAAAATTTATATAGAATAGAGGAATCTGGGAAGGTTGTGTGGAGGTGGTAACATTTAAGTAAGACCTGAAAGAATAAATAGGAATGATACAACAGGCAATGAGGAGGAAGGAAGAACTGCTCAGGCAGAGAAAACAGAGCAATGTAGTGAAACTACTATGTAGTTAAACTACTAGGAATAGCGATTTTATATAGAAACATGCCCTGGTATGGAACTGGAAACCAGACATGCTTCAGTCCAGTGGTCACTAGCAGGGCATTCATTTATTGAGGGGAGGAGTAGGGGTAAAAATGTAAATTGACAGAGCTCAAGAACAGGCTACATCAATGAGGACATGAGTCCTATCTAAACCCTCACTCAAGACTCTTAGGTTTGTATTCATTGATACCCCAACTTTGATATTAAGAATCATTATCTAGAGCTAGGAGAAGAAGCCCATCTATCCAAAACTCCCCCATCCCCTCATTTTAGAGATGAAGAAACTAAGTGACTTGTCCATGGTCACAACGATAACAAGTGTTCGAGGTAAGATTTGAACCCAAGTCCTCTGACTCTAAAAGCAGTATTTTTTCCTCTTGGACAACATTGATTTACACACACACACACACACACACACACACACACACACACACATACATACATATATATATATATATGTATATATATATATATACATATATATATATATATCATACTGAACTCATCTGAATACTCAAGCAGGGGAGTCAAGTGTCCAATAAAGCCCTGATCTCTGTACTTAAGACACTAGTAGATCACATATCATATACATATTTCTCCAGTCTCTATGTTCAAATCTTGTCTTCGACTTACTATGTGACTTGGGCCTCCTAACATTCAGTTTTCTCATCTATAAAATGAGGATAGCCATGCCATCTACCTCACTCAATGTGAGGATCAGATGAATATTTTCTATATAATTATTGTATTATTTATAATATTAATTATAATTAATTATATATATAATTATACAAATATATAAATAATACTTTATAGACCCCCCCAAAGCATTATATAATCTCCCTTTTCATTTCCCTGTAATGCCATTATACAAAGACAGAAAAGAAACATTGCCTGACTCTGGGCAGCTAACATTCTATTGGATAGACAACTATAAATAAATATTAATTTTTATTCATAAATATCCATAAATAAGCAAACAGAAAGTAGATTCAGAATGGCATGGAGGCACTAAGAACTGAGGGAATCAGGAAAGGCTTCATGTTCCCTGTAGCACTTGAGCAGACTTTTGAAGGAAACAGAAAAGGGTGCATTTTAAGTACATAGATAGCCAGAGCAAAGATGAATTATCATTTGGGAAGACCAACAAGAAGATCACATACCACAGTGAGATCACATATTGCAGGAAGGGTATGTTAGGGATGGAAAGGTATAGATGAGAACTAAGTTGTGAAAGGCTTTAAGAAACTAACTGAAGAGTTTAATAATAATGATATTAGCTAACAATTATAAAGTACCTACTATTTGGCAGGCACTAGGCTAAGCACTATTATATATATATATAGTCTCATTTGATGCTCACAACAACCCTGGGAAGTAAATGTTATTATTATTATTATTATTATTATTATTATTATTATAGCATTTTTTTATAGATGAGGAAACTGACGCAAATAGAGGGTTAAGTGACTTGTCCAATTGTCTGAGGTCATATTTGAACTCAGATCCTCCCAATTCCAAGCTCAGCATATATCCACCCTACCTCCTGACTAATAGTTTATATTTTATTCTAGAAGAACCACTGCTGTTTACTGAGTAGGGGAGCCTTATTGTCTGACTTTCACTTTTGGAAAACACTTTGGCAAATTTGTGATCCTTACTATAGTCTTATTAGGTTATTGATGCTTAGTATGTCAAGTCATGTAGCCCTGTTTGCCTCAGTTTCCTATAAAATGAGCTGGAGAAGGAAATGGCAAAACACTACAATATTTTTGCCAAAAAACCCTAAATGAAGTTATGGAGAGTTGGACACAACTGAAAAACAACTTAACAACAATAAATTATTAGTATTGATTGATATTAATATTATGAGTATTACTGAAGACTTAGAAAAACAATTCTTGACACTAAAGTCTCTGCTTTAGTGCTCTGTCAAATAGCTTGAGATTAGAAATTGATGTTCTATTATAAACAGAAATATAATTTAAGAAGAGGAATTACCATTTGCTTTTCCAAGGATTGTGAGATTGTTTTTCCCATCTGACTTGCATCTGAAACCTTTCATATGGCTTGAATCCCCTGTGAACTCCTTGAAAACAGGGACTGTGTTTTATTTCTCTCTCAAGAGAGTGGCATGCTGCTTTGCATATAGTAAACACTTAAAAAATAAGTTATTTATTCATTCTCATCCTTCTTTTGATCTTTATAGTTGGGATCCAGCCCCAGATTTTGAGATTAATTTGTTTCATAAGATTATATGTTTAAAGAAATCAAGTCATACAAGTGATAAGTCCAATTTCCCTAACTCCAATTCTAGAACTCTTTCCATGGTGCCATACTATCTTTTATGTAAAAAATTTTTGATAGTTAAGAAATAAACTTTCAAAGAAAGAAACTGATTCTAAGTTTTGAGACAGTTTCCAGTGATGTGTTTACAAAACTCCATGGTGAGATAAATATTCGGGTACATACACACCAGGGTGTTGATAAGTGGTTGTTTACATGCAATAGCATATTGTATTGGCAAACAGCCCAGAGCTATACAGTAACCAAGCTGGCAAGAACTCTGAATGCCTCTTTCTTCAGGGAACTGTCCCTCTGCTTCTTAACATTTTAGGGCTGGATGGAGATGACTTCCTCGCAGTTGGCCTTCGCAATGGGCTCCTGGTATACACTTATAACCTAGGTTCGGGCACAGCAAGTCTCTACAGTGACCCACTTAATCTGACTCTTGGAATACATGTGGTCCATTTGGGGAGGTACTTCCAAACCAGTTGGCTGAAGGTAAGGAATCAGTTTGCAAACTGTGATTTAAGTTGGAAAGAAGAATTGTAGGTGATCCCTTGTTACAGCTATATGAAAGACTCAACATTTTTTGAGTGTTACAAACCTCTTTAGCAGTCTGGTAAAAAAACTATGAGCCCTCTCTCAAAATAATAATTTTAAAGAAATGAAATACCCAGAATTACACATGAAACCAAATGTTAGTAAAAAAAAAATAATATATTTTCCCATCCTGGTTCATGGACCTCCTAAAATCTGTCCATGCATGGTCTGTGGACCCCTGATCTATATCAATTGTAAGTCATCAGTTAGATAGTATTAGATACTCAAACATTTCAAAGAAAAAAGAAAATTTAGTAATTCATAAAATTTTCCATCCAAGTACATTGGAAAGAAAATGGTATCTTAATGGTCCCCCTTAGGAAATCCTTTCTCTTTTAATAAGTAATGAAATTTTTCCTTTTAAAGGTGGATGATCAGAAGAATAAATCTACCACCTCCCCAGGGAGACTGGTTGGACTCAATGTCTTCAGTCAGTTTTATGTAGGCGGCTATAATGAATATACTCCACAGCTCTTACCTAATGGATCAGAATTCCAAAATGGTTTCCAAGGTAAGATTTGGGAGGTTTTTTTCATTTCACCATTTCTGTTGTTTTATTTGCCTAACACAGTTAGAACCTGTTTGGTATGAGATGAGGAAAACAGACTACAATCAACCTGAATCTTACCATAAAGGTATAGCCAGCAGAGACAACCAAATGCCAAGTGGAATAACGTGGATTAGTGTATGTTTGGACCTGTAACCATGTTGCTATGACCTGTTTCCATATGCTAAAAAAGAAAAGCAGATTCCCTCCTTCCTATTAAAATGACTCACTAACTATAAAATAATTATGCTACAGAATAATTCAGTTTTTAAAAGTGAGCTACCTAAGGAGCACTGATAATGAGACAACTAGTCACAATGACTGCAGACATTTGTCATTGTGTCAAACAATACCTCTATATACTGCTGAGAAATTAGCAATACTATCCTTTATGACTATTTGGCTTGGATTATCCACTAACCAGGAGCATGCAGCTGTAGAACACTGGAAATTGGAATAATTTGTATATTGAATCCCACCTTCCAATCCTCTACATTCAAACTACTAATAATTGCAGATATTTTAACTCATTCAAATTAAAACAAATCATCTAATATATTATACATATATAAACAAATTCCATTAGAAAAATCTTTTAAAAAACCTGAGAAATTTGAACTTTAAAGTGACCAGTAGTGATTTCAGAGGACTGAAGGTAAAGCATGTCATGTTTCTACTGGAAAAGAAGGATGGAAAAAATACATCCAAATTGAAGCATGCAAACAACAGCAATATGCTGATTTGTTTTTCTTAACTATACTTATTCATTATAAGGAGGGTTCTTTTGTAAGACTGAGAGACACATTTCTCCAATAAATAAAAAGTCAGACAATATAAAGAGGCTATCTTCAAAAGAAGAAATGTACAAAAGTTTTAATATGCATTTTATCGGGGCAGCTAGGTGGCACAGTGGATAGAGCACTAGCCCTGTAGTCAGGTGTACCTGAGTTCAAATCCGACCTCAAACACTTAGTAATTACCTAGCTGTGTGGCCTTGGGCAAGACACTTAACCACATTGCCTTGCAAAAACCTTAAAAAATATATGTATTTTATCAAGTACCTACTTTGTGCTGAGTATACAAAGGCAAAAATGAAACAACTAAATGACAGAATGCTTCAAATTCATAATAGGAGAAATGAAAATTTGAAATCTGAGGTTTCATCTTAAATCCATCATATTTGTCATCTTTATGGAAAAAGACTAAAATATTCAATGTTCAAGAGACATAAAATATTGGTAAATATGGTAAGACAATTACTCTAAAAGTGCTGCTGGTAGATCTTTAGATTAGACCTCTCATTATAAAAACAAATTTAGAGTTCTATTTTTAAAGTCACTAAATAGCATATAAAAGACAAAAGAAAAGGACCCATACAAACAAAATATTTTTACTGGCATTTTTTAGTGGCAGAGAACTAGAAGGAAAACAGATACCCATCAATTGAGAGATGATCTAATAACTTCATATGTATTAGTATATTAAAACACTATTTCATCAAGAGATATGAAGGACATGAAGAATTTGGAGAAACTTGGGAAGATCCAAATGAACTGTTGCAAAATAAGTAAAACCAGAAGGACAATTTACATGATTATCACAATAATAGAAAGGAAAACATTAAAAGAACTGGAACCAATACAATAACCAATAGTAACTTCAGAGGACTCATGATAAAGAGAGAAGATGAGGGCCAGAGATACAGAATGAGGCTTATATTTTCAGACAGAGTCACTGTGATTTGTTTTACTTGACTGTGCACATTTGTTAGAAAAGATACTTCTACCTTAAACTAGGAAAGTCATTGAGAGGTGACAGTGACATGGGGGGGGGGGATGAGCAAAAATAAAACATTTTCAAAAGCAAGAAGTGACAACAATATTTTTAAATACTAATAAACTACTTGTTAATGTTTTCAAATAAATCAATAGACTTTATTTTGATGCCTTCTTTTCCTCTCCAAGTATCAGAGTACTTTATATTTAAAGTAAGCAAACTATATTCTCAGGTTGAGATACTTGGACTACATACCGTCTAAAGTTTATTCAAGCTCTGATAGTCTATAATTTTATGATGTTTAAGTATAACAAGTTTGCTCTGACCCACTCATCTAGAGTCAGGACAGTTACATCTGATATTCAGGGTTTGAGGCTCCCTGAGATATTGGAGTTTCTTTCTTTTTCTTCTGTCACTGACTGGAACACTACTGTGTTCCCTTTTATCTGGTAGGTATCAGTAAATAGTACCCCAGTTCTATCTGGTTATTTAACATCAATTAGATTTTTTTTCAAAGGTATATTTACTTCAAATATGTGTCAAAAACAAACCTACAAACATTTTTCTAGTATCTCATAGCCATAGTCACCATCAAGTCATTCAGTTTTTGTGGGGAATGGGGGACAAACATTAGCTCAGTTTGTATAAGGAATTTGGTTCCCCAAATTTTTGTCTAGTTGCATCATGACTGTTGACTAAGTCCTTGCTACAACTTCCCCTGGCACAGGTCTAGAAGGTCATTACTTGATCTTACCTTGGCTAGAAAAATATTGGGATGCTGAGGTATCCTCCAGACCTTTAAAACTCATAAGATTGGGGCAGCTAGGTGGCGCAGTGGATAGAGCACTGGCCCTGGAGTCAGGAGTACCTGAGTTCAAATCCAGCCTCAGCCACTTAATAATTACTCAGCTGTGTGGCCTTGGGCGAGTCACTTAACCCCATTGCCTTCCAAAAAACTAAAAAAAAAAAGAAAAAGAAAAGAAATTGGCAGTTATCATTTAAAAAAACTCATAACATCAGACTCTACTCCCTTCAGCAGGAAGGGAAGAAAGGATAGATGCAGATGTTAAAGATTAAGATGCATTTCTCAGGACCACATGCCTTCAGAAGGAACAAGTTCCCAAGATCTCTCCATTTATAGCTTGGTCTCTCATCAGATGCAAAATTTAACAACAAACAAAGCAACTGAAAGGACTGAGATCAAAGATTTCTATTAGAGGCTGATTATGAGTTTTTGAGTAAGTAGAACCAGAAGGACAATTTATATGATTACCACAATCTGAAGCTAATCAAAGAACCAACATTCAATACAGAGTTAGCAGGCTGGTCCCAAGTTCCAATTGTCTATGCACGATCACCTTTCACCTATCACCCATCACCACAACTCTCCAGAAGCAAGGTCCTCATTTTATCCATGTGGAATAATGACAAGCTAGATACAATGAAAAGCTGGGTAAAATATGAGGTTTATGTTCTCCATAGGAAATATAGCATAAAGGAAACCATGCTGAATTCAGAATCAGGAAAGACTCAGGTTTTAGTCCTAACTCTGGCCCTTACTATAATCACCTTGGACAAACCATTTAATTCTTCTGAAATTGAAGTTCTTCATCTGTATAATGAAAATAATAACAATATTTTGTCACCAGGGGGCACTGCTGGCCATTTACAAGACCCTTCTTCAGGGGACCACAGGCTGGCTACAATTCAATAGCAGCAAACACTTGGAGAACATGCCAAATTCTTTATAATCCTCAGGGTTATCTCTGTCCCCTAACTCTTCTGTTTTCTGGCTATCAGGCAGAAGTGCTAGTTTTATCAAATCCTCACAAAGTCCCCAAAAGCTTAGGGGCAAAGAATTGGTCCATTTTGATAATTTGATTTTCATTATCTCTCCCCATCTCCCTATTCCCCCTGCCATATCCCGAAGAGGACCCTTTATACCACCAATCTGGATTTCTGCAATGACCTTTTCTCTCTAGTACCTTCCCCAAAATTTGTTAAAATGCATAAGTAGTAAACACTTAGTGTCCAATGACCTCCTTTCCCCCACAGTTGGTTCATTCAAATTCTAGAATTATCATCCTAATGATCTATTTTATCCTAAACAATTTATCTTATTAGTCTAGGGGTATAGTCTGTGTGAATTTTTTCCAGTTTAGTATCTTGCTTCATACCCTACTCACTGAGAGACTTCACCTTTCTGAATTTCAGTGGATACTCAAATATGTGAACTTGACATAATAGAGGTGATCACAAAAATATGGTTGACTATATAAATAAAGAAATAAAATAAACTACATAAAATAATCCCCATGTGCCCCTGGTTCTATCTAAATCTATGCAACTTTTTTTTTTTGCAAGGCAAATGGGGTTAAGTGGCTCGCCCAAGGCTACACAGCTAGGTAATTATTAAGTGTCTGAGGCCCGATTTGAACTCAGCTACTCCTGACTCCAGGGCTGGTGCTCTATACGCTGTGCCACCTAGCTGCCCCAAAATCTATGCAACTTTTTATACCTAACCCAGGATTTCTATGGACACAGTTCACATATGCAGACTTGAACCTCTCTATCAGCTATTACAACTAGCAATGGACCCCAGCACTAGAGTTAGAACGTATCACAAATGTCATTCCATCCTTAAAATCCTAGAGGATTCAATGTGCAATCAGTTAAAGATATTAGGGACCCAGGTCACCCATCTGGCTTCTTTTCCTTGTTTGTCACTCTCATTGCCCAATCCTGCTATTTACTTCTTTCCCTGGCATGGCTAGCTTCTCTCCTGGGCTGCCTGCATCTCCTGTTACTCATCACAGTCTTTTCTTCTTTTGTGGGGTGGTGGAATGAATTCAAGAGCAGGCCCAGGCCTGGAGAAAACTTCCTCCAAGGCCTACCATTCTTCTCTATAATCCTTCTCCACTCACATGTCTGCCTGTCCACATCCTATCCCAGACCTTAAACTTTTCTATAGCCTCCCTTGGCAGCTGAAGTTTGATGAACACACCTACCTTGGAAAACTTTATGAACAAAACTGGCCCCAAGACATGAGACTGACTACTTGTTCCTTTATCCTTCCCTGTTTCTTTGGGAATGAGGAGGAGATCATAAAAGTAAACTATCAACCTCACAGGATCTATGTGAGAAAGCACTTTGTAAACTTTAAATATGTCGTTTATAGCTAGCTAACATTTAAACAGTGCTTTAAGATTTACAAAACATGGGTGTCTAGGTGGCACAGTGGCCCTGAAGTGGCCCTGGAGTCAGGAGTACCTGAGGTCAAATCCGGCCTCAGACACTTAATAATTACCTAGCTGTGTGGCCTTAGGCGAGCCACTTAACCCCATTGCCTTGCAAAAATACCTCAAAAAAAAAAGTTTTCAAAACACTTTATCCCTATGATGGTAATCCTAATGAGATAGGTGTTTTTATTATCTTCATTTTACATATGAGGAAACTGAGGCTGAGAGGTTAAGTGGCTTATCTTGGATCATAAATCCAGTAAGTATTAGAGACCAGATTTGAATTCAAATTAGGCTGACTCTCTGTTCCCACTCTAATCCACTTTACCTAACTGCCTTCAACTATATGTGAGTTGTTCAGATTACAACCTGAAAGAGACATCAGAAATAGAAAAATATTTAAGGATATAATTGTTGCTCAGTCATTTTTCAGTCATGTCTTACCCTTTGTGACCTCATTTGATTTTGTTTGTTTCTTTGGCAATGATACTGGAGTGGTTTGCCATTTCCATCTCTAGCTCATTTTATAGATTAAGAACCTGAGATAAATAGGATTAAGTCTTCCTGACTTCAGGCCCTACCCTCTATCCACTGCACCACCTAGCTGTCTTATTAAGGACATATCAACAAACAAGTATGGGTAGTATTTGCAGGCTTGAGAGATAAATTCCTTTAGTGAATCCAGTTACAGAAAACTTTATTCAGTAGAATAGTTCACAATTTACTGTTCCTCATACACAAATCCATGAATAAAGTATATGGAATTACTTTTTCAGTAATGGTGATACTGCCACACCTGCCAAACTGTCTGACTGAGCCTCCCTCATGATCAATGGCACATATTTTTAGCACATTAGTGAAAAAGCTAGTTGTGGAAAGTATGTCTTTTCAGGTCCCAATATATAAAAGAGAGAATCTTAAGGGTCCTTCTAATCTTTGCTTCTTGTAGCAAAATAAAATTGAACAAAACCAAGTAGGAGTTAAACATGTAACCTTGGTCTTATCAGCAATGTGCTCTGAACCACTAAGCTGGCTATCCACAAGGAGTCAGAATAAAGAATTTCAAAGCTTCATGGATCAGAGAACTGACAGTCCTAACAAGAAGGTCAATCATATTTATCACTAAACAGATACATAAATAATATCCAAAATAGACTGTCTGACTCATGCTTAAAGATCTAAAAACATCAAGACTAGGAGCTTTCCATGCCAAATACATAATTCTTCTATACTTAATTAAGTTCATTTCTTCCTGTCCTAGAGTTAGTTAATAATTTACATTATTCTAATAATAACCATTCCCATAACTGAACATACATAAAATTATAACCCTTTCTCTAAGTTAAACAATCTTAAGCAATCTTACTTGTTTGATTGAATTATTGCTTCTCATTCTAATTAAGATCAAATTGGCCATAAGTCATTCTAGTCTAATTTTGGTCTTGTCCAAAAGGCATATGACAATGCTTAACATTAATGAATCTTTTTTGCCAAATTAAACTAATCTAGGATAATAGTGTAAGTCATTTGTTTATCCAACTAGCCACCATTTATTTTTTGTCTAGTTACAGCCAAACATCATTTTTGGGAAATATAAAGATAATTAATATTTTGTCCATTCTCACCTTCTCTAATAGTAGTAATGATATGGGAAATTTTGGTCCAGAGTAGTGATCTCATTGTTGAAAGGAACTTTCATTGTGATCATTAACAATATTTCTATGATGCGTTGTCTTAAAGAGCTCTTAGGGAGCAAACAGAAGTTAAATGTCAGGTGTCTGTAAGTTCACCATTAAGTGTCATAAATAGGACTTGAAATCTTCTGACCCCTAGGACAACACTCCAACCACCATGCTATGCTATCTTTCAAGTATGGAAAAAGCAGTTGCTCTTTCAGAAGACCTGGGTTCAAATCCTACTTCTGATTTTGAAGAAGTCAAAAACTTCTCCAGGCCTCAGTTTCCTCATCCATAAAATAAAAGGGTAGGATCAGATGACCTCTGAAGTCCCTTCAAACTTTAGATCAATGATTCTATGAATTATAGTAAATAGGGGCACTTACTTAGCTAGGGGCAGTGGACAGAGCACCGGCCCTGAAGTCAGGAGGACCTGAGTTCAAAGCCGATCTCAAATACTTAATAATTGCCTAGCTGTGTGGCTTTGGGCAAGTCACTTAACCCCATTGCCTTGCAAAAAAAATATAGAAAAAGAGAGAAATAACATAACAATCTGTTATGTGTAGATAGAGGATTCCAATTTCCATTTCTTGTATAGTTTCTTTCCATGAACACAAGAGTGTAACAAAAATGTCATTAGTACTTTTAATGTCTGATATATGCAGATATAAAGGGTGTCTCCATGTCTTTGAGTCAGATGTAGGCTGTGCCACAGAGACAGCCAAATGCCAACGAACAGAATTAGAACTCTGTGTGTCTGAGTATGAAGTCATCCTTGTCCTTACATGTGCTAGTGTTCATACACTAATAAAATGCAGGTAGAGACAGTTATAGAGGTTACAAAAGAAGAAAGCTAAATTGAAAACCAAAGAAGAATTTATTTTCAATGCAATTTTAGGTCACAAATATAAAATCATTCACATAAGCAACATTTTAGTACTATTTGTTTTTTACTGTAGATGAGTAGAGAAAACTTTAAAGGACATTCTCTTCTTGGCAGATAAAAGACATGACATAAGCAAAGCTACTAACATGGCTAAGATTTACCCTTTTTTATCTCTGTCCCTTCTTAGTCAAGGCATTTTATCTTTAATTGACATTTTCCAAAAGGTAGCATTCCAGGTCAGAATGGCTTGTACTTCTTTGCACAGTATTTACTGGCTACCAGTCATTACTGAATGTGCTGAAAATAAGGAGAGAATGTGGTGCTGATTGTTTTACAGAATTCTATTTGAGAAGAATTTAGGAAGGAAATATCGTTCACAGATAGCCTTTAATTTGAACATTAGAATGCTAATGGTTTAAAATGATAAATAATAAGACTTGAAAAAGAAAGAAAATACTTTAGAATGGTTCAGTATTTGTCTTTAAATATCCAAAAAGTTATATAATGCATAAGAGGGATTACATTTTGAAGACCAATGGATAGGAGTTAAAGAGGAAACAAATTTTGTTTCATTATAAAAAAATAACTGAAAATGGGCCTTCTATTGTGACCCAAGATTTGCAAGGTACCATGGCTATTTCATTTTCTATTTCATTTGATCTTGCAACAGTCCTGAGAAGTAGCTACTATACCTATTAATATTCTCATTTTAAAGAAGAAGGAACTGAGGCACATAGAGACTGAATAATATACCATGGTCACCCAGTCTGGGAGGTGAGATATGAACTCAGATCTTCCTAATTCCAAGGCCAGGGTTCTTTTTATCAATGTCAAAAATAGATTGGGGTGCAAGACAAACTTTCTTCTAACCACATATCTTGCTGCCCAGTACATTTCCTGGCAGCAAAGAACCAGGCCTTGTGACTTTCATCTACTCCAAAATGTGAACCTTATTTATGCAAGCAAAATGCACCTTCTACCTCTGGCTCTCAAGCTTAATCTCTCAACCAAGATGAGGAGAGATTCTAATGAAATTTTCTTTAGACTTCAGGCCTTCTGCTTCTTGTCATACTTATACCTTGAGGAAGAGGGAGAGGAAATTCAGTGAGGAATGGAACTTCCATCTCCTAATGTGCCCTTAGCTCCCAAATCTCTGGCCTTCGGAGGAAAGAGGATATTGAATCAAAGCTTCCCATCTGATCATGTGCCTCCCATCTCATTCTACACTTAGCTCCAGTCCAATCTCTAATCTTCTTTGGGAAAAGGAGTGACACCTTTCATTCTATGATGAACATTTTCTTTTTTCTTTTTCTTTTTTTTTTACTGAACTTTGAAAGGCATAGGATTTATTTGTTTGTTTGTTTGTTTGTTTATTATCTAAGGCAGTGGGGTTAAGCAACTTGCCAAAGGTCACACAGCTAGGTAATTATTAAGTGTCTGAGGCCGAATTTGAACTCAGGTCCTCCTGACTCCATGGCAGGTGCTCTATCTACTGCACCACCTAGCTGCCCCTACAATGAACATTTTTATACCTGCTCACACCCTATATGTATCCCAATGACTCTGAACCCCTGTAAATCATTATCCAAACCCCATTCCCCATCTGTCAGTAGCTAGTTTTTTTATTTCATACCTCTAAGTCCTCCCATTCCAAAAGTCCAATCAAACATTGCTCACTCTTTCCCCCCCATGCTCCCTAAAATCCCATTAGCAATAAATATATCTTCACTTCTTCCATCTATTAGCTGTTACTGAAACCTGACTATCCCTGAAGACACAGCCTCTTGACCATACATTCCAGTACTATTCATTCCCCATTGACTTACCAGTTGAAGTAGAGGTACTAGATTATTACTTGCTTCCCAGTGCAACTTCTGGGTTCTCTCTCTGACTCTATCTTTCCATAATCTGTCTTCCTTTGAGGTTCACTGCCATTAATATCTACTACCCAATCAGAATCCTAGGAGCTGTTGTTTACATGTCCCCAGATCACTCTACTTTCTACCTCAATGAATTCTATATATAGCATAAAACTCCCCAACTCTTGCTCTCATAGTAAAAGACTTCAGCACACATATTTACTCTCCCTCAAACAGTTTAACCACTCATATCCTCAATTTATTCATTTTCCATGATTTACTACCCAATTCCACCTCAGCAACACACAAAGATGGTCAATGACCTTGCCATTACCCACAAATGTACCACCTCTATATGTTCAAGAATTTTGAAATCCCCTTGTCTGACTATAATCTATTGACTTTTCACTTCTCCTTCTGACTTTTCTTACCAAATACTATTCTCTGTCTGTGCAGTAATCTCCATTTGCTTGAATCTTCAAATCTTTCCCAGGTCATCTTCCCTGCACTGGTCACTCTCTCTTCTCTTTTTCCCATCTTGAACCTTTGATGTACCAATTCACTTCTACATGGTCCTCCTCTCTTGAGTCCCTAGTCCCCTTATCAATTCCCTGATTGTACCCTGATAACCATCAGTTTCGAACCTTTTACTGCCTTTGGTCCTTACTGTAGGAATGGCTCTAAAGTCAACATCCTTTTAGGTCAAGTTTGATGTTGGGATAAAGTCAACATCCTTTTAGAAAAGTCATGTTTGATTTGATAAAAAAGAGAAGGAGATTTACTCTGCCCATACACGACAAAGATAAAACAGCAAGAAGACAATGGCTTTTAACTTCTCTGGCCACAATCTGCCTTGTCTCCTTCTGGAAATCCATCTCATCAGTTTGTTGCATGGTCTCAGGTACCCACCATGTCTGAGAGCCCAATAGCCCCCATGTCTTGGGCTTTTTATTGGCTCTAGACCAGGAAGCTACTTCAGAGAAGTTGGAGTCAATCAGGTTTCATGAGAGAAAAAAGTTTCACTAAAAAAAAAAAGGTACTAGGGAATCTGAGACCGAAAGAAGTTATACATGAGTTGTGTCAGGGTAAGGGGAAGTTGCATCAGTAGCTGCTATCCCACCATATTCTTTCACAAGTCCTACTGAATGAAGATGGGGAAATCCATTCAATCATTCTGACTGTGTCCACTACAAATAAATTACAGAGTGTTAGTCAGACCCTAACTAGTGCTAGGCAATGCTACCATCCCTCCCTTATCTACTCACCAGTCCACTCTCCATAGCAGTTCTTCTATCCCTTTTCATCCCTCCTTAAGCCTCCCATGGTTTATCAAACCACCATCACTAAGCTTTTGGCAAGAAATTGAACTTCTCCTTTACAGAAAATTGAAACCCTACATTGTGACCCTCTTCTCTTCTTTTCCTTATCTCTCATCATTCATGTACTTTCTGCCATTATCTCCTCCTTCATTCCTTTCACATGATAAGGGGTCTAACCCCTCTACTTACTCGAACAATTGTTTTCTAGCCCATTTCTTTCAAGAGATTGCACCTCATGCTATCCACATTTTGATTTCTTTTTTATTTCTTCCTGTACTGGGTCATTCCATATTCCATGAAAACATGCCCTTGTTTCCCTCATCCTGAAAAACATTCAGAGATCATTGGTAATTTTAAAATGATGTCAGAAGTCAAATTATAAGAAGTAGAGAATGAGAGGAGAGAAAGTGGAAGCACCTATTATAGATATTTTCTAAAAGGAGTTTAGCTTTAAAGGGAAGAAAAAGATTTAAGATGATTGTTTGGGGTTGAAAGGATCAAATGAATCTCCTTATATTATTTCTCAATTTGTATTATTTAATTATAAACTTGAATTTTAATTTCATAAAGAATTTTACCAAAACTTTGCAAAAGATATACCAATTTTAAAATCAATTGTCAATCCACATTAGATACTTTTGTATCCTATATGATAGTGATATAAACATTGCCCATGAAAGAAAATTTGGCATCATTTCACATATTCAAACAAAGGAACATCTGTTAGCTGTCATCTCTGCACCTTCTAGTGCTTCTGTGAAGAAATGTCTTCTAAAAGTGAATTCTATTAAAATGGTTCTTATGGTAAAGTAAGCAGTAATTGCATAGTGTGCTATAAAATACAATCATGTGTTTCAAAACCTTAGATTGCCCCTTTGAGCTAATTTCCACATTTTTCAAAGCCAAATTTTCATCAGTACAAACAAAAAAATGAAGCAATTCACAAAAACAATAACCTATTGCTTCAGAAATTCAAAAGGTTTTGCAACAGGAATTGGGCAAAACCTCATATCCCACAATTATGTCAAAGATTTTTTTTTAAATTGGTCCTATGATAAGTTCATGACATCTAGCAGAATGTCAGAGTTCAGTTCACAAACTTGATATCCAGTTAACTGGAAAAAAAATTAATTAAATATTATGTTTTTGCTGTAACAGTCCTGTTGCTAAGATGTTTGGCACATTAACTAATAATAATAATATTATTATTATTAACTTCAGATGTAAAAAACATTCAGGCTCTCTTATTTCTCCCAGAAAAATGCCCAATAACTGAACAAATCACCTAAGTTTAATGGACTTTGGTTTGCTCCTCTATGAACTGAGGAAATTGGCAACATCATAACTGAGGTTCCTTCCAACTCTGAATCTAAGATCCTATAATACTAGAGCAGAAGTTTTAAATGACAACTCTTTTCTTTTTTACTCTCTTAAATAATTAAATCTTATTTTCACTTTTTCACAAGGTTGTATTTTTGATGTGCAAGTCCGGACAAGAAAGAATTACCACTTTAGATCCCTGGGGGATCCTGAAGGTCATCCCAATGCTGGTCGCAATGTGGGACAATGTGAAATCTCCCCCTGCAGTTTAATAAAATGCAAAAATGGTGGTGTATGCATCAATAGTGGATCAACAGTTTAGTAAGTATGAAATTAGTTATTGCCATAGTAATAATACTACCTATGTGTGCACTGTAACAAGTATACTATTTCCCTAATGCCAAAACCACAAACCAGTTTTCAGCTTAAATATGGAGATCAGTCAATAAACAACTAAAATTTTATCTTCTATAAGAAGCTTTTCCCAACCTCTCTTAATTCTAGTCTTTTAATTTGTGATAAAGCACATGTGTTTCAAGGACTGTCCTTCAACATGTGAGATTGGGGGTGTCAGTACATGGCTTAAAGTGAGGTAGAATATACACATTTATACATAGTGTATGCTTGCATATGTGTATCTATATGAATGTGTATATATTTGTGTTTATACATATGCATATCTATATCTATATAGAGAGAGATAGATGTGTCTCTGTGTGTGTGTGTGTGTGTGTGTGTGTGTGTGTGTGTGTGTGTGTGTGTGTGTGTCTTCTTGTCTTTCTACCTTTCTCTGAGGGAGACTGTTTCCTGCCAGGAGAGGAAAAACAGACACAATAGGAGTGATGTTGTTCTTCAATTCTGTTAGATTCTTAATGACTTTGTTTGGAGTTTGCTTGGCAAAAATACTGAAGTGGTTTGCCATTTCCATCTCTAGATCATTTTTAGATGAGGAGACTGAGGCAAACAGGGTTAAGTGACTTACCCAGGCTACTAAGGGTCAGAAACCATATATGAATTCAAGGAGATGAGTCTTCCTGACTCCATCCTTAGTTTTTCATCCATGGTGAAACAAACTGTAGAGGTACCAGGATAGAATTAGATCTATCTGTTCCCTTATGTATTGTTAATATAAGGGATAAGTTTTCAAATTCAAAGTAACTTCCGATTTCCTTTCAATACTAAGAGTAGATAGAATATAAGATTTCAAGTTCTATATTTGAGACTGCTCTTTTCTCCTCCAAATACCAGTTGACAATCAACACATGTAGCAATTTTCAAAGAAAGTTCATTTATCCAAATCAGTAGCAAAAGAGAAGAAGACATAATAGGAGAATATGTACCAGTCAGCTAGGTGGCATAGTGACAGGAGTTTAAATCCAGGCTCAGATATTTACTAGCTGTGTGGACAAGTCATTTAATCCTGATTGCCTCACATCCAGGGTCATCACCAATCATCCTGATTCATATCTGGTCACTGGATCCAGAAAGCTCTGGAGGAAAAAGTAAGTCTAATGACTTAGCACAGCACCTTCCTCAAATTCAATTCATGTGCTTGTCATGGCATCACCTCCCTGATGTCATGTCTTCTTCAAGAGAAGGACAAATGCCATCATCATCATCATCATCATTATGTACCAGACAATACAGAAAGAAGAAACACTTTCATTAGGAACATAGTAAAACTCAGTTTTACCAAATGAAAGTGTCCTAGAATCTCACCCAAGGGGAAGTTTCCTGAAGTCTATAGTGTAGTATCCTGGGGCTGGGGAGACGATAGACTGGCAACTCCTTTCATGCTAGCTTCTTTCCAGAGTCTTTTCCTTTAGCAATAGGAAATGGTTCTCTTGAAGCTAGAAGCCAGAGAGCCCAAAGTCCAGACTCAAGTTACTCAAAGACAACTGGAGGAAGACTTAGAGACTAAAAAGGCTCTCCTCAATTCACTCTAGCCTACTCCACCCCACCCCACCCCTTTACCCCCAAGCACTGTAGTAAGGGCTGGTGACACAAAGAGAAGGAAAGCAATACCTGTCCTCAAGTAGCTTACATTCTTATGGGGGAGTACTACATTTTTGTTATGTCCAAATCTTTGATTTTTTTTCTTGGCAAAGATACTGGAGTGGTTTGCCATTTCCTTCTCCTGTTTATTTTAGATAGTCCACTTAGGCAAGTAAGGTTAAGCAATTTGCCCAGCATTGCACAGCTAATAGTGTCAGACCAGATTTGAACTCTAGTCTTCCAGATTCAGCCCTCTATCCTCTTAGCACCTAGTTATCCTTTCTTTAAATAACATGTTTAAAGAAAAGTAAATATAAGATATATACAAAATCAATACACAGGGATTGCGGAGGCAATAACAACTGAGGAAATTGAATTCAGAAGATAAGAAGATGGTTCAGTGGATTTATGCCATCAGATTCCAACTATTTTATGAAAACAATTTATAAAAGAATCTGTTGTGACAGTATTGTCATAAAATTGATCATAGTAAGAACTGTCAGTTCTAAGCTATTCCCAATACAGTGATAAGGCATGCAACTGAACATTGAGTTTTGTGACACAATCACCCCTCTGCATTATGATACTTGAAGTATTTGGCCCCTGTATTATTTCATTGTGAAACAGCAGAAATTCTAACAAATGGAAGAAAAAACAATGCTAGGAAAATTTGTATAGTGTTGACTACTTTTTACAAAATAATGTTGCCTTGTAGTGCTGAGGTATATTCACTGAATAAGTCTTTGTTGAACTTCTGTTCTTTATACAGGTAGAATGCTAGCTAAGCACCTGGGGTGGAAGGAGGGGAGAATAAAAATTAATACTAAGAATAAGGCCTACAAATGTTTATCTTATCATTTCAAAACTCTCATGGACTATAGAGAAACAAGGACATGCTAATATATATATATATATATATATATATATATATATATTCACATACATATGCACATTTTATATAATATATATACACATTTATAGGTACCATATTTCCCCCAAAATAAGACTGGTATTTTATTAATTTTTGTACCAAAAAATGCATTATTATTATCAATGCTTATTTTCAGGAGATATCTTTCTTACCCATGCAAAACAATCTACATTTATTCATGTTCAAATATCTACATTTATTAAAATACAGTCTATATCTTCTAGAACATTGTCATAACTCTCCAAAGCCCAAATTCTGACCTGATTTTCTTGCAACTTCATTTCTTGTAGAATCATTGGCCCCAATATCTAATGTCCAGTTCTCCTTAAATGAACACTTCTTGTCCATATAACCTGCTTATAGTACATTGGCAACACAACTGTCAATGATTTTATCCCATGAATTCTTCACCCAAGTCACAACCTCTTGCAGGTTAAGCTTCCCAAAGTTTTCACCTTGATGTCTTTCCATTCTATTTACAATGAAGCCATTGATTTCCATGTGCAAATGGTGCTTGAATGACTTGTTTATTGCAATATCAAGAGTTAGAGATGCAGAAATCATTATTTGATCTATTCTTCCCTCCATAAGGAAGTTCTTCATGTCTTTAGCACAGTGAATGCTGGCTGCATCCCAGACTAGCAGATCTTTTTGGCCACCTCAAAAAACAAGTGGCAAAATTAAATCAACATATTTCCTTATAACTGCTTGTGAGCACCAGGTTTTTTCAGTTTCAAGAACATAAATGCCTGAAACATGCTCAATTTTATCTTTCTTGCCCTTAGTGATGATTAGAGGTGAGACTTTCATCCAGTCTAGCAAGTTTGCACCTTATTCATAGGTTGTGTCTTGTACTCTGACTGGTCCTTTGGCAATGTTTCCAGTCCATCTGCTTACATAGACATTTACCTCTGGTTCAAAGGTGCCTGCTTGGAGTTAATTATAATTTATATTATCATTTATTTTTAGTATTAATGTCAATAATATTATTTATCTTATTCATTATATTATATTACATTATAATTCAATACATCTATCATGTATTTTAATAGACATGCTAGATGCATCCATCTGGCTGATCTTAACTGGGGCTTATTTTGGCTGTAGGACTTATTACAAGCATCCTGAAGAAACAATGCTAAGGCTTATTTTCTGCTTAGATCTTATTTTCAGGGAAATATAATTTTTGGGTTTTTGTTTTTAATATATGTGTGTGTGTGAGTATATAGGCTTAAATAATGAATATACATGTGTGCTTAGGCATGGATAGAATTGAGTCTATATGAAGTGGGGTTGTGATAATTGGGGGAGAGGAAGAGGGTAATGGATATAACCTTAAGGGAATTAGCTTCTACCTTAAGACCAAATCATGCCATCTTTGAAAACCTTTTTGTTAAATTGGGGTAAGGAATGAAGACAGAGACAAATCTAGAAAGCTTAGGGTAACAACTAGCTGTGGTAGTGTCATGTGTGAGTATATGCAAACTCAGCCCTTTCTTTTAGTCAGCTTCTCCTGATTGTGCCAAGCTTTTAGCATGCTACAAAACCTTATTCATAAGATCCATTGACACTCAAAAGAAACCATTTACCTATCTGTACTGGAAAAACCAAGGGGATGAAGGATACTTATCGCCCAGTTTATGAAGTTAGATAGGCAGCCCACTGAGTTTGTTCATCAATATACACATCTCAGATATGCAAAATAATACAAACTATGAACTGAGTTCAGAATTGAGTACAAAGAGATTAGCCAAGATCACATGTGGAAAATTGTGCAATGCTTTCATTGATCCCAATCTGATCAATGCAAAATAATCTATTTTTAACACTATTATTTGGGGGGTGGGGGAGGAGAAGGTAATGCTCCATTGCTGCAGATCAATGAAGGAGGCAAAAGAAGGCAAACTCCAACAAGTTATAGAGACATGGAAAGATGTAAACAGAATGTTATGGATCAGTATTTGTGTACAATAATTAGCATAAAAGACATCTAGTTTAGAATAAACGAGAATAAACAACAGATGGAGGACCAGAGGGTTGCATTGGTATTCATAAAAAAAAAAAGCTTAAAAAGTCAGAGAAATGTCTCCAATGCAGGGGTTATATCCTCTATGAAGAGTTTAAAGGAGAACAATAGTTGAGAACAAAGAAAAGGCACAAATAACTTGTGACCTGCAGATTGGAAGAAATCTCTATTCTGATGAGATTGTGGAACCATCAAAATATCAGAATTCTAGCAGCTATATGCAAAATAGACCTGTTTCTGGTGGCTCTTAGAGTAATATAACTTGAGATTTGAAAGGGCTAATTATAATTAGGGCCAGAGAAATCAAAAAGAAAGGTTAAATCTAGGGGGTGTTGCATATGAAGAATAAGTTAACAGAATTCACGTAGGAAAGGAAATAGAAAATAACTAGAAATGTATACGCCTGAACAGAAGAAATGGTGGTACTCTGGACATTATTAGAAAAACTGGGAAATAATTTCTGTACAAAGGAAAAGAGAAATTTTTTTTGTAGCCCTAATTTTTCCTCACTTCCTATCTCCATTTCTGGGTACTGTATATTAAAGAATAAACAAAACCTAATAAATCAAGCTAATTGGTCAAAGCTAAGATGGCATTCTAGAAGAATTACAATAACAATGCCTGAGCATTGTTAGGGTGAAATATGAGCAATAAGGGAGTTACTCCTCTTTCTTAGTAAAGGAATTTAAGGTGGTATCCAGAGTACTAGCTAATAGTAAAAAGAGAGGCATTGGAAGCAAATCTGAATCGTGAAACAGAACGGGTATAAACACATTTGCTTAGCTATTTGATCCTCCTCATTAAAATTGCCTTATAACCATGTGCTTACACAGACAGTAGTGACAGAATTCCCATAAACCTTTTTTTCCAAGGGTTTACAGCTCAACTATAAAAAAATGTGCTACAGGACAAAACTGAAGAGAGAAAACAATCACATTTTTATTCTTTTGGTCTTTAAAGAGTTAGTTAATCCTTTTTTTTCCCACTTAGGCAAGTCATAAAAAAAAGAAAGAAAGAAAAACTACTCTTAAGGGTTCTTTCAATGTGAATTTTTTATATGTTTTTTAAGTTTCATAATTGAAAAACAACTAGGCCATGGTAAGAGTATATAAACTCTTACTGGCAAATACTTTCTGCTTTTGATGGCTTCCAGAGAGTAAATATGTCATTCTTTATGGATTAAATCTCACACTTTGAGATTCTCCCAATCTAAATAGACCCTTCTGCCTAAGGCCTCACCACTAAATGGAAAGAACCTATTAACCTTAATATTTGTCCATCCGACAGGGGAATAGATTTAAACCCTCAAGATGGGGCTTGGACAGATGTTGGAAGAAAATAATGTTTTCACTTGTCCTGGAGCATCTGCTTTTAAAATACAATGAAATGCAAACATCTTTTTATTTTGTTTGGACTGAGTTTTGGTTTATTTTTACTTTGCCTTCTTTTCACCTGCAGCTTTTTATAGCATATATTATTGAGTAGTGTCTTCACTAGTTTCCAAGCAGGGAGAGTTACCTCTTATAACCGTATTTTGTATGTTTATAGAGCCTTTCTTCTCCAGTCTATAGTGCTCTTCAACTTTAAAATCCAATGAATCAAAACTTTCTCTTAATCTCTTTTTTTCTTCCCCCTCCTAATTCAGAAGTTAGTCTCCACAGGCTGGATTTTAAGTGGGTGGAATAAAATAGTTTCAGAAGAGGTGTGATTTCAAAGTTCTGCTGTCTCCCCCCAATCCCATTCCCCAAAGGAAAAAAATCTACTGCTGCTTGAAACTGATTTGTTCCTATGATTTGTTCCTATGACTTTTTGTAGCCTGTTGAAATGTAAGTGCTCCAAAAGAGATATCTCCTTAGGACTTAATGATTATTTGAATCTTCATGTGAATAAATAAATGTCTCAAATCCTTACCTCAGAGGAAGTTTAGATAAAGGAAAGTAAGGGAGAGAGCTTGAAAATGTAAGGTTCCTAAGATGGGGATGATAAAAGAATTGTCCCTATTGGAAAGAAATAACGAAAGGAAAGGTGGGAGCTTTCAAGGCTAAAAGAATATTCCCCAAAGGATACATTTTGTACAAGAGGAGTGGTAACCTTCATGTTTCCACCCTGAGAGGCACTTGCTCTAAAGTCCAAACTCTTCCATATCCTATGGTGGGCCACCACCCCTCTTTTCTACCATTCCTTTAAACAGATGATGGTCAAACTTGTGTATCTTCAGGTGACTGTACTCATAATCTAACTGTCCCCCATGCACATACCCAACCCCTATTGTAGACATCAGGTTGTTAAGTTCCTTTCTCTTGCTTCTCACTGAAAATTCCCATTCTATTTATCTATTCGTGTACTCCTCTGATGCCTAATTGTAGTATAGAGGTCACCACTAAATTTTGGAGTTGGAAAACATTTCAAATATCTTCTTTCTAGTCCAAGCCATGCCTAAACAAATATCTCTTTTATAAAATATATTACAAGTGGTCTTCCATGTTCTACTCAGTGCATTCCAGTGAGAAACTCCAGTTTAAGCTCTAATTGTTAGTAAACTTTTCCTTATAAATCTTCCTCTCTGAAACTTTTGCCCATTGTTCTCAATTCATTGTTCTCAATAACCTCAAAGAGGTTACTCTTTGAGGAAACAGAACACTTTCACTCCTTTGTCCATGAGCCAATATATATGAAATTATATATATATATATATATATATATATGAAACATCTTGACTACGCCACTTAGCAACTTTGTGACTCTGGGCAGGTCAATTTACCTCGCTAGGTCTGAGTTTCTATATCAGATAAATGTTTGTGCCATTATAGAAAGGTCACTAGATATAAAGATGGATGACTGATTCAAATCTTAGCTTTTCCATGTTCTTCATATGAGACCTTAGACAAATCACTCATCTCTAAAATGAAGAAATTGGTCAAGATCAGGGCTGTTAAATGTAATGCTGGGGGCAGGTAGGTGGTACAATGCATAGAGCACTGAATCCAGCCTCAGACATTTAATAATTACCTAGCTGTGTGACATTGGGCAAGTCCTTTAACCCCACTGTCTTGCAAAAAAACAAAAATAAAACGTCTCAGTAGTTTCAAAAAAATGTGCTGTTGTAGGCTGAGTCCCGAATTAGATTAAAATAAAATTAGGAAATATTTAACAAAATAAGTGAAAACATTAAAACATCAGATAATAGGGGCAGAGCCAAGATAGCGACATGAAGGGATCTAGTCTTAGGAGCTCTCTGATAAAAACTCATAAGCTAAGGACTCTTAACTAAACAGCACCCACAAAGGGACCCAGTGAGGCAGTTCTCCTACTCCAGGTAACTTGGAAAAGAGCAGAAAGGCTCTGTTCCCCAGGGTCGGAGGGGCGGCCCGATGGAGGGGTGGCCCACCAGAGCGAAAGAACTTCAACCTCCCGGAGGCAGCCCCAGGGCGCTGGGAGCCGCGGCGGCTCACAGCAGGGGGGGGGGTCTCCTGAGCTGCACCCCGGGGAGCACCGAGCACAAAGTGGGGGAACAGTGGGGGACCTCTGCCAGAGCGAACACGTGGAACCCAGCCCTCAGGGCACACAGCAAGCAGCTGGTCTTTCCGAAGCCCAAACCCAGAAACAGAAGCAGGCGGAGCTGGTTAGCAGGAACCCCCAGGGCATGAGCCCATTGAGCTGAGGGGAGTAAAGAGAGAGAGATTGCTGAGCTCTGTCCTCGGCCCCTGAAACAGGACTATGAGGCTCTGACCACATTCAGATCCTGATCCCAGTTTAGGCCCCCCCATAGAACAACAGGGCCCCCCCACCTCGGCCCCATGGCAGAGAGGGGCTCTTATGGTCATTCACAGACCAGGAGGGAGGACAGAGCCTCACACACTGAGACCCTTGTGGGAGTGTCCCAAAAGCTCAGGAAGCACCCCCCAAAAAAGGCTTAGGCTGGGAAAATGAGCAAGCAAAGAAACAAAAGGAAGACCATTGAGAAATATTTTTCAAATGAGTCCAAGAAGGATCAAAATACTCAGTCTGAAGATGAGGAAGCACAAGCTCCTGCATCTAAAGACTCCAAGAAAAACAGAAATTGGGCTCAGGCTATGACAGAGCTCAAAAAAGACTTTGAAAATCAAATGAGGGAGTTAGAAGAAAAACTGGGAAAAGAAAGGAGAGAGATGCAGGAAAAACATGAAAATGAAGTTAGCAGCTTAGTCAAGGAAATCCAAAAAAATGCTGAAGAAAATAGCATGCTAAAAACCAGCGTAGGTCAAATGGATAAAACAGTTCAAAAAGTTATTGAGGAGAAGAATGCTTTAAAAAGCAAAATTGGCCAGATGGAAAAAGAGATAAGAAAACTCTCTGAGGAGAACAAATCCTTCAGACAAAGAATAGAATTCAGGGAGATTGATGAATTTACCAGAAATCAGGAATCAATACTTCAAAACAAAAAAAAAATGAAAAATTAGAAGAAAATGTGAAATATCTCATTGAAAAAACAACTGATATGGAAAACAGACTTAGGAAAGATAATGTAAAAACTATTGGAATACCTGAAAGTCATGATCAGGAAAAAAGCCTTGACATCATTCTCAAAGAATTACTACAGGAAAATTGCCCTGATATTCTAGAAGCAGAGGGCAAAATAGAAATGGAGAGAATCCACCAATCCCCCCGAGAAAGAGATCCCAAAAAATTAACCCCTAGGAATATTATAGCCAAGTTCCAGAACTCCCAAGTCAAAGAGAAAATATTACAAGCCTCCAGAAGGACACAGTTCAAATATCGTGGAGCTCCAGTCAGGATCACACAGGACTTAGCAGCAGCTACATTGGAAGCCCGAGTTTAGAATGCAGCCAAGAATGAACTACCCAGCAAGGCTGAATGTCCTCTTCCAGGGAAAAAGATGGACTTTCAATGAACCAGGGGAATTTCAAATGTTCCTTTTGGAATGGCCAGAGCTGAACAGAAGGTTTGATCTTCAGATACAGGACTCAGGTGAAGCATGGAGATTGGAGGAGGGGGGGGAAATATGAGGGACTTAATGAGGATGAACAGCATGTATAGAAAAATGATACTGATAATATTCATATGAACCTTCTCAGTTAATAGAGCAAGTAGAGGGAGCTTTTATAGTTGAAGCACAGGAGAAAGCTGAATTCAAAGATAAAATATGGTGTAAAAATGGAGTCAATAGGAAAAAAAGGGAAATGGAATGGGAGAAAGAAAAAGGAAAGGGGGGAATAGTCCCAGATATTTCACATAATAAGATTTTTTTATTACAATGAGCTATTGCAATGATATGGAAGGGGGGAGGCAAGGGGGAATGAGGCAACCTTTGCTCTCATCAGAGATGGCTAGGAGAGGAAACAGCAAATATACTCAATGGGGTATAGACATCTAGAGTAAGAAGGAGTGGGGAGCAGGGGGAAAGGGTGGGGATGTGAATAAAGGAAGAGAGGATGGACCATGGGGGGTAGAGTGGTCAGATATAACACATTTTCTTTTTTTACTTCTTGCAAGGGGCTGGAATTGGAAGGCCTGCCCAGGACCATAGGGCCAGGTGGATTCTGGGCCTAAGGGGTGGTATAGGGGCTCAGGGCTTCTTGGCCCCAGGACCAGGGATCTGTCTGCTGCACCACTCAGCGACCCTACAGCAGAGTCAGAGTGAAAGGAGAGAGAAAATATAATACATGGTAGTGGAGAAATAAGAAAGGAGGGAGTGGCGATCAGCAATGGCAACAGTGGAAAAATATGGAAGTAACTTTTACCATGGACTTATCATAAAGAATGTGATCCACCCATGACAGAGTTGTTGGTGTTGGAACAAAGACTGAAGCACATTTTTTGTTATTATTATTTGGGGGAGGGTGCAGGGCAAGTGGGGCTGGGTGGCCTGCCTGGGGCCACATAGCAGGGTGATCTTTGGGTGTCTGGGGCTGGATTCAGACCCAGGTGCTCCTGGCTCAAGGGCCAATGCTCTGTCTGCCACCCAGCCACCCCTACTATTATTACTATTTTATTTTATTTTAGGTCTTTTTTTTTTCTTCTTTTTGTTTTTTGCAGGGCAGTGGGGATCAGGTGGCTTGCATGTCACATGGCTGGGTGATTATTGGGTTTACGAGGCTGGATATGGACTTGGGTGCTCATGGCTCCAGGGCTGGTGCTTCATCCATTGTGCCACCTGGCCATACCTACAATTATTACTATTATTTTTTTAATTTTAATTTTTTTCTCTCCCCTTTACTTTTTTTGCCCAAGCAAGTCTATCTATATTCATAGGGGGAGGGGTATTTTGTTTACTTGTAAACAAAAATATTTTATTAATGTGACAAAACATTTGTACAAAATGAGAATAAAAAATAAATTAAAAACAAGATATGGGGCAAAAACATCAGATAATATTATACTTTAAAAGTATCAGTGTGCAATCAACAGGGATTCTTACATATAATTAGTGGCCTTTTTTCTATTTGAATCTAATACTACTAGATTAAATAAACTCTGAGATCCAGGTTTAAATCTATAGACTTCAAGAAATTTTTTTTTTGCCTCAGGTGAAAAATTTTGAATTTTTGATATGATTAATTTTTTTTGCTTGAATATATATATATATATATATATATATATATATACTTGTTTTTCTTTCTTTTTCAGTAGTGAGAAAAGATAGAAAGGAGAGGTCAATTTTTCTTCATTGAAAATACAGTATTAGACATAGTGCTAAATGAAGCCTCTGCCCAGACATTAAAGTTACAAATCCCATCAAAAAAAAAAAAAAAAGATTGGAACAAGTTTTCAACTGTAGCTATCATGAAGGATCTTCTGTGAAAGTCTGTCTCTTGGTGTGGGGGGGGGGGGGGGGGCGGGGGGGAGGGAGAGTAGAAATAAAGCATAGCTAGGTGGGAGAGCCAGAAAGTCAGCAGGAGACTTTAGCCACAGTGCAACCCAGTGTTCTGGTGGCTAGCTAGTAAGCCAGCAGAAAGGATTCTAACCCTAAACAAAGTCTGAATCCTGGGAACATTGAGGCAAAAGACAAGACTGGGTTGGGAACAAACCACTGCATAGGCAGAACCTGGACATAAAGAAGGAAACAAACCTCCCGTGTAGACAATGCCTGAATTAGACTCTAGCCCCAGCACAAAAAACTTGGGTCTATAGTATAGCTCAGGAGCAGAACTCAAACAATCAAAATGAGCAAAAAACTAAAAGAGTGCTAACTACAGAAAGCTGCTATTTAGATAGAGATGACAAAAATGCCACCATAGAAGAAGAAAACAGTGACAAATTACCTACATGGGAAGTCTCAAAGAGTCTATAAATTGGACTCAAATCCAAAACCTCATAGAAAAGTTTTAAAAAAATTAAAAACCAAAGAAAAGAGGAAGAATAAAAATGGCAAAAGGAAATGAAAGCCATGCTGTAAAATTATGAAAAATTGATCAAAGAAATCAACTCCTTTAAAAGTAAAATAACCAACTGAAAAAAAGAATGTAACTTCAAAAAATAATTTAGATCAATTGGATAAGGAATGCAACTCACCTAAAACTCAAATCAACCAACTGGAAAGAGAATACAATTCAGCAAAAAGTAAAATTAACCAACTAGAAAAGGAAACGCAACAGCTAACTGAAGAAAATAAAACCCTAAAAATTAGAATAGACAAATAGAAATTAATGAATATATGAGACATTAAGATTCCATCAAACAAAGTCAAAAGGCTGAAAAAACTGAAGAAAACATATAGTACATTTTAGGAAAAACAAATGACCTGGAAAAATAGATCCAGAAGAAATAATTTATGAATTATTATTCTACCAGATCAATCCACTAAATCAAAAAAAAAACAACTTGGAAAATATCTTTTAGGAATTTTTCAGGGAAAACTGTCCAAATAGATTATATCAAGAAGACAAAATAACCTTTGAAAGCATACACAGAACATCTCTAGAAAGAGCCTCAGGATAAAAATTCTAAGGACTATCATAGCCAAATTCCGTAATTCTCAAATAAAGGAGAAAATACTGCAAACAGTCAAAAAGAAGCAATTTAAATATACAAAAGAAGAACAATCGGGGCGGCTAAGTGGTGCAGTGGATAAAGCACCAGCCCTGGAGTCAGGAGTACCTGAGTTCAAATACAGCCTCAGACACTTAATAATTACCTAGCTGTGTGGCCTTGGGCAAGCCACTTTAACCCCATTTGCCTTGCAAAAACCTAAAAAAAAAAAAAAGAGAGAGAGAGATTAAGAAGTGATTTTATCTTCTTCCATACTTTGATTTTCCTACCTCGGTTGAGGTGCTAAAAGGGACAGTGGGAGAGAATGTTTGAAGTACTTTGATTGGGGAGGGCTATAGGGCTATTGTTGGAGTCTTAAAGAGACAGAGGAAGAAAGTATACTTAGAGGGACTGGACATGAAAACATCATGAAAAGATAAATTTTGCTTGAAACTTTGGCTACAATTAGAGGGAGTAAGCTTAGAGTGGGGTACAAATGGTTTATGAAATGATTTGATTTTATATGACGCTCTGGCTCATGAGAATTGTGCTTTTAAAAGGAAACAAAGTATAAAATTGTAGCGATCCCCTGTCCAGCAGGAGATGTATTTGGCTCAGGAGTGAAAAAAAATTACATTAACACACAGGTAGGGGTGTCATCAGGACATCTGACAGAGCCAGTTTATTGAAAACATTAAACAATTCTTATAGAAAAAAACCACAAAAATAGAATACAGGAAAAAAATCAATGATGAAACTTGTTATGGGCAGGTGTTAACCCAGCAGGATGTGACCTAGGTCAAGAAGTTCAAAAACAGGGCTTATCAAAAACAGGGCTTATCAAATAGTGAGGCCAAGAATGACACAGTTGTGTTATCAAATCAGAGTTCTTGGAAACTTAAATCAGGAGTCAACAAAGTTTGGGTTATTTTGTCCAGACTTGGCCTCTTGACCCCCAAACTTGCTTGAGCGGCCTCTACGCTTCCCTCTTTTCTATTTATACAAAACTCACAATTGCCCAACCTGATGCTCAACCTGGGTAAAACGATTCTGAACTCTATTAATAGCATATATAGTGATTCAGGTTATGGAAAAAAGGACTTTGAAAAAATTTGGTAAGCAACTAAAGAGAATTAATGTAAGACATAATTGTATAATACTCTGGATCCAATGCCCGAAGAGGGTGGGATGATAAAACCATTAATTATCTTATCAGCTCTCTTTTCCGGAATCAAATCTTGTTGGGAGGCTATTTGGATGTCTTTAGCCAATTTATACAAATCTTCAATACCAAAAAGATAGTTTTTAAAATGAGAGACAAACAACAAAAGATCAACATCATAATTACAACAAAGCTGAAAACAAAGATAATACCATGTAACCATTTACCAATTACAGGTAGAAAATGCAACTAATCACACAATTTGTTGCTCAAGTCTATATATTCTTCCCTAACACAAATTGTTTATTATAGAAATTTGTAATGCATTAATCAAATGATAAACATTTTCACTTTTCTTCTGAGCCTTAAATGTTCTAGTAACATTTTTCTGACAAATCTTGAGTAAATTTTGCTTCTATCTTTTCCTTATTCATAATTTCTTTACATCCACATGCTCAAATAATGCAATTATAACAGTTAATATTATTTCCCCTCTTTTTCTCAGTAATGATCATAAATTACTCTATATGAGGTGTGATACTATTTAAGTCAGAAAAATTATACCTAGCTTTTCAGCATCTCTTCTTTGATATTTCCAATAGTAACTTTGCTATATCCCAAATAAATTTTCAGCTTCCCCTATCAGAATAACATCATATTTTTTTTCTCCATAGTATAGTTGTTACCCATGGAGGGTTTTGCACATAAAGTCCAATATTCAATTCCTTTTTTAGCTCCCAAATTGGCTTTCCTTTTGCATGGTCTGTCCTTCTTTCTCCTCTTATGCTTTCTTTTTTGATTTCTTAAATGTAAATTGTTCATTTTCTATATCACTTGATTCATCTGGTCTGCATGGTCTGATGTTTCTTTCTGACATCCAGACAGTTTCTTCATCTGTGGACAAAACAAAAGCAGACCCCTTGACTCCAGGTTAGTAATTGATCAAGTCTTTTCCAATGTCCATCTTTTGTATCCTTCCATAATATTTTATGAAAAATATTCCTTAGGAGCATTCAGCCTCAAGTGGTTGCATTTTCAGCCTCTTACAATATTCTATGAATATTCTATGGTAATTTTGTAACCAAAGAGTTTTTCAGCCAAGGTTTTGTTCTTATCAGCCAATGTCAAATAATTAATTAATGCAAAGCTTTATTTAGGCATAGTCTAGAATCTTCCCCACATTCCCTCTTTTATGTTTATGTGGGAACATTTTTAATGATCTATAAGTCCAGGTAATTCAGGATGGGATTTTTATATGTTCAATAAAAAAGGAATTATATCCATTTCTAATAACTTCTAGTAATTCTTTAAAGAGTTGATATAATACTACATCAGTACTATGATTAATAAAAGTTATTACTATACATCTGATGACATGATAATCATGCTATCTATAAAAATATTAAAGAGTTATGGCTGTTCTTTTAATACCAATACTATAGCATATAATTGATTCTTTTGAATTGATGTAAAAGGAGTATATAATTTCTTTTTTATTATTGCATATATGCTTGGACCTACAGGTTTAGAATAAGGTCCATCATATTGTTTAAAAATTTCAGGGAATGTGGGGCAGCTAGGTGGCACAGTGGAGAAAGCACTGACCCTGGAGTCAGGAGTACCTGAGTTCAAATCCAACCTCAGACACTTAATAATTACCTAGCTGTGTGACCTTGGGCAAGCCACTTAACCCCATTGCCTTGCAAAAAAAAAAAAGACTAAAAAAAAATTTTTTTTTCAGGGAACCCAAAGGGTCATAACTTCTGATATTTTCTCTTATGATCTCTACAAAGCAATCAATTGTTAATTCTAGGCTTAGATATTACTACAGTAAAATAGCTAATATAGACAAAACTAGATCACATAATTTGTTTCACATCTTGCTCATCAGTAAGTTACCTAATTATGGGTCACATAATTTTCAATTTCCCAATCATTTTTCAAAGTCCTTCATATATATTCAATATTATTGGAAATGCTTGATTAATTTCAAAAAACCCAATGTAAATTTTTTCAAGTCAGTATTACAAGATACATATATAATTTTTGTTTGGTTGGTTGTTTAGTTTTTGCAAGGCAAGTGGAGTTAAGTGACTTGCCCAAGGTCACACAGCTAGGTAATTATTAAGTGTCTGAGGCCGGATTTGAACTCAGGTACTCCTGACTCCAGGGCCAGTGTTCTTGTGCCACCTAGCTACCCCAATATAATTTTTATATCATTTCATAAACATGAGATGGAGATACTTTTCACAAACTCTCTGGGACAAAAAGACCTTGAGAGACATAATCTGTTGGCAAGGTATTTCTTAATTTTCTTATAACAAATCTTTACAAATGTAATGGTTGATACTTTAATTCATTCATATTTTGTTACTGTAACACAATTTTACATTTTCAAAAAATTGTTTGAATCTGTTCTTATACAGTTTGCTAATTATACATAATCACATTTTTAATTTAAAGTATATACCCTTTACTCCCTAAAACTTTTAAATTAAAAAATTCTTAAGACCAGATATTTCTAAAAATTTTTATAATTACAAGATTTTCTTTATAGTTCTCTTAATAATCTTACAGATTCCAAAACTCATATTCAAAATTACCTTAAATAGCTTTCTTTTTCAAAATATAAAAGTTTACAAATTCTTTTATCAATTATAAAGCCTGGTTAAAAACACATAACTCAGGAATCTAGCTTTCCCATTAGTTCTTCTTCCTCCTTATAATTCTGGAGGAGCCAAAAAATATCATAATCAAAAATTTATTTTTTTTACAAAGCTCTTAATTCAGTTACATGTATTTTCAGATAATTTTGTTCACTGAATTACACATTATAGACTTAACCAATTTGAAGAAACAGGTAACATTTACTTAGCAATTGCTTTCAAATCAAAACTTTTTACTTTATAGGGATTATTATTTTTCCAATCAATTCATTGTCAGATATTGTAAAAGTGGTGGTTTAATGCAATTTTCAGATTTTTCCAACCTCATTTAAACACATATCTCTCTATACTTTCTTCTCTTACTACACTGATTTGTAGATTACTTTTCAAAGTTCCCCAAAGCCATCTCTTTATACAGCGTCAAACCTGCTCAGACCTTCTTTCTACATGCTTGAACCAACTTCCCTACTTTACAAATGGTTTAAAAAAACCCAACAGTCTCTATATGCCTTTTCATATTTCCTTGCAACCCTATTTTCTCTATCCAAATCTTTTCAGAACTCATTACTCTGACTGAACTACTTATTCCCTTAATATACTGTTCCATTATCCTTTTCCACAAACTCTTCAAATAAAACCAGCCAAGCAAAATAATTTCAGGGATAATTTCAATTTTTACTAGGTCTCTTATAAGCATAATTTGCAAATTTAGTAAGTAAAACTGTTAGACAATCAGACGAGAAAACAAACAATATAAGATAAAACAAATTGATAGAACCCCTTCTTTCCCTAAAATAACATGATTCTCAGGAAAATCTCCTGTGGCGCTGATTGTGAGTTTTTGAAAAAAGAAAGATTCAATTTTGAAAAGAGAGAAAGAAAAGAGGATTGGCCAATTAGAACACAAAGATAGGACAGCAAGTCTGACCATGCAGAGAGAGAGTTAAGAGCTTTCCTTTGCCTGGATTTTAAAACAAGCATATAGAAAATATATAAACAGAATCAGAGCATGTTGAACCAGAGAGGCCCCTGAACTCCAGGGGAACCCCACCTAGTTCTCACAGTAGAGAAAAATACATAGAACATTTAATATATCACAATACTTTTTTTTAATAAAAGGGTACTAAGATTTTTAATACTTATGGATTATAACTAAAATAACTTTTGAGAGGGTAAAACAATCATTTAAAAATTTCTCAGCCTAATGGGAGTATGCCCTGTCCCTCTTCTTATTTTAGAGTAAACCAATTAACTTCTTTCTAAGGGGACAAGTCTTAAGTCTTCTCTGGGGACGGGGGGTGTAATCTTCTGTTCTTAAATCCTCATTTGACCCATAATTTTCTGTAATAACTAACCTTATCAGAATCTATATTGATAAAGTCCTAAAGCTAAAATGTGAGAATTGGTAAAAGATTAACTATTTAGTTTCCCCTAATTTCTTTTATTAATTTATTTTTGGCATTACTTAATACCCAAATTATAGACTTTAGAATAAACCTGACTCTCTTGTCTTATTGGAATATTTATTTCTCCCAAACTTTATCAAATTAAAAATAGTATTTCTTTTTATGATTTCTATATATTTATAACATATTTGGTAATAGACACTGTCTTTCCTGATTCTTTTAACTCAAAAAAAAAAATTTCCTTTTAAAAACTTGTTTATCCAAATCTTCCTGAAGTAATTCTCTCTCTCTGCCTCTCTGGGTAGTAACCTCAAGGTCAAAAGATAAGAGCCAGATTACAAAAATGGAGAAGTCACAGAGAGGGAGAAGGGGGGCAAAAATCATTCTGGCAGAATTACAGTGAAGAAGCAGGGAAGAAAATGTCAACAGCATTTTATCATAATATTTATTTATCTTTTTTTGATTCAAAGTATCTTCTAAGCTCAATTCTCCTATCCTTGGGGACCATGGAGAACATCATAAATAGCCTGTAAAGACTTGTCTTATTTGTTTTTTGATGATTTCTAAGCTCTTCTCTTTAGCCAGTTTAAGATTTTTATGTCTTGTCCTGGCTTTTTTAGTTCTTTGGAGATTTCCTTCCCCATTACCCCTGGTATACCCACTTGGAAAAAAAAAAGTAGTAAAGAGCTGCACTGCTCATAGCTCCAACCAAAGCCTTCCCCTCACCTGATCCTGGGACTCCTCACAGCTTAGCCAGGGGTTTTCTTCTGAAGGACTCTCTCAGTCTCCAGAGGACTTCAAGTCCCATGACTGCCCCATGTAAGGATGCCAAATGTAGAGATCCCATGTCCAGCAGGGGATGGATGCAATTCACGACTTTTGAGGGGTGTATTTCTAATGAGACAGAAGAAGGGAGGGCCCTCAGTAACTATGAGCAATCCTGTTTATCAATCAATCAAGTAATCAATCAATCAAGTTTTGATTCATTATACTTTGATTGATAGTCCTTTGAGTTTATTAATCAAGCAATCAACCTTTGATGTTCTTTGACTGATAGTGCTTCTATCAAGTCAGATAAAAGGAGTATATTGCGACAAAGGGGATGTAAGTACAAGATAGGGTTAAAACATAAAAAGAAGGACTATACTAGGAGAAGACTAGGCAGTTTGGGATAAATAACACCAGGTGAAGAGGCACAAAGATCTATTAGTAGAGGGAAAGAAGGGAAGATGTGAACACTGAGTAAATCTCATTCAACAGATTTTTTCCCAGAGAGGGAATAACATATACTGGGTTTAAAAATCTATTTTATCCTACAGAGAATTAGTTGAGGGGGAAAGGGAAAAAAAGGGAAAGAAGAGTCTGATAAAAGGGAAAGTAAAGGTAAAGTGAAAGTAAACTTAAAAGTTAAAATTTAAAAGAAGAATTAAAAGGGAAAGGGAGCAAGAGACATACACACACACACACACAGGTTAACAGGATGGAGTACTGGACTGTAAAGATGCATGGAAAGAACTGATGCTGACCAAAGGGAGCATATCCAAGAGAACTTTGTACACATTATCAGCACCATTGTGAGTTGATCAGCTTGATGTATGCAACTCCTCTCAGCAGTTCAGAGAGCTAGGACAACCCTGGGAGACCTGTTATGGACAATGCTATCCACATCCAGAGAAATAAAACAAAAGAAAACAAAATAAACAAACAAAAAACCAACAGAATCTGAATGAACACTTTTTATATATACATTGTCTTATATTTTTCCTTCTTATCCCATGGATTTCTTTCTTTTCCCTTAGTCCTAATTCCTCATACAGAAAATAACTAATACATAAACATGCTATATACAAATGTATATATACAGTGTTCTCATTGAAGGGAGTAGGGTGAGAGGGAAGGGTGGAAGAAAATAATGTAACTTATAAATATGCATGTGGATGAAAGTTGAAAAACTTTTATAACACACAATTGGAAAAATAAAATAAAATATCAATTAGAAAATAAAGTCATGAATCAAAAAAAGAAAGTACAGTATTAAATTAGTCCTTTTTAAAAAGAGGAGATAAGAAAAAAAGAAAATATGTCTGAATATGATGCTGGAGTATATTGGGCAGGGAGAATATAGCTTATTTCTGACCCCTGTTAGTCTTTTGTTTTTAAGAAACTGAGGCATAGTAACAGTTACAAGGTCTTTTTGAGAAAAATCAAATACAGAGATGGGAAACCCCAATGACTATGTCCCAAAAGAAACATAATTATTGTACTTGACTTTGTAGAATACAAGCTACTATTCTAATTCACAAATGATCTCTTCATTACATACTATTCTAAGAGTCCCTTGGACTGCATATTCTCATATTTTGGTTTCATAACTAAAAGAAAGATATTAACTTTTATTTCATTCAGTTCACAGTAAGACTAAAGTGTAATGGAAAGAACATAAGCATGGGAGTCAGGAGGCTTGAGTTCTACTGCCATCACTGTTATTAACTGTCTATAGTTTTAATTAAGTCACATTATTTCTTAGGGCTTCAGTTTCCTCATTGTCTCTTTCAACTCTAATATGAATGAGCTTCTATGTTAGGACTCATGGAGTCCATAAAAATGAGTAAGACACGGTCTCCAACCCACAGTTACAGGGGGAAACAAAAGGAAAACATGAAATTAGAACTACCCTATTGTTATGATATTGCTATCTTGATACACTTTAGAAGAGGAAGATAGTAATTTTTAATGTTGTAATGCACTTTCTAACTTGTTAGTTTGCCAGTTATACATATTAGTTGCTACATATGTTAGCGTTTAAGAGCTCTTCTGAAATGTGAGGCAATAATCAGGAAACACTATCAACCTCCTTTAAAAAATTGTAAAATATTACAACAGGATGGTACCCAAGGGATCATCTACATTCAATAAGAATTAACCCCTTTCTATTACAAATGATGAAGCTAAGACTGAGAGAACTAAAGTAATTTACCTAGTTATACATCAAGTTAAATAAAGGCAGAACCTGGACTAGATCCAGGATTTCATATTCCATAATCTAGATCTTTTTCATTAAACCACACTACCTCCAATACATAACTATTTTATGTTGATTAACAAAGTATAGGGATACCTCACAGAAATGTTGTGAAATTCAAATGAAGAACCATATATATGAAGTTCTTTGAAAACTTTAAAGTGCTATATATAAATGTTAGCTCTTATTTTGGTTATTTCATTCTATGTTGATATAAATATTAAGGTAGGTATAGCTATATAGATGTAGTTAAAGATATAGAGACAGGTAGAGATAGAGATTAGATAAACAGGTATCACCTTGCAATTTAGCTGAAAGTTCTCTCTCCAAATTTACTCTGAACTATCACATCTAATGACTTTTTCTCACTCCTTATTTTCTTGACTTCTTTGCAGACTTTGACACTGTCTATAACCCTTTTCTCCTTTATAGTCATTTTTCTCTACATTTTTAAGGGACACTACTCTCTTTCTCTTGGTTCTCTTACTTCCTGTCAGACTTTCTTAGTCCCCTTTGCTAGATCTTCATCCTGGTTACTTCACTAAATGTGACTTTGTTTTAGGCCTTCTTCTCTTCTCCCTCTGCTCTATTTCTTTTGGTGATCTTATCAGTCTCCACGGATTCAATTATTATAGCTATGCTGATAATTCTCAGATCTACTTATCCAGTCCCTGACACATCTCTAACTGTCTATTTGACATCTTAAACTGGATATCCTCCAAACAACTTAAATTCAGCAAGCACAAAACTGAACACATTATCTTCATCCCCAAGTAAATGAATTCATTATCTTTGTACCTCTTCCTAACTTTCCTGTTGTAATCAAAAGCACTACTGTCTTCCCATCTACACAGGCTTACAACCTAGGTATCATCCTCAAAAGCTCATTCTCACACTGCCTTTTATCTGATCTGTAATCAAATTCTAGTAATTCTACCCTCATAGTATTTTTCTATACTCCTTCTCACCTCTGACTCTATGGATATGCTGGTACAAATCTTCATTATTCCTGTTAACATTGAAATAACTTGTTGGTTGGTCTCCTTGCTTCCAGTCTCTCCCCATACCAGTACATTCTTCACTCTGCTACCAAGATGTTGTCCTAAATTGGACATGTGGTCAGGTCAACTCCTACCTCCCATTAAATAAATTCCAGTGGCTCCATATCACCTCCAGGATCAGATGGATAATACTTTATTTAGTGTCTATATCCCTTCATAATTTGAATTCCTTGCCATTCTTTCACCTTACTCATCCCTAAGTACTTCGTGATGCAGTGACTCAGACTCCTTAATCTTCCTCTCACTAGAAACTCCATCTCTTGACTTTGAGAATTTTCACTATCTCCCATGCTTAGAATTTTCTCCTCATCTCCGTTCACCTCCCAGACAAAAATCTCACATTCTACAAGGAGCTATGCTCAACTCCCCTTAATGCTAATGCTTTCCCTCTGTTGATTTTCTCTAATTTATCTTGTCTATATCATTTTTGGACATAGCTATTTACATGTTTTCCCCCCATTGAACTGTGAGTTCTTTAATATTCAGTAATATTTTGGGGGATTTTTTTGTTTATTTTGCTTTCCTTTCTTTGTATCTCCAGTGCTCAGCACAGTGCCTGTCCTATAGAGCCTCTTAATAAATGTTGATTGAGTGACACATATGTGCTATTTAATTGTTGTTTAGTCTTTTTTTCAGTTGTGTCTAATGCTTCATGACCCTTTTTGGGAATATTCTTGGCAAAGGCACTGGAATGGTTTACACTCATTTTACAGATGAGAAAACTAAAACAAAAGTGTTAGAGCAGTAAACAGAGCACCTTCCCTAGAGTCAGAAAGACCTGAATTTGTGGGGGAGGGGGTATTATGTTTACTCTTTAAAAATATTTTAGTAAGGAGTAAATAAATTAAAGAAAATAAATAAATAAACAGGATTCTATTATCCCATATTGCAGATAAGAAAACTGAGGTTTAAACACTGCCGCTAATTCCAGTGATAGAGTGTACGTTAGATAGTATGTACATTAGCTGATTCCTGGTCCAATATTACTTCAATATTTAGATAGAAATAAAAACAACTACTCACTTGAGTAACAGAAACGAGCAAAATATAATTATTTACATTTTAAATATCTACTCATTATTTTTCTTTCACTTGATTCATTTTAAAAATTAAACTTCATTTATAATTCATTAAAATTTATTTGTAACAATTTAGCTTTAAATAAAATTCAACCCATAAAATGCCATAATATTTTGGTATCTGCCTTTAAGTCTCCATGAGATTTCCTTGTCCATTCATTTCCACTAACTTTTCTTTTTAATAGAGTTCAAGTGATTGACCAAATCATTTAACTTCTCAGTGCTCTAGGAAACTCTCAAACACAGTAAGTCTCTGATGAGGAGCTAACTTATATTGAGAGAGGTTTTGTATTCAGGAATTCCTGTTCCAATGAAATAGCATATCCACTCCCTATGCCTATACCTGTAGTCACTGGAGTTAATGTGTATCGTTTTGGTTCTAGTTGGTTTTTTTAATGTATTTGTTTACTTTGTAATATTTCACAAAAATTCATATTTCTTTTTAATCTTCCAATTTGTCTATTTTAATTAAATTTTGGAGTTCTATTGCATTAACATCCCATATATATATTATATATATAAATATATATTTACATATACCATTTCCCATTTTTGGACATTTATACTGCTACCAGCTTTTTTATTATGAATAATACATCTATCAAAATTTGAATGGATAGTTTTATTGGGTTTTTTTAACTCAGGGCTAAACTTCAATTGCAGGATTCTAGGATCAAATGGTTTGGGTTTTATGGTAACTTTCATTGCAAGTAATAAATTGCCTGCCCAAAAATAAAACATTCTGTAAACCTACACTTAATATAATAACTTTATTTTGTTTATATTTTCAAGCTGACCATTTTAATTTACTTTTTAATAATTTTTAAAGCAATCTAATTATATTTTGTTTTGGAAATACCACTTTGGTTGAGTTTCAAATGTCTTCCAAGATAAAGGTGAATTCTTTGCGACAAAAAAAAAAAATAGTGAGGAGGTTTTAGTTGACTATATAAGGTAGAAAACATCAATTGGTCAGCCAACTAACAAGCATTTATTAATTACTATGTATTAGGAACCTTGGTGCTAAAGGAACTATTAACTTACATTTATAGAAAGATTTCATATGTAGCAAATATTCTCTGGTCTCCCTTTCCTATAGCAAACCCTGCTGCAGCTTCCTCTAAAGGTTTTTGAGGTTGGGGGTATGTTTTAATGTCATCAGCTAAAGCCAGGAATTCCAGTTGGGTTCTTTATGTTAGTCACCTCATTTCCATTTAATCAATGAATATCAATCAGCTTTTACATTGCCATATTTACTAAAAAAAATGTACAACCATTTTCCCCAGAAATCTCAGGAGCACACTATCCCTTACACTAATCTTAGTCTATGGGGAAAGCAGATTTAAACTTAATTTCTGCATAGAATTGGTCTTAGTATTATTAGTTCAGATTTACAGTATTATTCTATTATACTAATATTATTATTTGTCCTATTATGATTGATTCATAACTAAATGATACATTGTTGCCAGATCACAGGCCTGGATCTCTAAAGTGACTCATTGCTTCTCTGGGTATCAGTACTGTATTTATTGGCTATTTAATCTGGCATGGACTTGACTCCTAGACTTTTGAATCTCTATTTGTTCACTTTCATGAATTTACCTAAAAGGCTGTAGCCTCCTGATTACCTCCTTCAACTAAACTGCAAAAACAAACACCAAGGCAAAAAAAAAAAAAAAAAATGCCTATGTTCATAAAACCACATGTCATTCTCAGATAGGGAGAAAGTCTAATACCATTTCTCTTACAGCACTGTATCTCATTGGATACCATATAGCAGAAGTCAAACCAAGAAAAAAGAATAAGGCTTCACTCAGCTAAGTTTTGTTTTTTTTTTTTTAGTTTTTGCAAGGCAATGGGGTTAAGTGGCCTACCCAAGGCCACACAGCTAGGCAATTAATAAGTGTCCGAGACCGGACTTGAACCCAGGCACCCCTGACTCCAAGGCCGGTGTTTCATCCACTACGCCATCTAGCTGCCCCGAACATTGAGTCTTAAAAGAAACTAGGAATTCTAAGAGGACACAAAAGCTTTAATTTGATTAATGAGGCCATATACAATGATGATTCATTTCACATAATTCCAAAGTGGATTTTAAATTTCTCCTTACCAAAACTATAATCAGAGTGGAACCCTTTCTTATTCCAATTACAATAAACTCATTGACAAATTAATTTACTGAAATGAAGTTGATAGAACAGGATTTTTTTTTATTGAGTTAGTATCAAGTCTAATGACAACAAATGTGACCTGTTGAAACTTGGACTCATTTTTTACATGTTATTCTTCTGTCACTAGTGAATTAAGTGAAAACTTTTTTTTGTTCATTTTTTGGCAAGGCAATGTGATTTTAAGTGACTTGCCCAAGGTCACACAGCTAGGTAAATATTAAATGTCTGAGGTCGGAGTTGAACTCAGGTCCTCCTGACTCCAGGACTGGTGCTTTATCCACTGTACCAGCTGGCTGCCCTGAAATTTTATTCATTATATGTTTTCTTTATGACTTTGTCACTCATTGATAACAAAATTATTAATATTTTTCTTAAAGGAAAAACACAATATTTTTAAATATTTGAATAATTCTAAAGCTCCTAACATCATCAGCCACATAATTTAAAATGTAATTTCTAGGGCCTTATCTTTTTTTTTATGTCATTCCTTTTTGAATTCTATTTTATTTTCAAAGTTTAGCCTTTTCTCCCTCCCTCTTCCCAACCCACCTTGAGAAAGCAAGGACAAAACCTTAGTTACATACCAATATAGTCAAGATTTATTTTCACACTGACCATGTATTTAAAAAAAAGTCTCATTCTTCGTTCTGAGTCCTTTTTTTTAATCTGGCAGTAGACAATATGCTTCATCATGAATCCTCAGAAATTGTGATGGGTTATTGTGTTGATCAGAGTTTCCAAAATTTCATGCACATACATACATACTTACACACAAACATTCTCACACATCCCATACACACCCAACCACATACATGTCACCCATACACATGCACATATATACATGTGTGTGTCTATATATGAAGTATATATATGAATATATATTGTTGTTGTTGTTTTAATCAGTCAAGATCTGCCTTCTCATCACCACCACCATTACCATTTAGAAAAATAAAACCCATTACAAACATGTATAGTTAATAAAAATAGAGTTCCATATTGGGCATCTCCTTTAAAAAAAAATTATTTCGGGGGTGGCTAGGTGGCATAGTGGATAAAGCACCAGCCTTGGAGTCAGGAGTACCTAGGTTCAAATCCGATCTCAGACACTTAATAATTACCTAGCTGTGTGGCCTTGGGCAAGCCACTTAAACCTGTTTGCCTTGCAAAAACCTAAAAAGAAAAATTTATTTCATTCTATTCCTTCATCTATCAAGAGGTGAGTAATATTTTTCATCATTAGTCCTTTAGAAATTTGATTGGTCATATCAGGGTCAATCTGATAGTATATCATTACATTTATATATCATAATTTGTTCATGGACACTACTACAAATTCCCATTCTTTGCTACCTCAAAAGAACTATACATATTTTTGCATATCCTTCAGTTTTGTTTTACCTAATACTTATCCTTCCCCTAATGTTCCTTCCTTGTAATTCCTTTTACTCTTTCCATCCTACTTCTCTGTTGAGAAAAATGCATTTCTGTACATGTGTGGATTCTTCCTTCTTTTAATGAGTTCAGATGAGAATGAAGTTCAGGTGTCTGCCACTCTTTTGCATCCCCTACTCCTTATTTGAATGGACGTCAGTATATACTTGTGTACTCTAGAAACATAAGAAAAATTTCCCTGACCTTCCTTTCTGATCCCCTCCCCAAACATAAGCAAATCACTCTCAGGCTTTGTCTAATTGGATTCCTTCTATGATCTTTTCATTAGGAATGCTTGAAAGTCTTCTGTTTTTCCCCTAGTAGGATTATACTTAGATCTGCTCAGTAAATTATTCTTGGTTATAAGACCTTTGCCTTTCTGGGGAACATTATATTCCAAGTTCTCTATGCCTTTATATTGGTTGCTGCAAAATCATTTGTGATTCTGACTATGGCTCCTCAGTCACAGAGATAATGAATTCTTTCTTTCTGGCTGCTTGTGGTATCTTTTCTTTGACCTCAAAACTCTGAATTTTGTCTATGATGTCTAAGAGTTTTTATTTTGGAATTTCAGGAGCTGATAATATATTCTTTCTACTTTTTTCTCTCTGTTCTAAGATCTAGGCACTTTTCTATTAAAATTTCTTGTACTATGATATCTAGATTATTTTTTGGTCCTGGTAGTCATTCCAATGTCTCTAAATTTTTTTTCTCAATATGTTTTCCCAGTTTTTGCTATGAGATATTTAAATTTTCTTCCTTTTTTTCAGTCTTTTGATTTTGTTTTTCTATTTCTTATTGCTTCATGAAGTCATTAGCTTCTATTCAGTTCATTCTGGGGATCTTCAGGGATTTCATTGCTTGGGCAAGGTTTTATATCTCTTGTGCCAGGCTGTTAATTTCCTTTTCAGTTAATTTTTCCATAGCTTTTATTTCTTTTTTCATTGTTTCGATTTAAAAAACATTTTTACCTTTTTTTTAACTCTTCATCTTTTCTAGAAATTCTGGTTGAGTTTGTACCAAAGTTGTGTTTTTCTTTGAGGCATTGCTTGTAAATGTTTCTGGAGTCATTCTCTTCTATGTTGTATCTTGAGCATCTCTTCCATTATAACAGATCATTCTGGTGGGGTTTTAAAGTTTGTTTCTTTGTCCTTTCTTCCAGGTTACTTCCCTACTTCAGACTTGATGTATAAGATTGGGCTCTGCTACCCTTCTAGAAGAAAGGTCTAGCCTGGTCCTGTTGCTGTTTTCTTGGGGTATTGTGTTATTTCAGGATCTTAGGGAAAGACTGGAAACCTGTGAATTTTCACTGCTCCCAAAGAAGTCTAATAGGGGTGAAGTCTATTTACTTTTCCCCATAGTCTAAATTCTGCAAATTCCTCTTATAAATAATTCCTCATCTGACATAGTTTAACAGTGAGTTTTAATTCTAATCAAAGTTTCTGGAGGGATTAAAAAGTTCAATATTTTCTTGTACATGCATGTAGACACTGAAAACTGTGAGAATTATTTTTAAAATGCTAAATAAGTAAGGTAATGCAAAGAAATATATACTAGAAAAATTTTGGAAGCAGGGCTGAAATATTTCATTTCCCTTATGCAACTGTTGTTGTGATAGATGCAGTATAGATCAAGAGTCAAGAAGATTTGGATTCAAATCCAAAATCATTGTAAACCTCAGTTTACTTATGTAAAGCTGGGACATTTATACTTATGGTACATCCCTCAAGATTAGTGTAAAGCTCAACTAGATGATGTATATAAAGTACTTTGAAAACTTCAAATATAAATATCAATCATTACAATTAATATATATCTATCCTTATATATAGCATTCAGCAATTATTAAATACTAGGTGCAAGTCAGCATGCAACTAACTGTGCAAAGTGCATGTGTTTATAAGGTGGTTTTTATATTACTCCAAGACTGAAACTCCATGTTCCTTAAAGACTTATATTGACCATGTGTTACATAAAGTATAAGTGTCCTATGTAAATAAGATATGATATTGAAAAATCCAGGATGACAAAGCAATGTGAAAATTCCCACATCAATAAGTATGGAATGTACCCTAGAAGTTCCCAGAAAAGTAAGAGACAAATGTGAAAGGTATCATGGATTTTCTTGTTATTCTTACTGAGCTCATAAAAGAAGCAGACTTCCTAAGAACATGAAGCAATTGGAGTATGTACATTTAATGAAATTAAATGACACTCCCAGTCTAAACAGCAACAGATTAAAAGACTCATTTCAGCTAGTTGAGCCAAGCCTTTTTGTTGTTCTTCAGTCATTTCAGTCATGTCCAACTTTTTTTTACTACAATTTGGGGTTTTCTTGGCAAATATATTGGAATGATTTTCAATTTCCTTCTCCAGCTGATTTTACAGATGAAGAAACTGAGGTAAACAAGGCAAATGATTTGTCCAGGAGTTAATAAATGTTTGAGTCTAGATTTGACCTCATGAAGATGTGTCTTCCTGATTCTAAATCCAGTGCTCTATCCATAGTACACCCTAGCTACCCCAACCTTAAGCCTAGGAGAGCTAAAAAAAATAGTTCATGAAATAACCATATCTTGCTCCATTAAGGTAATTAATCCATTTATTTAAAATGTAAGAACATCAGTGCTCATGTCAAAAATGCAGATGCTTTAAGAAAGATGAAGCAAATTATAGTCAAAACCAAAGACGACTAAAAAAGAAAACCCTGGCTCCCCAAGTCAACTATTTACATACAACTATTTGCTTTTATATGTCCTAAACTCAAAAAAATAATATTACAGTACTTTAACTTAATTTATATAGTGCTTTAAGATTTGCAAAGCACTTCTCATATATTTTCTCATTTGTTACAGATAAATTATGGAATATTTTTCTTTCCTTTTATTATGAGTAGGTGAAGAGAGAGACTTGTTCTCCCTATTTTGCTCAGACTAGAAGTACAGGGATTCCTTACAAACCCTCACAGATCACCCCAAAAGCTTTGATTGTTCTACTTTCAGTATTCTCTTCCTTAGACTGCCCAAGGAATCTCTAATCCCTGAGTTTCACTACCATACTGCCAGACTTAGTGTACACAATTAATAAGCTTTAGGCCTACTTCAGCCCAAAATTGTGGAGATCCACCATCCTTTACTTCCCCAGGGATTTAAATATGTATTATCATCACTGGTAATTAAAATACTTTTCATAGAGCCTTCTTTCTTAATCCTCTAGCAAAGAATTCCTTACCCTGGGTCACAGCCCAGGATCTTACTCTCTCCCACACCTTAGAATGTGTCATAATTTTTTGGATATAGTGCAAAATCAATGTATCCCATGCTAGCTGCAAAGAATGATATATCAAAGTTATCACAACAAAATTCTTTAACATAGTTGCATACTGATGTACACATAATGTTTAATAATTGCTGAGTTTCAAGGATTTGTATATTAATAATAATATTCCATCAGGGCTTATCAGATGAAAATGAGAGAATTCCCTTTTGGAATACCAACCAATTCAGTTCAGTTCCATTAAACAGGCATTTATTAAATGCATACTAATAAGAACATTTATTAAATCAAGCCCTAGACTAAGTATGGGTATACAAAGAAAAAATGAAACTATTCCTGTCCTCAAGGAACATTCATTCTATTGGTAGACAGGGAGGGAGGACTCTACACAGATAAAAAAAAACATGCTCATGTAATATATGAATGATATTCCTAGAAATCTGACCTCTCTGGGCTACCCCTGCAACACTGAGCATAATAGAAGGCAACCACCCACTCTAGACCTCTCTTCAGAATTCTAATGCAAGTTGGAGAAGTAGGGGGGTAGAGAGGAGGGAGAAGTGGTGTATACATGCATGTTTATGCCAATTATTTGACCCTGTTCTCTAATTAGGGCCAGAGAGTTGGCAATTCCACATGTATTGGAGTGGCTGTGGTTCTTCCTGGCACTCCAAGAAGAACAAGGAGGCATTCTGAGTGTTTTTCTTTGAAGTTTGCTTCTCTACTCTAGTGATACCTCCACCTCCTCATCATGGGCCAGAGGCTAGGCTTAGCATTGTAACCAAAAAATTTCTCTGTAGAGCAAGATTGACTGAAAAACCTGACTTTCTACTCCACCTCCTGGCAAGAAAAATAGAGAGGGTGAATACCTGAAGACCACACCTCCCTCCTCCCACTAAGCTGCTCACCGGGTATGATCTTAATTTTGACCCTGATTTCCAACCAACCCCTGCTCTTTATTTGGAAGCTAAAGTTTTGGCTTTAGGCACCCACTTCAACAAAGAATTCTTGTGCCTTTATTTTATGAATAAAATGGTCTCCCACTCAATGCAGATTCTTCACTGTTATTTTATGCAGATTGTAAATAGACAAAAATGTATTCATGAGGTCATTGTATCACAAAATTTCCCAGTCAAGATAAAGTTCTGACTATTTTTGACTGAAGTACAAACCTCCATCCTACTTAAATCCTGTGATTATGAAGTTAGTCACTGACATCCTCCATTTGCATTCCCTTTCTCCCACACTTCAGAAAGAACTTTCCTCAATCATTCCAGTTTCCAGATATATTACTTTTCTCTGAACTTCTATAGCATTGTCCCATTTTTATTAATTATAACTATATGACATTTCATTTAGCTTTTTCATGTGTATAAGACTTTACTTCCCACCTAGATTTCAGTTTAAATGGATCTTATATTGCCTACAAATCTTTACATAGGAATATCCACATGGGTTTTACTTAGATCCTATATAGTTGAACCACAAACCCATCTATGCCTTCTCAACTTCTGTGATCCTTTTCCAAATTGTATCTATAAATCCTGACTCCAGGGCCAGTGCTCTATCCACTATGCAACCTAGGCACCCTGAAATATATCATTTTAGATATCAATTTACTGGAGAGCTTCTGTTTCTGATTAATACATTTAAACAATCATAGCTTTATTGCTGAAAGGGATCTTAGAAATCATCTAATCCCCTAGATTTACAGATGAGGAAACCAAAGCTCAGGGAAGCTAAGTGAACCACCTAAAATCACACAGTAGAAGTAATAGAGTCAAGAATTAAAACACATGTTCTCTGATACCCAAATCATTTCTCCTTTCCTCTTCATCACATTACAATGCTAAATATAACACTGGCTATCCATCTGTTATTCTTCATTCCTGCCACTGATAATTCTAATTCGTTTTCTAGTCATAAATATCATGGATGATTTAGTTCGTATTTTCTGCCACTTCTCACAAATTATCATTTGTAATATGCTATGTTGTTTATATCCACTGTCATCTTTCTCTTAATCTTTAGACCATCTGCAATTTCAACCATGTTATTCTAAGATTTATTTGTACCTACTAGATCCTTCATAAGGATAAGAAGTTAGGGGTTAAGAAGGAAGGGAAGGAAAAGGGTAGATAGGAAGGGAGAGATGGACAGAAGAAGGAAGAAAAGGACAGTTAAGTGACAAAGTAATAGGCACTATGTCAACCACCTTATAAATATTGTCTCATTCCACATGACTATAGGAAGCAATTGCTATTATAAATCCATTTTACAACTGGGAAAACTGAGACAGTCAGTTTATGTGACTTATCCAGAGTCACCCAGTTAGTTTTTGATGACAAATTTGAATTCCGGTTTTCCTAATTCCAGGTCAAGTGCTTTATCCACAGTACCACCTAACAATCTCAGATTTTGAGATAAACAATATCAAAGAAACTTTCTAAAGATACAGAGAAAACAAATCAACATTTTTAGTAATATATTTCTCAAGTTTATCATTTATGCAGCAAAAAATAAATTATGTTTATTTGAAAAATAACTGTCAGTTTATAAAATAGAACGTGGCTTTATTTGACTTAGCTAAACTACTAAACTAAGAGTCAAGATAAGGGAAAGGATAGAGTGCTGGGTTTAAACTTGGAAAGACTTAAGTATAAATCTTTATTTATATTTATCAGCTGAATGACCCTGGACAAATAGTTTCATCTCTGTGTGCCCCTGACAATTCCTTGGGATTCATCCACTATGTCATAGATGTATTATAGTCCACATTGGTGGAAGGAAATAACACTGTAAGTACTTTAAGCTAAAGAAATCTCAGCTCCTCTGAGTGTTCACATAATAAAATGCTACATCTAAGAAAGAAGCATCCACATTGTATGTATTGTCACATGCCATGTACTATGCCAGGAGCTTCTTTCCTGACCTTAGTGGTCTCCAGCTTGGAGAAAAGAGAAAAGAAAAATGCTCAGAAGAATCTTACTTGCATTCTTTTGCCTTGCTCACATTAGGTAGTTAATGATACTGAGTTTTGTTTTATTTGTTTTTTCTTCCCTCAGCAATCACAACAATGTTCCTAATGTTACCCACTCCTACAAAGTTTTCTTCTAAATTATAGGATCTCAGATTTGGAATAGTCCCATACTCCATCTAGTTTGACCTCTCCCAAGTCAGGAATTCCTGTGACAATTTCTCTGTGGTGGGAGCAGTATCCTAATTCCCATACAAGTTAAGCAATATTTTTCCTTTTGTTGTTGTTGTTAAAAAATATATTTTTAACATGTAGAATTTATTGTATATTTTTAAATTTTTAAATTATTTAATATGTTTTCCCCAACTATATGTAAAAACAAATTTAAACCTTTATTTTTCTGAAATCTTGAGTTCCAAATTCTTCCTTCTCTCTCTCTTCCCATTCATTTCATTGAGAAGGCAGGCAATTTGATAAAGCTTATACATACGCAATCATGCAAAATATATTTCCATATTAATCATGTTGTGAAAGAAAACAAACAAAAAAATAGTTTCAAAAAAAAGATATATTTTGGGGCAGCTAGGTGGCGTAGTGGATAGAGCACTGACTCTGGAGTTAGGAGTACCTGAGTTCAAATACTGCTTCAGACACTTAATAATTACCTAGCTGTGTGGCCTTGAGCAAGCCACTTAACCCCACTGCCTTTCAACAAAAAAGATGTATTTCAATCTATATATAGAATCCAACAGTTTTTTTCTGAAAATAAAGAGCATCTTTCATCATAAATTTTTTGGAACTGTCTTAGAACATTGAATTGCTTAGAATGGCTAAGTCATTCACAGTTGACCATCATATAAAATTGCTGTTATATACAATGTTCTCCTGGTCTGTTTATTTCACTTTGCATCATTTCATGTAAGTCTTTCCATGTTTTCCTGAGAGCATCTTCCTCATCATTTCATATAGCAAAAGAATATAGCACAATTTATTCAGCCATTTCCCAATCAATGGGCATCCCCTCAATTTTCAATTCCTTACTAGCACTAAAAGACCTCTAAATATTTGTGTAATGACAGGTTCTTTTCCTTTTTCCTTTTTTATCTCTTTGAGATACAGGCGTAATAGCAATATTATTGGGTTAAAGCATATTCATGGTTCTATAGCCCTTTGGACAGTTCCAATTGCTCTACAAAATGGTTAAATCAGCTCATAACTCCACTGACAGAGATTTAATGTCTTAATTTTCCCACATTCCTTCCAACATTTGTCAAATTCCTTTTTTGTCATATTCAACCAATCTGATAAGGGTGGGGTGGTACCTCATAGTTGTTTTAACTTCTAATCAATAGTGATTTAGAATATTGTTTTCATATGACTATAGGTAGCTTTGATTACTTGGTTTGAAAACTGACTCTCATTGAATGGCCAATAATAGGTCCCAGTGTAAGTTTCACTTGGATATTGTTTGGGTTTTGATAGCTCAGAGTGAGTATAAATAGCAATTATTTCTGTTCTCACCAGAAATCCTGTGTTTTCCCCTCCAAGATTGATGTTTTGAGTAGGTAAAAGGCCATTTTGACCTCACTTCTTAGCCTAACCTTAATTCCCAAGTGTTGTTGTCTCAGATAAACTGAGACTTGTTAAAGGACTTAGCTTAAAAAAACCAAGTTCTCCCCAAATATCTGAGACCATCTCTAGCAGCCCTGATCTCTTTGCATAGCCCTGTCTCACTTAAATCCAAGTCACTTGCAAGTCAAGATATCATTGATCCTCTTCAGTCAAGATATCATTGATGCTCTTCAGGAACTATCAGGGGAGTAGCCCAAGTCAAGCCTATTTTATTACAATCCCCAAAAGGTGAGCATGCAGGTTCTCCTTGAATACATTCAATGAAGGAACAATAGCACTTCCATGTATTTTAAAATCATTGAGCTTATATTTCTGATAACACAGTAGCATTTACATTTCTCAGGCTAGTTTCTTCTAAAAAGATATTGACATTTTTCTTGCAATTTGTTGGTTCAAGATTATAATGTCAGCTTTCTAGTCACCTGGATTTAAAACAGGGGCTGGACTCCAAACAGAGTTTTTAGACCATAAGTTAACATCAAGAAACCTGGAGATTTGTGTTCAACTGAATCAACACTTTATTTTGGATAAACATTCCCTTCTTTTCTCTGAATTTCCTTCCCCTATTTTAACTAAATAAACTTCCTTTTGCTAACTATTAGATGTATGGGTATTTTATTCTATTCCAATTTTGAACCAAAACTATCAAGGAGCAGCCCAAGTAAGCCTATTTTATTACAATCCCTAAAAGGTAGACAGGCAGCTTCTCCTTGAATACATTCAATGAAAGAGGGAAAAAAATTAATAGTAAGACCCAAATGCTAGTCTCCCTAAGAGAATGTTCCTTTTTTGTCTTTGGATCTGTAGCCTATAGCACAATGATAGGTAAATATTAAACATTTAACAAACTTATGTTATTGATTAATGGATGGATGAATAGAATCCAAAAAGAAGTAGTGCACTTCTATTTAAGGGTTCAAATTATACTATATTGTATTTTCTCTTAATATACAGCTGTGACTGCCCTACTGGATGGAAAGGAGCATTTTGCACAGAGACAGTTTCTATCTGTGATCCTGAACATAAACCACCACCCCATTGTAGACAGGGAGCAACTTGTATCCCACTGCCTGAAGGATACATATGTCACTGCCCTCTAGGAAGAACTGGAGTTCACTGTGAACAAGGTATGGTTCAGACTTCATTTTATTAAGTATATGTTTAATTTCCTTTTTACCTATTTATTTTCTTTGAAAATTTGAACACAAAGCTGACTTTTGTTGCTCTTTTGCTACCATGGAAGTCAAAAGAGTAACAGTGCCTTTGTATAAGGTGTGATTAATACAAATGTAACATTCCAGAGACCATAGTGGTGGAGACAGGACAAATATTTGAATCAGGAAGACTTGAAATCTAGGGCTGTGGGACTAGTTGTGTGACCCTAGATGAGTCAATTAACCTCTTAGTCCCACAAGCAACTCTTTAAGATAATAATTTACAAACCAGTTGTTGATCTGCATTGGTGAAAAAAGTTTCTATGTTGAGAGTTCTTCATACTGATAAAATTACAGGTGCAAACTTATACATACACAAACACATATTTCTATGTAAAGCACCATATCCTTAGTTTTCTGCCTTCAACATGTAGTAATTATTTGGTTGTAAAAAAGATGGGAAAGTACTTTTTGAAAACATGAAGAAAAATAGTTAAATCAACGGATAAAGGATAGCTCTTTTCATAGAATAGTTTGCTGTCTAGAAACAGAAGGAAAAAACTTTGGTTTAATGAAAATGATTAAAACATTTATGTTAAAAAACAAACCAGTTTTCACAATGGATTTGAACAGTTTGAAAAAATTCTGTGGTTATAAATATGCATATTTAAGTCATCTTATAAAAGACATAGAGTAATACTCTATTTGTATATGAACAGTTTGTTTTAAAAGGACACAATTGTCTATTCATGGTCAAGCAGACTGGTAAGATGAAGGAAAGTTGCTTTTTAGCCTTGTTGACAGACTTGGTTTTGAGTGTTCCAATTTTCCCTGCCTAAATAGCAAATAAATCTGTTTTTCTCAATGTCAGTGATTTATAATCAAATATCATGAAATTTGGAGAGATCTAGGAAATAATCCAGTCCAAACTTCTCCAGTAACAGATGAAGAAACTAAGGTCCAGATAGATTAAAGTGGAAATTCCAAAGCTATACAGCTAATAAGTGACAAAACCTAGGCCCCCAGTTTTCCAGTCAAATATTTTGTCTTTTGCACCATATTGCTGACTAGAGATAGAAAATGTAAACAGTTATCTAGGGCATAATGGTACAAGCATTTTATTCATATTCTTTTAATGCCAAGAAAGGCATTTATATTTTCAAAGACAAGTTAACTGAATGTACTGAAAGGAGCAATAGATTTAAGTGAGATGATGTAAGTTCAAATCACAGCTCTATTTCTCCTAAAAAACAGTTTAAAGCAAATGATTTTAGTTCTCTGGGCCTGTTTCCTGATCTGTAATGAGGGGATTAGACTAAATTAAATCTAGTCCCTTCTAGTTATAATTCTTATGATAATATAAGCTTCTGGTTCCTAATAAGAGCTTAGTACATGTTTTATTTATCTTTCTAAATCTCATGTATTATAATGAAAACCCTCTAAATTTTAGGTGACTAGTCTTCAGAACTTCCTTTGGACAGACTCCTGGCCATCCTGTTTATTTTACATAGCTTGCCTTTTTAATTTTTAAAGTTGGTTTCCTGAATTGTGTATTGCAGTCTGCATGTCATCTCTGATCCGAAGATCTATAATTAGACAATATTGCCTAAGAAAATCAGCATTATTCATTCTCCTCAACCAGTTGCAGTCACACTGACTGGTTACTGAACCTCAAGTCTGGGAAGAATAACTTGAGCAATGGAAAAACCACTGAAGCTCTTTTAAAACCAGCAACAGTGTAATAAAGGTTTAAAAAGAGTATTGATAGCAATAATCAAGTGAAACTCTCCAATATGAGTAAAGCAAGCAGTGAACAGTTTTCTGGAGTGGCTTTTGTTAGAAATGAGAACCTTTGGATAATCCATCATCACCTCCCAAGGTTTTGGTTCAAAGGAATTCATTCAGGCATTTAGACTGTATACCTGATTAATGAAAGATCCTAATTGCTGGTGCATAGTGTTGAAATGTAATTCTGCTTTACTTCCTGGTCTATTTTTGCTTCTCCAGGAAAGTTTTTTAAGAAATAGATGATGGGAGTGGCCAGGTAGCGCAGTGGATAGAGCACCAGCCCTGGATTCACGAGTACCTGAGTTCAGATCTGGCCTCAGACACTTAATAATTACCTAGCTGTGTGGCCTTGGGCAGGTCACTTAACCCCATTCCCTTGCAAAAGAAAAAGAAAAAAGAAAACCTAAAGAGAAAAAGAAAGAAAGAAAAAAGAAATAGATGATGTAGCTCTTAACTCCTGAGTCTGGAGTCAAGAAGACCTGAGTTCAAATCCTGCCTTTGTTAGACACATACTGAGTGGCCCTGGACAAGTCACTTAACCTTTTTGACTCAATTTCCTCATCCATAGGGATAATAACAACACCTATCTTCCAATGTTTTTGTGAGGTTCTAATGTGATATTTTTGTAAAGTCCCCAACACAGTTTCTGGCACAGAATAAGCATTATATAATGTTTGCCATCATCATCATCATTATTATTATTATTATTATTATTATTATCATTATTATTTATTTCAGACTTGAAGTCTCTTTGACCTTAAAGAGGTCCCTATTAAAGAGTAAATACAACTTGATAGAAAGGGAGAAAATGAATTCATTAAATAATTTTCATCAAATTCATCAAATAATTTTTAAATTTATTTTTTATTGTGAATTTACTTAATGCCTACAAACATTTCAAGATACAAAGTAAAACAAGGGGATTGTTTTAGAAACTGAACTTATGTTTTAAAATACACACATATACACATATGTGCAAAAAAAATCATCCTATATCCTTTTCTGTACTTTTTTTCCTCCTTGTGCATTCTTTGTCTTCTTTTTTTTTTTTTGAGGCAATCAGGATTAGGTGACTTGCCCAGAATCATGCAGCTAGTTAGTGTCAAGCATCTGAGGCTAAATTTGAACTCAGGTCCATCTGAGTTCCAGAACTGGTGCTCTATCCATTGTACCACCCACTTGTCCCTCTTTATACATTCTTAAAAAATGTTTTTTTCTTCCTTTCATCTATATTACCACTCACTAACCCATACAGCCAAAGGGAATTCCTCCTCTTCCAAATAGGTAACAAATATAAATAGGCAAAATAAATCAACACATTGACAATATCTGAGAACTTATATCAGATTATTTTTCAAATCAATCTAAGACCTTGTAAGAATAAGACACAAAATAAGTATCTAGGGAGATGAAAAAAGAGAGAGATTAGATACTTCATTTTAAAAAAACCAAATCATTGGGATTTTAAATGGCAAATAAATGGCAGAGCTTACTCTTCTCAGGAATAAGATGGGGGGGGAGGACTTGAACAGTAACTAGCAACTGGAAGCAAAGAAAACTCTACAATCACATGTTTCTGGTAGCAGAAACCCATTAGTTTGTTAATTTCAGTAATTCAGTCAATAATTTCAGTCAATTTTTAAAAAATTAAATCAAATCTTTGACTATAACCTTATCTCTTCCATATGAGAAGAGTGGGCTTCACCATCCTCTTTTAGTTTAAATCCCCACAGTCTTGGTTTGTTTAATTTTTTCACAGTACTCCAGCCGTAGCCTTACAACCTTCCCTAACCAAAGTATCAGGTACACTCTCTCCCTCTGTCCCCATATCTTTCCAACCCTAATATTACATACCTCCTTAATCAAAGTATAGGGTACACTCTTTCCTTCTGTCCCAATAGCATTCTAACCATAGCACCACAAACCTCCTTAACTAAAATATTGGGCACACACACTCTCTCTCTCTGTCCCTAAAACACCCCAACTATAGTACTATAATCCTTGTTACCTAAAGTATGGGATAAGGTAAAATTGCTTCATGATCTATTTATATCCAACCCTTCTCTAAATACACTCTAACCCTCTGTCCCTCTCTTTAAATAAAGTATCTAGTAAAGTAAGGTCACTTCATGATTTAATTATGTATAGACCCTCAACTACCTCTGCCTCAATAGGAAATACCACCTTCATAATCAACATAACTTCTTGTCTCATTTATACCCATATCCTCTAAGTATAATCTTTTCAACTACATTTAACATATTAACTGTCCTAAGTGAAATACAATTCTCAAGAGTTACAAGTGTTATATTCCCTTCTAGGGATATATATATACAGTTTAAATGTTCTTGACAGGGGTGGCTAGGTGGTGCAGTGGATAAAGCACTGGCCCTGGAGTCAGAAGCACCTGGGTTCAAATCTGGTCTCAGACACTTAATAATTAAGCCACTTAACCCCATTTGCCTTGCAAAAACCTAAAAAAAGAAAAAAATGTTCTTGACAGCATTTTTTTCCCCTACCCATTTAACTTTTTATGCATCTCTTGAGCCTTGTATTTGAAGATTGAATTTTCTATTCAGTTTTGTTCTTTTTATCAGAAAATTTTGGAAGTCCTCTATTTCATTGAAAATTCATCTTTTCCCCCAGAATTTTGCAGAGTAGTTAATTCTTGGTTGTAATCCAAGATTCTTTGCCCTCTGGATTATCAAATTCCTCTGATCCTTTAATGTTGAAGCTGATAAGTTCTTATGTAACTCTGATTGTGCCTCCTTTGTATTTAAATGGTTGTGTTTTTTTGACTGCTTGCAGTATCTTCTCCCTTAGTTGAGAATTCTGAAATTCAGTCATGATAGTATTTGGAGTTTTTGTCCTGGGGTCTCTTTCTGGAAGACCTGTGAATTCTTTTAAGGACATTTTGTCTTCTTGATCTAGTATAGTAGTAGTAGTAGTAGTAGTATAGTTTTCCATGATAATTTCCTGAGAGATAATTTCTAGGCACTTTTTTTGATCCAGGCTTGGTAGATCAATAATTCAAAAATTATCTCTCCTGGATTTATTTTCTAGGTTGAGTGTTTTTCCTAAAAGATACTTTTACATTTTATTTTTTTCAGTCTCTTAATTTTATTTGATGGAATCTTAGTATCTCATAGAGTCATTAGTTTCTATTTGTCCAATTATAATTTTTAGGGTTTTATTTTCTTCAGTTAGCTTTTGTGTTTCCTTTTCCAGTGGATTAAATTTATTGTTAAAGGAGTTGTTTCCTTTCTGGTTGGTGGATTTTACTTTTTGACTAGTTTCATTCCTTTTCCAATGAGTCAATTTTATTTTTGATGGGTTATATTCTTTTTCCAGCTTGTCATTTGTACTGTTAAAGGAGTTGATTTCTTCAATCAACTTTTCATAATTTTCCTACATAGCTCTTTTTTTTCATTTTTCTCCTTCCTCTCTTCTTTGATTTTAAAAATCTTTTTAAAATTCTTCCATGATGTTTTGGATTTGAGTCCAATTTATAAATTCCTTTGAATTTTCCCATTTAGATAATTTGTCATTGCTTTTTTCTCTTATCATCCTAAATTGTTTGGTTTTTTTTTGTTTTGGGGGGTTTTTTGGCAAGGCAAATGGGGTTAAGTGGTTTGCCCAAGGCCACACAGCTAGGTAATTATTAAGTGTCTGAGGCCAGATTTGAACCCAAGTACTCCTGACTCCAAGGCCAGTGCTTTATCCACTACGTCACCTAGCCGCCCTTATCATCCTAAATTGAATAGGAGCTTTCTATGTTTAGCACTCTTTTTTGGTTTTATTGTTCATTTTGATAGTTGAGTTCTGCTGCTAGGGTATAGGGAGTGTAGTCCCGAGCTTTTTATGCTGGAGCTGGGGTCTTATTCCTTGCTTATCACTTGCCAAGGTGTTGTCTATGCAACCCAGGCATTGTCCAGGCAGAAGTTTGTTTCCTCCTTTATGCCCAGGCTTGTCTATGCAATATTCTGTTCCCTACCAAGTCCTGTCTGTTGCCCCAACATTTCCAGGACTCAGACTTTGTCTGGATCCTCCTGGCTGTCTTGCTATCTAGCTGTTGAGTTGTACTGTGGCTAGAAGTCTCCAACTGGTTTTCCTGCTCTTCCACCTATGCTGGGCTATACTTCCCCTTCAGCCCCCAAAAAGACAGACCTTGGTCCCAGGTTTAGGTAATTTCACTCTCAATTTAGGTTGCATATTCCCTGGGCTTCCCTGTTTCTTCCCAGTGGTAGATTGTGTCTAATCAGTGATGGCCCTCCCAACAAACTGCCTATTCTCTTGCCTACTTATATTCTTGCCGTGTGTGTGTGTGTGTGTGTGTGTGTGTGTGTGTGTGTGTGTGTGTGTGTGTGTGTGTATTTGGTGTATTTGTGTATGTGTATATGTAGGTGAAAGTCTAATGTGACTTTTAATCCTCATGCTTGTTTTAGGATTTCACTTTTCTTAGAATAATCCTAGGTTTGAAGTCAGGAAAGATCTCAGTGGGTAGCCTACCTCTCATGTCTCACATGGGTGATCATTCAACCTTTCTGAGTCTCATTTTCCTCATCTATAAAATGAGGACGATAATATCCATAATTTTTAACTCACTTGGTCATTGTGAAGAGAAAATGTGATAATATGCATAGAATGAGTTCCCTACAAACCTTAAAGTTCTGTTAACTGTTGTTGTTTTATGTAATTGTAAACATTTAAATATGGAAAAACTAATTAAGCTTAAAACTACCTTTGAATAAATTAAATATATAAAACACCTATAGCACCTTGTTAGTGACAATGTTTCCTTTAACGTTTTATATTTTTGCATAATTCCTTAAATGCTGTCTTTTACATAAGCAGAGTATGCTTCTTTTTTATTATAAACTCAACAAACATAAACTTTTCAATGTACAAATAAGAATATTGTAAAGGAAACTTTAACAAAATTACCCTTTGTGTCTATGTCCAGTTCTGAACTTCCTTTGGTCTTCTACATTTTTTTTTCAGTATTGGTACTTTTCTTTCATGTTCTATCTCTCCTTCCCCTTTTCTACATCACTATTCAACAATCCAGCATCCTAATCTAAGCCCTTCTTTTTTCAGTTTTCAAAATTAATCTATCCCTCCCATTACCACTGAGTAAAAATATATTCTTTACTCTGATCCTACTTTCTTCACTATACGTTATTTCATAATGTCTTTTGGAATTTCTTTATACTCTTCATATATAAAAATATTAATTGCATTTAATATTCCATCATATTAATAATCCATAACTGATCCAAACATTCTTTGATTTTTTAACATTTAGATTCCACACTTTACAAGTTATACTTCCTACAGTTATGAATAGATAATTGGTAATAAGTCCTTGGAACAGAACTTGAAAAAAAGTTCCATCCAGTGATGTTATAACTTCACAGGGGCAGCTATATAGCACAAGTGGATAGAGTGCCAGGTTTGAAGTTAGGAAGACTCATCTTCTTGAGGTCAGATCTGACTTCAGATATTTACTAGTTATGTAATCTTGGATAAGTCACTTAACTCCAAGAAAACTCCAAATGGAGTTTGAACACAACTGAAATGACTGAACAACTCCAATAGCATTAAAAATATGATTGTTTTTGGAAACACCAAAAAATTAATAGATCAAAACTTTTGAAATTTATCTTTCTAAGGACTTTTGATTTGATTATTTAAATATCATAATTAAATATATGCTTCATAGAAATAATGCCTCAAGTTGAAAAATCCTACATACTAAAAATGTATTGTTATTTGATTAAAAATTAACATTAAATTCATACAGCCTGTGACTATTAATAGGAAAAGTAGATGTCATGTGGAAGCAGATTGATTTGAGCAATTAGTCAAAAGGGTATTAATCAATATTGTCAAAAATTATCAGGCAAAGCACAAATTCTTTTTGCACAACACAGACTTTTATTTTTATGGTTCCTAATAAAGATAGCATCTTCTTTAGAGATTCTTTAAATACCTTGCATACACGTGAACAATTTATAGCGCTACAGAGAAACCATATTTAATCAACAAGTTATGATTCCATAACAGAACTTAAGAATAACTACTAATATAGGGAATAACACCACTAAAACAATATGTTGATGTTATAATGTTTATTAGAATCCTAAGACTTTTCAAATTGAAAGGTACTCAGACATCATTCAGTCACTCTATTTCATAAATCAGAACATGGAAACTACAAAGAAAATAAGTGAATTATCCAAGAACACACAGATGATGGAGCCACATTTAGAATCTGATAGCTAGGCCAGAGCTTTTTTCCACTTTGCCATACTTTCTATCCATAATTTAGAAACTTAGGTAGTATTTGGTTTGATAACTTGGTTGGTTGAGGAGCTTTTGTTTGTTTATTTCTTAGTTTATTTGTTGGGATAAGGTGGGGTGAGGGGAGACTGGACCTGGGATATCCTTGATCTAGGGAATCCCTGGTCAGAAACTCTAATTAATGCAGGTGAGCACATGCTATGAAACTTATTGTCTTAGAGAGTTGCTCTAAATTGCCTCAAAGAGTTAACTGAGAAGTTAAGTGACTTATTCAGATATGGAGTATGTTGCAGACAAGACATATCAATGATATTCTGACTGGCAGAGCAGCTCTGGTATACTCTATTACAGCTGCCTCATTTTAAAGCAGTTATAATTTAAGATTAAGCTATCTAGTTGTATGGTTAAATAAGGGATGCCAAGACCTGCAAAATTGGTAGCTGAAAATACTCTCAGGTAAACATTTTTTAAATATTCAATACTGAAAAAGTAAAAGATAAACCTTATATTTATAAAGAGAACAACAAAGCTTGATTAGGTCCTTACCTTCTAAATAACACTTTGTTTCCTAACACATTAATTCAACACTGATAAAGAAGAGGGGGTAAAAACTTGCCACTTATTTAGAAGTGAGAAGAATGTAGAAATAAATATTTGACTGGAATCAGTTTTTAGCATTCTTCCAATGGTGCAGATCTATTTTTAAGTTTCTCCATTACAGGCATTGTACAAGGGTCATTGAAGGAACAAGCAAGCTGTTTGAATTAAATGACTAAAGATGATGACCACAGTAATTCCAAAGATCTCAGCTCTGTCTTAGGGAGGAACCAGGACAAAGCCTCCACATTGTCTGGGTTTGGAACTACATTTTTATATATCCAGGGACCATGAATTGGTCAGCAGAAATTTAAACAAGAGTAGAAAGATATGTCTGGAAATATTCACATATTGGTAGATTTCACAAGCAAGAAATAATGGTGGAGAAACACACCTGGAATATTGAATAATCCTACTTGACCATTAAAATAATTTACCAGTGAATAATTCTCATTCCCAATCCTTGGATTTGGGAGAATAAAAGAACTTTATGTGAAATTGATTGTAGCTACTATTATCATCTGATCCTTGTAACATCACTAAATAGTTCTCCTTCTCTCCTCTGACTCTGCCACCAATTAGGTACAGGCCCTTATTACCTCAAATTGCCTCTTGTAGTAGTAGTTGTGGTTCTATCTACCTCAAATCTCTCCCCACTCTAATTCTCTATTCAGCTTCCAGACTGATTTTATTAAAGTATAAGTTGACCAAGTCATTGCACCACCACCACCATTTCAGTGAAATCTAAACAGTGGCTCCCTATCATCTCCTCAATCAAATATAAAATGTTCTCTTTGGCATTTTAAACCATTCATAAAAATTTAGCCACTTCCTACCTTTCCAGTATTCTTATACCTAGCTCCCCATTACATGCTCTATGATCCAGTGACACTGGTCTCCTGACCATTCCATGAACAAGACCTTCCATTGCTCTGCTCCAGCCATTTCCCTAATGCTGAATTTCTTCATTTTCCCAATGCCTGAAATGCTTTCTCTTTTCCACTCATATGACTGACCTACATAACTCCATTTAAGTTTCACCTAAAATTCCACCTTCTTTATTCTGCATGAAGCCTTTCTTACACTGCTCCCTTCAATTCTAATGCCTTCCCTCTGTAATTTTCTGTTTATTTTGTATATAGCTTGTTAATATAGAATTGTCTCCTTGTTGTCTCCCTCCTTAGGCTGTGAGCTCCTTGAGGGTAACTTTTGCCCCTACCTGGCCCACGATAAAGTATTAAATAAATGTTTACTGACTGATCTATACAAAGGCATAGTTGCAGTTCTATAATCAGTCACTGACAAATATTTTTACTTTCTCTGCATTTCACTTACTACCTGTCAGGTGCTGGAGAGACAAAAAAAAGGAAAGAAAAGCATGAAATAAGTCCTTGCCCTTAAAAGGTGCTCAGTCTAATGGGAGAGCTAATAAGCAAGTATTTGTATAAGTACAAATCCATACAGTGTAATGAGATACAATCTTAGAGGAAAGAGAATGTGAGGTAGAAGGAGGGGCACCATGAAAGGATCCTGCAGAAGGTGAGATTGGATCTGAATCTTAAATGAAACATGGGAAATCAAGAGGTAGAGATGAGGAATGATGGCATTCCAGCAATGGAAGACAAACAACTAGTGAATAGACCTTGACCAAGTCAGGAGATTGAGCATCATGTGTGAGAAGTAGTTAGTGTAATTAAATGGTTGAGTATATAGAGGGGAGCAAAGTATAATAAGATTGGAAAGTCAGGAAAGGGATAGATTATGAAGGGCTTTAAAAACAGAGGAATTTCATTTTATCCTAACAGTAAAAGAGAGCCACAGTAGTTTATCAATTAGGGATGACATAGTCAGATTTGTACTTTACAAAGATCATTTTGACTCCTAACTAGAGCAAGGACTAAATAGGGAAAGACTTAAGATGGGAGAACAGCTACTGCAATAGTCTACCATGTGTACCATTGTACATAAAGATGAGAGCATAAACCAGAATTGGGGGAGATGAGACAATAAAGATACAAGAGATTTTGTGAAAATAGAAAGGATAGGACATGACAACACTGGGTCTATGTGTAATATGAATAAGGGATCAAGTATACCATTGAGGTTTCAAGTGTGGGTACCTGGGAAGATGGTAGTACTTTCTCCAAAAATGGGGAAGTTTCAAAGAAGGGAGGTTTTGGAGGCAATGTGAGCTCCATTTTGTAAATGTTGAATTTGAGATGTCACCCAATATGAAAAGTCTAATAGGTAGTTGCTGACATGAGATTGTGCTAGGAATTTTTGTCCCTGGGAAAAGCAATGCAAAATGTACATGAGACAAAAAGTATCATTCAATTGAGGTAGGGAGGAATTGTACAGTGACAAATTGGCATATAAGCACTACTCTAGGAAGCTTCTCATTAAGAGGATAGGGCAAGAGTAGTGCTCATCCCAGCAATATGGCAGCTTTGTATCTTAAACTGGCAGTTCTTGCTAGCTAGATGTTAAGTCCCCACTGTTTCCGTCCTGAATATGGTATCTTCTCAATTAAACAACTTGGAGAAAAGTCATAGCCACCATACCTTAGTTATAATTCTGTCCAAGGTTAACCTATTTCCATATCACAATTGCTTTTCCTATTAAAAGTCAAAGATTGTCTGCATTTAATATTATTAGAAAAAAATTACCACAGCACTTTCTTGACTTTCAAGTAAATGGCAAAGTATTTGTTAGCATGCATGGGGTTTTTTTCTTTTTCAAATTGGGGCACAGCATGTATTTAAATCTTATTATTTATCTTCAGTTCTTTCCATTATTATTCTGCAGGAATCTTTAAAAATCTATTTTCTATTCAAATGAAGAGCCCTTTGCTGCTGGTGGCACTAGAATTAATATAACAATAATTTAAAAAAACACTATGACATAGAGAGCTGGATTTAAACTTGTTTCTGATCCTTTTCAGTTGCATGACCTTGGGCAACTCACTTTAACCTCTCTATATTTCAAGTAACAAGTTATAGAAAAGATACAGGAGGCAGACCAGAGGAAGTAAGGGCCATAAGATAGCCCAAGATTTCTACCTACTCAAGGACAATCATTCAAAAGAAGAAGCATAATCGAAGAGGAGTAAGAGAAAGAATTTGACAAGAAAGGAAATTGCCCAAGATACTTGCCTATTGGGGACCTTTACCCTCAGCTTTCTTCCCCCAGTTAATAGCCCAGGTTGATGAAAAGAATTTCCATACTACAAATTCTTGATTCACTTTATGTAATACTGATAACAATAATGTGACAATTGCAAAGCCCTTTGAAAGTTATTAAGTCACTTTGCATATATTACCTCTTTTGATTCTTACAAGCCTGTATGGCAGGAACTATATCTATTATAACCCTCATTTTACAGATGAAAAAACTAAGGCTCAGAGATTTTAAGTGTCTTTTCCATATGAGTGGAACAAATGGAAATATTATATATAGCACATTGCCCCACACCATGAATGTGAATGAAAAATTGTGAGCTTTCCAGATTATACCACTTCCTAGTAAAAACCAGCTTTCTTACAAATTAATTATAACTAATAAGAACTTAATTTTCCTAGTCCTTTGAAAGAAATGAGCCTGTTTTTTTTTTGCCAGAATCATTGATGTATTAATAGTGGAGCTTCTAGAGATCAGAAGATGGCAGTGTTGGAGAGTCATTACCATATTATTCTCCTGACTCAGAGAGCTAGGTTTTTCCTATTTGGCTATTGCCCCAGTATAACAAGTACTTGGCACACTTTCCTCACAGAAAACAATACAGAGATTGTAGCCTAGATTCCTTCACCTATTTTCTATCCCCACAGGAGCATCTCTAGGGATGTGGCAAGTTGTAAAATAATAAATACTTGAAGGCAACATAATGGAAAGAGTATTGGCTTTAGAGTCAAAGGACCTGGAAGTGAATTCCTTTTCTGATGCTTGTTACTTATATGATCTTAGTCAAGTCAATTAGCCTTTCTAGACCTCAGTTTTTTTCATTTGTTAAATAGGAAATAAATCTGGAAAAATAGTTTGAGGCCATAGTACAGACATCCTTGAATACCAGCCTAAGTCATAGGTTATATTTTAAGAAAGAGATGATATGATCAAATTCTAATATTCAGGGTTGTTTATTTAGCAATATGGAAGAAAAAATGCATTTATCTTAAACAGTTATTAAGTTCAGATGAAAAGCTGAAACCAAGAAGAATTTAGGATTAGGATCAACTGATATGAAGAAAAATCATTCTTTTGTAGGAAACAACAATGCTATTCAGTTAGTTAATTGTGTAATTAATATGTAATGATACACAGTCCAGAAATGTAGAGCTGGTTAGAGCTATATCTTTTTTTTAATAATTAAGATTTTTTTTGTTTTCATAATGGATAATGTATGAAAGAATGAACTGCAGAATAAACAAAAAAGAAAAAAGAAAGATTTGGCAGCAGTTCAGAAGATTGAAAGATAAATAATATAAGGAAATTGTAATGATGCCCGGTCCAGAAATATAGAACTGGTTAGGGTTTTATCTTTTTTTATATATAGAGAAGGTGTTGAAGTACAAACTGCAGAATAAAGCAAAAAAATTGTCTTTGGCTGCAGTAAGGATGATTGAAAGATAAATTGTATAAGGAAGAAAACAGGAAGACCAGTTAGATGACTCTTGTAGTAGTCTATATGAAGAAAAAAGTCTTAAACAAGGATGAAAGCATTGATTGAAAGAAAGGAATTGAAAGAAAGCAATAAGTATGGAAAAGATTGGTGAAGGAGGAATCAAAGGACTTGTTGAATGAGGAAAAAGATGCTATCAATATATAAGAACAATTTTAATGATTGTCATTTTGATGGTTATAAATATACAAATTAACTATAAAGGACAAATCAAGGAAGACACTATCTGCATCCAGAGAAAGAACTGATAAATGTTGTGTTATAAGAATGCTTGTTTTATTTCTTAAGTTCAGAATAAAATTTTTAAAAAGATTAATTCTGAGGTTTCAAGTCTTTGATATTCCTTAATTATTCTCCACAAAACTGGATTTTCACAAACCTTAGCAAGTATAGAAATGTCATAAATTCTCCTATGAATTTTAACTGACAGTTATAAAGAATTGTGATAACTGAGTTTAAAATGTCTTCTAGGCACTTGGTGATCAGGAACTAGAGCTCAGGAGATACTAAGATTGGAAAAATAGATCTAGGAATCATCTGCACAGAGATAATTAAATTCATTGGAGTTGATGAGGTCACCAAAAGAAGAAAGTATGTAGAGGGCAAATAATAAGGATTTATATAACACTCACATTTAAGAGCCATAGTATGGAACGAAAGCAAAGAAAATTGCAAAGTAGTTGGCAGAGAGGTATACCAAGAAAGAGTACTGTCACAAAGACCAGAAATAAGAGAATATCCAAAAACTGGACAGTCAATAGCATCACATGCCAAAGAAAGCTCAAAAATTATTAGAATGATAAAGGATATTAGATTGGTTAGGCAATTAATAGGGTAGCTAGGCTGTGCAGTGAATAGAGCACAGGTCCTGGAGTCAGGAGGACCTGAGTTCAAATGTGGCCTCAGACACTTAATAATTACCCAGCTGTATGACTTTGGGCAAGTTACTTAACCCATTGCCTTGCAAAGACCAAAAAAAAAAAATACTACCCTACTTCAGGACCTCATCACTCCTCACCTAGACTTTCTTAATAGATCTCTAGTCTTCACTAAAGAACTCCTACCTCCACAACTACAGAAATTATTTCATAAAGTATAGATAGATCTGACTTGGTCACTCCCTAACTCAGACCCCTGGGATCAAATGCAAACTCCAATATGCATTTCAAGATCTTTACAATTTAGTTTATACATATATGTTTGTGTGTTTCATATATATATATATATATATATATATATACATATATATGTACATAGCTTATATACAACTTATATATCAACTTATGTCCAACTTATTATACATTACTTTCTTCCACATGTTCTTTATACAATGAAATTAGCCTTCTAGCAATATTCACAAATAACATTCTATCTCCTATCTCTATGCCTTTGAACAAGTTGTCTCCCACTCCTAAATTGCTCTCTAACTCCTCCTTGCCTTTATTTACAATAAGAAATCCTTTGAAGCTCAGCTCAAATCCTATCTTTCAAATGAGACTTTTCCTCATCCTCCTCCCCCATACTAGTACCTTCCTTTCCCACAAAAAAAATGTACCCCAAAACCTTTTGGAGCTTTGCACCAAGACTTTTGTCACACACTCATACACAAAGTATCCACTTTGTATATACTTGGTTGTACTCTACTTCGAATAAGGAAGACCTGAACTGGTGTCTCTGACCTTTAAGACTATGTTACCAGAGGCAACTAGGTGGCACAGTGGATAAAGCACCGGCTCTGGAGTCAGTAGTACCTGGGTTCAAATCCGGTCTCAGACACTTAATAATTACCTAGCTGTGTGGCCTTGGGCAAGCCACTTAACCCTATTTGCCTTGCAAAAACTAAAAAAAAAAAAAAAAGACTATGTTACCCTAGGCAGATTCACCAAGACTCTCTGAGCCTCCATTTCTTCATCTTTAAAACAGAACAGTAAATAGTGACAACTCCAGCTTCTTTTGAAGATCAAATGAGATCCTAAGCACTATCTGGAAACTACATCTCTGTATCAGTTTCAATTACTAAGTACAGCAATGAGGATGGTTGGGTTTTTTTTTAAATTTTAATGTTAGTTAAAGTATCATAGATGCATCCATAGAAAAGCTATAGAATCAAGGGGTGGCTAGGTGGCACAATGGATAGAGCACCGACCCTGGAGTACCTGAGTTCAAATTTGGCCTCAGACAATAATTACCTAGCTGTGTGGCCTTGGGCAAGTCACTTAACCCCATTGCCTTGCAAAAGCCTAAAACAAAAAACAAAAACAAAAAAAAACTATAGAATCAATAAGATCCTTAGATAATAAAATTGAGCAATAAAGAGTAGCTGTTCTGCAGAAATTCATATTCATCTTGCTTCTAGGTATATTTCCTTAACTACTAGTCAAATCTTCCAGGAGCAGTCACTTCCCTAGATTGGGAGGAATGCTGTGCCTGACAGCTATGTGACTTTTGCCTCTTTTCTTTCCATTCCCACTCCAAGAAGCAAACCTATTCCCATCAACCTTCTGTGTAGTCCTATTTTATAACTGGGGAAAAGATCTCAGTTCTACTATGATAACAGTCTTCTACTCTTTTCCCATTCCTCTTTCCCTAGGAGAATGTTAGCTCTTTGAGGGAGGGACTGGTTTTCCCTTTGTATATCCCCAGGATAAAGCAAAAGTAATAACAAATTACCTCAAAGACAATAACATATATTTCAGTGTGTTAAAATTTAGATGATGCAAACCAAAACAGAACATAAAGGCAACTTCATAGTCTTGAATACCTGTATTGCCAAAAGAAAAAAAAAAGAGAGAAATACAGTTGTTAGTCTTAAAGAAATTAGAAAATAACACACCAAAAAAAAAAGTGTATGAAAAAGAGATTAAAAAGGAATATGAAATAACACAAAATACATTGAATTGATAAATATTTCAGTTTATGTTCTGTCTCTTATGCAACCAAACTTCTTACAATCTAACCAAAAACTGTTTCTTTTCACATAATTTTTTAGTAATTTTTCTCAAAATTTTTTTCCGTTTCTTTCAGGTACCAAACTATTTGCCTATGAAAGAGATGATACTTTTCATTCTTTACTAGTTGATTTAGTTCCAATTTAATAATTTTTCTAACCAAATGAATTTTCTAATTAAACTAATTTAGTAAATTTTTTTACTCCTTTCAGCACCAAAGTTCTCCATAAGAAAGGGCAGTGCTTTCAAATGACTAACATTTATATTCTGCTTATTATACACCAGAAACTTGTGCATTTTACAATTATTTCATTTGATTTTCATAACAACTCTGGGAGATAACATCATTATTATTATTATTATTATTATTCTCCATTTTATGGATGAAGAAGAAATTGAGGCAAAAAAAAAGTTAAATGACATGCCCAGGGTCACCCAGCTTGTAAATAGTGTCTGAGACCAAATTTGAACTTGGTCTCCCTGACTTCCTAGTCTGTTCACTGGGCAGCCTACTTGCTTCTAGGAACAGTAGTTTACACAGGATCAGGAAGGTGATAGTCGTGTTGTTTTCTGGCCTCCTCAGACAGACCTTATGGTTTATGGGATTCAGTTTTGTTCCCATGGTTTAAAAAGGACAGTAGAAAATTTTAAAAGGCCCAGAAGAAGAGACTCAGGAAGGTAAAGGACCTTGAGTCTATGATATAATAAAGTCAGCTAAAGGAACTAGCATGTTTGACTTCGTGAAGTAAGCAGAACTAGGAAATATAATACACAGAAACAGCTATATTGTAAGATGAAGAAATATGAATGACTGAAGTATTCTCAAAATTACAATGATCCAAGATAATCTCAAAGGACCCATGATGAAACATGTTATCTGCCTCCAGAAAAAGAACTTCAGTCTGATAAACTGAAGTTTACTATTTTCCTTCCTCTTCCTCTTTCTCTCTCCCACTTTGTTTCCTTCTTTCCAATTCTTCTTATACAGAATGACTAATATGGAAATGTTTAAAATGATTGCATATGTATAACCTACATGAGATTGTTTACTGTCTCAAGGAGAGAGAGGAGGGAGGGAGAAAAGAAGATATAAAATTTGTAACTTAAAACCTCTTCTTAAAAAAGTTAAAAAATTTTGAACATGGAATTGAGAGGAAAACTAAAAGATCATAAAAAAATAAAAGAAGTGGTGGGGGGTAAGAAGGTAAGAGGGGGAAGGAAAAAAGAGTCAGCAGGAAAGGAATGTGACAACCAAATATGAAGAAGAAAGGACCAAGAATTAACTCATAATCATGGCATTTACTTTCACCTTTCGCTCTCTGCAGCCTTCTTGCTCTGTCAAATCATAGATAGGATCCTAGCTTTTAGAGCTGAAATGATTTTGAAGATCATCATGTCCTTTATTTTTTTTAGTGAGGAAACTGAGGTTCTCTGGCAAGTTTATGTCACACAAGCAGTAAGTCGCAAATCCATTATTTAATTAGGATTCTTTGATTCCAGACTGTGTTTTTCTAATACTCTATCCTGCCAAGTACAATGTACATTCAATGGCTCCTCTATTCTTACTCATCCACACTTTCTTTTCCTGAAAGACTCTTACCTTAACTTTGTATAAAGCCTTCATAGGAGATCTACCCAAAATGCTATAGGCTGCCTCCCCTGAGGGATGTTCTGGAACCATCTTCAATCAGATTCTGCAACCAATTGCTAAATTTTCAATTTGAGCATTTACACTTGAGAATGATTTCTCAGGTGTATATGCTCACACTGAAAAAAAAAATATATATATATATAAATACATAAAATAACACATACATACAGGTATATATGCATATATATACATACATGTGCAAAAAAGTAACAATACAGTTTGGTCTTAAGTCAATTCCTTAAGTCAGTTATTTGACTGTAAAGGCATGTTCTTCCAAACTAATAAATATCAATCATTTGTCAATTCCTATCTTTTATCCATATTTTCATCAAAGATACCTCAGGTAAATGTATAGATCATTTCAACTTATGTAGATTAATATAGCAAACAATGACTGGAACATAGTAAACATTTAAAAAATGTTTACTGATTAACATTAGATTTTATTGATGCCATCTTGATGGCTGATATTACTACAAAGCTAATATTTATTCCAAACTGTATCACCTCCAGAACAGATTTCCACTCTAAACTTTTCTTCTAGTCTTGTTCTTTAGTCCCTTTCTGTTCCCTCATATAACTCATCAAGTAATGTGGTATTATTGACCAGTTTCATTGTCCACATTATCACTAACTGCCAAAACTTATTAAAGAAATATTGGCATCTTTTCCATTTTTCACCTGTTTTCATGTGTTATCCTTCCTTTAGTTTCACCTTCAAAAACTCTTAATATGAATTAAATTAACTTGGTCTCACATCAAGCTTTCTGCAAACTTTGTTTTCTCTTCAATCATTCTCCATAAAGTTTTGCAAATTAGCATTTATTTTAAACAAGTATAACCTTTAGATAACAAAGTCTCAAAGATGATCAAGTACTAAAAAAAAAAAAAGGGAGCAGTTAGGTGGTGCAGTGAATAGAGCACTGGCCCTGGAGTCAGGAGAACCTGACAATTAATAATTGCCTGGCTGTGTGACCTTGGGCAAGTACTTAACTTCTATTGCAATATATAGATAGATAGAAGGAAAGAATGAAAAAAAGAAAGGAAAAGATCAAATACTTTCTGACTAAAATGGTTTTGGGAATTTTTTTGGCCTTCTGGCAGTTGCTTTATTTCAGTCAGTGTTCATGTAGATACCTTTTCATTTATCCATATTCCCATTTTTGGCAACAACAACTTTTTGGCGAATAGGCTCAGTTGAAGCTGTTTTATTCTAAGCTTTATCTTTTATTTTCCATTCTAATTTGGTATTAATTTTGCTCCTTGTCTGAAAAGTTGATGGTATGATGATCTCAGCCTGTCTTTTCATTTATCATGTCACTTGAATTACATAAACTTCTTCTACTGATGCAGATAGGTAACACATGGCCTTAATTTTCTGGAACAAGTTGTGACTTGCCCAGACTCATAGGATAAACCTATGTATTCTTTACTCAAGTTGGACTTCTATAACACATTTTCTCTCTTTTGCAATAATATAATGAATTTGGGGAATTAAATAAATTGTTGAAGCTTTTTAGCACACTATGCCAAGATCAGTTTGTCAAATTTCGGAGAATTTTAAATGCTGTGACAAAGGACTTCAAGATGATTGTGAGAGATGTTATTTGTATTATGCTTTGGAATTTGCAAAGCATTTTCCTGAAAGGAAAGTGCAGCCTAAAGTCCAGTTGTTGGTCAGAAATATAAGAAATTTCTTAGACTATCATCATGGACAACATAATGAAAAATGAACTAGATGACTTTCCTGTCAGATGTCAGAATTGACTGCATTACCTTACCCAAAATCATTAATTGATTGGCATTGTCTCAGAGAAAAGGAGAATGCTATAGGGTCTCGTCCTTGATTCTGTTTATCAATTGATCAATCTAAAGCATGCTTGGTGGATGACACAAAGAGACAAAATTACACATTAGATATATTATGGGGGGGGCTAGGTGGTGCAGTGGATAGAGCACTGGCCCTGGAGTCAGGAGTACCTGGGTTCAAATCCGGTCTCAGACACTTAATAATTACCTAGCTGTGTGGCCTTGGGCAAGCCACTTAACCCCATTGCCTTGCAAAAAACTAAAAAAAAAACTTAAAAAAAGATATATTATCAGAATTAGTCTCCAAAATCTTGACTGGAATTACTGGGAATAAAATGAAATATGACAAAGATAAATGTTTCAGGGGAGGTGAAATCTGAAGAGTTTAAAATATTTCAAAGAAACTCAAAGATAAAAAGGACCTTAGAATCCATCTAGCCCAAGAAATACCAAAATGCACATTCCTTCTTCATGTACCTTCCTTCATTTCCATGTAGAAAATCAACTATAGAGCAACTAAGTGGGGCATTGGATAGAGCACTGGTGACTTTGAGTGAATCCTACAACCATTGCCCTACAACCCTCCCCCCCCAAAAAAGAAGGAAAATCAACTATGCAAGCATATTCTAGACATGTTTATAAATCATAAGATGCAAGATCAAAGGAACATAAATGTAGAGCTGAAAGAGATCTTATCCATTACTTAGTCTAATTTAGTCATTTCATAGGCTTAGAAACTGGGACCTAGAATGATAAAATGACTTGTCCACTGTCTCAGAGATGGTTAAAAACCAGAATTCAATCTCAGGTCCTGTGACTCCAACATAAGTTCTCTTTCCACTCTGATACATCTAAGCCAATAGTTGATATTAAAAACAAATAAACAAAACTTATGGTCTTAATGAGCTCAGTGAACTTAGTGATCTCAATAATCGTCAAAACTATGCTATTGGGGGGGGCAAGGCTAGTTGGCACAGTGGATGGAGCACCAGCTCTGGAGTCAGGAGTACCTGAGTTCAAATCTGACCTCAGACACTTAATAATCAACTAGCTGTGTGACCTTGGGCAAGTCATTTAACCCCATTTCCTTGTAAAAAAAATCTAAAAAAAAGTATGCTATGGAATAAGGGGAGAGGAGTGGAGCAAAATAGCAACAGGAGAAGAGCCTCTCAGACACTCTCTCCAAAATATTTCAAAAACCTTAAAATTATGACTCTAACTAAATTTTTAAGAGATAGAACCCACAGAAAAATCTAGTGAGGCAATTCTCCAGCCCAAGATAACCTGGAAAATAGTGGGAAAACTGTGTTCCATGGGGTTGGAGAAGTGGCACTGCATCAGAGCAATGGAACTTCAACCTCCCTGGAACAGCCCCAGGGTGCTTGGGAGCAGTGGCTTCCAGCAGCAGAAGCAGTTTCCCGACATGCACCCCAGGGAGCACCAAGCACAACTTGGAAGATCAGCAGGGAGACCTCTGCCAGAGTAAGCAAAGCCCAGGCCAGCATGGCTCTCAGCATAGCCCAGATCCCAGGAAATGGAAGCAGGCCCATGGAGCCACCCAGTAGAAGCCTCCCAGCAGCTGTGCCCTGGGTGCTCAATTCACGAAAGGAAAGGAAGTGGAAGGAGACTGCTACAGTCTGTCCTCTATCCCTGGGACAGGACTCTGGAGATTTAATGGTATTCAGACCCTGGTCACAGTCTGGGCCCCTATAGAGCAGGGATCCCTGCCCCCACAGCCCCAGGGAAGAGGGGTGAGCTAGTGGTCATTCAACAGACCAGGAGAGCAGTCAGAGCCTCACATACTGAGGTCCTTGTGGGGACGTTCCAATAACACTCAAAAGCTCAGGAAGCATACCAAAACTAGGCACAAGCTGGGGAAATGAGTAAACAAAAAAAAGGAACTTGACCATAGACAGTTACTTTGGTCCCACAGAGGATCAAAATACTCAATCTGAAGATGAGAAAGGCCAAGCTTCTGCAGCTAAAGACTCCAAGAAATATAGAAGTTGGACTCAGGTTGTGACAGAGCTCAAAAAAGATTTTGAAGATTAAGTAAGGAAGATAGAAGAAAAATTGGGGAGGGGGGGAAATGAGAGAGATACAGGAAAAAACATGAAAACAAAGTCAGCAGCTTAGTCAGAGATCCAAAAATGCGGAAGAAAATAACACATTAAAAACCAGCTTATGTCAAATGGATAAAACAGTTCAAAAAGTTATTGAGGAGAAGAATGCTTTAAAAAACAGAATTGGCCAGATGGAAAAGGAGATAAAAAAGCTCTCTGAGGAAAACAAATCCTTCAGATGTAGAATGGAGCTAAAAGAAGCTGATGACTTCACAAGAATTCAAGACACAATAGTTCAACACCAAAAGAATGAAAAATTAGAAGAAAATGTGAAATATCTCATTGAAAAAACAACTGATCTGGAAAACATATTCAGGAAAGATAACTTAAAAATTATTGGGATACCTGAAAGTCAAGATCAGGAAAAGAGCTTTGACCTCATTTTTAAAGAATTCCTACAGGAAAATTGCCCTGATATCCTAGAAGCAGAGGGTAAGACAGAAATTGAGAGAATCCACCAATCTCCCCTGGAGAGAGATCCCCCCCCCAACAAAAAAACAGAAATATTATGGCCAAGTTCCAGAATTCCCAAGTCAAAGAGAAAATATTACAAGCAGCCAAAAGGATACAATTCAAATATCATGGAGCTACAATCAGGATCACATAGGACTTAGCAGCAACTACATTAAGGACTCATAGGTCTTGAAATATAATATTCCGGAAGGCAAAAGTACTTGGAATGCAACTGAGAATCAACTACCCAGCAAAACTGAACATCCTCTCCCAGGGGAAAAGAAGGATTTTCAATGAAACAGGGAGATTTCAAATGTTCCTGTTGAAACGACCAGAGCTGAACAGAAAGTTTGACCTTCAAGTACAGGACTCAGGTGAAACATAGAGATTGGAGGAGAAGGGTAAATTATGAGGGACTTAATGATGAACTGCATGTATTCCTGCATGGAGCGATGATATTGATAATATTCATATAAACCTCATTTAATAGAGCAGGCAGAAGGAGCTTTTATAGACAAGGCACAGGAGAGAGCTAAATTTGAAGATAAACTATATGGTAAAAATGGAGTCAATGGGTGAAAGGGAAATGTACTGAGAGTAAGAGAAAGGAGAGGTAGAATAGGCTAAGATACTTCATATAGCTTTTTCAGTGGTATAGAAAGGGGAAGGCAAGGAGGAATGAGGGAGCATTCATCCTCTTTGGAAATGTCTCAGAGAGGAAACAGCATGCACACTCCATAGGGTATAGATATCTAGAAGAAAAAATGAGAGGAGGACGGGGGAAGGGAGAGGGGATGTGAGTAATAGAGGAAAGGGTAGATCAAAGGAGAGGATAGTCAGATAGAATGCATTTTCTTTTTAACTTTTTGCAAGGTGCTGGGATTGGGTGGCCTATTCCAGGACCACAGGGTTCGGTGGTTTCTGGGTCTCTGGGGTGGGATGTCGGCTTGGAGCTGCTTGACCCCAGGACCAGTGCTCTGTCCACTGCACCACTAGGCTGCCCCACAATACATTTCTGAAGAGGGACAGAGGGAAAGGAGAGAAAAAAATATAATAGATGGTAGTGGAATGGATGGAGGGAATTACAATCAGCAACAGCAACTGTGGAAAAATAAGGAAGTAACTACTATGATGGACTTATGATAAAGAATGTGATCCACTCAAGACAGAGCAATGGTATCAGAACACAGACTGAAACATATTTTTTTCTCTTTCTTTTACTTTATTTCCCATGAGGTTGTATATTTTTGTGGGGAAGGGGGTATTATATTTATTATTAATGTGCAAATAAATTAAAGAAAAAAGAATAAACTGAGAAATAAAGCAAAAAAAGTATGCTATGTCATTTTAAGCTACATTAATAGGTACAATGAATGAGAGAAGTTACAATACTTAATTTATTTAATTTAATTTACTTAATTTACAACCAGTTCTAAAGCAGTGATGTCAAGCTCAAATAGAAACAGGGTGCACTAAACCATACATATGGGTCCCTGAATTTTTATTTAGAAAATTACACATTTACATTATCTAAGTTCTATTATATATTTATTTTGCTAAATATTTCCCAGTTACTTTTTAATTTAGTTCCCCTAACATTTACAAGTATCATATTTGACACTTCTGACCAAGACTACTTGTTCAGTTGTGGCCACCAAATCTTTCATGGGACACTGACAAACTGGAACCCACTTAGGACAGGATAATCAGGATGCTGAGAGGATTCAAAATCATTTGAACTAGGGATACCTAGTCTGGAAAAGAAAAATTATAGGAGTGAACATGACAATTGTTTTTAAATATTTTGTGTCATCCCAGTACTCCTTAAATCTTAGTGCCTTTCCTCTAAGATTAGTTCCAATTTATTATGTATTTGCTGTATTTGTATGTAGTTGTTTCCATGTTATCTTCAGTACATAGTGATCTCCTTGAGGGCAGGGAATGAGGTTTGTTTGTTTAACCTTTTGCAATAACCTCAGTATGTAGAACAATGCCTGGGACCTGGTAGAACATCATACATTTTTGTTGGCTTGACAAGAAAGATTAGGAATCTTTCACTTGACCTTAGAATCAGAATAATTCTATGACAAGAGAATCAGATTTTTACTTAATTCAAGGAGAAGCATTTCACACTATCCAAAATTGAAATTGAATTCTTTAAAAAAAATCCTCAATTGATAAATGGCCAAAAGATATGGAAAGGCAATTCTTAGACAAAGAAACCAAAGCTATCTATAGTCATATGAAAAATTGCTTTAAATCATTACTTAATTAGAGAAATGTAAATTAAAGCATCTCTAAGGTACCATCTCACATCTCTCAGATTGACCAACATGACTAGAAAGGAGGGAATGTGGAAAATTCTAATTCATTGTTGGTAGAGTTGTGAACTGATTCAACCTTTCTGGAGAGCAATCTGGAATTATGCCCAAGGGCAATATAAATGTGCATACCCTTTGATACAGCAATATCATTACTTGGTCTGAATCCTGAAGAGATCATGAAAAAGGATAAAAAAATTCAGATATACAAAAATATTCCTAGCAGCTCTTTTTGTGGAAATAGAGGGAATGTCCATCAATTGGAGAATGGCTGAACAAATTGTATGTGATGGAACATTATTGTCCTATAAGAAATCAGAGGAACAGGATTTCATAAAAGCCTGGAAAGTCTTGCATGAATTGATGCTGAGTGAAATGAACCAGAAGAGCATTATACATACTAACAACAACATGGGGTCATGATTAATCATGATAGAATTGTTCATTTCAGCAGCAAAATAATCAAAGACAATTTTAAGGAACTTGTGTTGGACAATACCATCCATATCCAGAGAAAGAACTGTGGAGTTTAAATAAAGACCAAACCTTATTATCTTTGATTTTTAAAAGTTATCTTATGTATCATGTAAGAAGAAAGAAAGAGAAAGGAAGGAAGGAAGGAAGGAAGGAAGGAAGGAAGGAAGGAAGGAAGGAAGGAAGGAAGGAAGGAAGGAAGGAAGGAAGGAAGGAAGGAAGGAAGGAAGGAAGGAAGGAAGGAAGGAAGGAAGGAAGGAAGGAAAGAAGGAAGGAAGGAAGGAAGAGAGGGGAGCTTCTTTGGGAGAGAATGAGTTTTTATCACTAGAGATTCAGCAAAGGAAGAAGTATTTAAGTATTCACTGTTCACTGAATACTCAACTAAGCTCTTTGTAAATTTTATCTCATTTGATTCTTAAAATCCTGTGAGGTAGGCAGTATTATATTTTACAGTTGAGGAAACTGAAGTGTATAAAAGTTTAAGTGACTTACTCAAAGTCACATAGCAAGTGACTGAGAATGGATTAGAATTTAGATCTTCCTGACTCCAAGCCTATTACTCTATCTGCTAGACCAGCTGTCTCTAGGAGATGGTGGGAGAGGAAATTCATATTTCAGGTGAGAACTGCATAAAATGTCCTCTAAGATTCCATGTTCTGGGTCCTTTGGGTGCTTCAGACCAGACTCTATGAGTTTCTAGGTTTTTAGAGAGCAAAATAGACTCAGAAGCTCTGATGAATACTGAAATACTAAAGCAAAGGAAACAATTGAATATAATCATCAAGCCTTATCTGACTACATACTCCAAGGACTAAGGTCCTTTAGAAGGTTCTTTAGAAGCACTTCCTCTCTGCATTGTAGTTTGTCATGTTTCATAAGACACGTAGTGTGAAATAACAGTTCTGTGATACTCAACAGAAGAAATTCACTTTGTAAGCAGTCTTTCACTAAGCCCAGATGCTTTCTTTAGGACTTGAGATCACTAATCTAAATAGAGCCTCTTTGTGTTTATGTTGTGTTTTTCTCAAGTTAGTCTGTTTTAGTACGCAAAGTTTTCCTAAGATTACTCAAAGCCACTGTGACCTTTTGATGATTCACTTTGGCAAGGCTAGACCTCATCAAAAAAAAATTCTTAAAAAAAAAAACAAAGAATGGATCAGTAACTTGGATGATGATGCTTTGGAGGATTATAGACAAACCTAAAAGGTGCCATCAGTGCCAAAGTACTACACCTTTCTTTTGAATTGATTTGTAGATATTGGTTGCTTTGAGAACTGTAGCTAAAAAAATATATAGAAATCTCTACTGTGCTTTAAAAAAATATGCTTATATTTGTGAGTGCTCTGTAAAATTTGTATACATTGTAGTAGAGAAAAAAAACACAGGCCTTTCATCAAGTCAAGTGAAAATCTGAAATTCCAAAGCCAACAAGAAAATTATTGTTAGTTCAGAGCAGCCTTAGAGCCAGTTGCTTTCTAACTTTCATCCTTTCCCTAATGATTAGGAAAATGATAGAGAACAGACTTATGATTTCATTAGCAATGGGAAATACCTAGATGAGAAAAATCCCTCCAATATAGGCAGGTATCTTCTCTGCATCTTATAACCTGTAAATTGCTTAGAATACTTAGAGTTTAGGTGACTTATCTAAGATCATCCAGCAAGTATATGTTAGAGGATGGCCATAGACTGGTTCTGGGGCCTGCTCTCTATCTACTAAGCCCTAGTGTCTCTCCTCACAGCAAAGTTCCTATGAGGAAGACTGCTTTTATCTGCGCCAATATCAGACAATATCAGACAGACTGCTAGTCTGTTCTCCCACCAATGATACAGAGGTGAAGAAAAACACCTTTCCTTTAACTCTTTTTTAAATTTTGAATTCCAAATTCTCTCCCCTCCTTCCAGTCCCTCAACCATCAATTGAGATGGCAATATATATCAATACATGTGGAGCTATGAAAAATACTTCCGAAGTAGCCTCAAGAAAAAGAAAGAGGAAAAAAATGTACTTCAATCTACCCTTGGAGTCAATAAGTCCTCTCTGTTTTATCATGAGTCCTTTGGAGTTGCATGGATCCTTGTATTGCTCAGAGTAGCTAAGTCTTTCACAATTTATTTAGACATTTCCCCAAATGATAGGTATTTCCTCAGTTTTCAAATCTTGGTCACCCCAATAAAACAACCCTTTATTTCTCAAATATATAGGAAACTGACCCAAATTTTTAAAAAAATAAAAACTAGTTCCCAAGGCTATGAACAAATACTTTTTGTATTGGTATAAAAAAGCTATTTTTTAAATCTAATATCAGATTGTTTTGGTGTTATAGTTTGAAATCTGGTACCACTAGGCCTTCCTTTACTTTTTTTCATTATTAATAATCTACTTTTTCTTCTTCCCTATGAATTTCGTTATTTTTTCAAGTGCTATAAAATAATTATCTGGTCATTTTATGGGGATAGCACTAAATAAATCAATTTAGATAGAAATATCATTTTATTATATTAGCTTAGCATACCCATGAGCAATCAATATTTCTCCAATTGTTTAGAACTATATTTATATGTAACATATTTTGTAATTGTAGTAATATAGTTTCTATATGTATGTTCACAGATAGACTCCCAATTTCAGTGAGGTTTAATTGCAATTTCTCTTTCTATTCTTTCTATTGGGTTTTACTGATAATATGTAGAAATGCTAATGATATATATGTGTGTTTATTTTATATACTATAACTTGACTAATGTTGTTAATTGATTCTCTAGGGTTCTCTAAGTATATCATAATAATAACTTCAAAGAGTACTTTTGTATCTCATTACCTATTCTTAGTCCTTCAATTTCTTTTCCTTGTCTTATAGTGATAGCTAAAATTCCTAGTGTAATAGTGAATAACAATAGTGATAATGTACAAATGTACTTTGCTATACCACTTATATTATTGAGAAGGTATTAAGTTGATCTTCATCATAGATAATAGGCTTGGTTCTAGATAGAGTCTGTTTATCACTTTAAGAAAAGCTCCAACAGGCCTTGGAGTCAGGAGTACCTGGGTTCAAATCCGGTCTCAGACATTTAATAATTACCTAGCTGTATGGCCTTGGGCAAGCCACCTAACCCCATTTGCCTTTGCAAAAACCTAAAACAAATAAAAACAAACAAAAGAAAAAAAGAAAAGCTCCAATTAGATGATGAAAAAGTGTAAAAACATCACTTGTACAAAAATATTCATAGCAATCCTGTTTGTGGTGGCAAAGAAATGGAAATCAAGTAAATGTCCTTCAATTGGGGAATGGCTTAGCAAACTGTGGTATATGCATGTCATGGAACACTATTGTTCTATTGGAAACCAGGAGGGATGGGAATTCGGGGAAGCCTGGAGGGATTTGCATGAATTGATGCTGAGTGAGATGGGCAGAACCAGAAAAACACTGTACACCCTAATAGCAACATGGGATCGATGATCAACCTTGATGGACTTGCTCATTCCATCAGTGCAACAATCAGAGAGAATTTGGGGCTGTCTGCAATGGAGAATACCATCTGTATCCAGAGAAAGAATTGTAGAGTTTGAACAAAGACCAAAGACTATTAACTTTAATTTAGGGAAAAAAACTGATATCTTATTGTCTGATCTTGCTATCTCTTATACTTCATGTTTCTTCCTTAAGGATATGATTTCTCTCTCATCACATTCATTTGGATCAGTGTGTAACATGGAAACAATGGAAAGACTAGCAAACTGCCTTTTGTGGGGGTGGGGGGAGGGAAGTAAGATTAGGGGAAAAATTGTAAAACTCAAAACAAATAAAATCTTTAAGTACAAAAAAGGAAGAAAACTGTGAAAAAATATAAAGATACAAATCGTACTCTGTAATACCAAAAAAATAAAGAAAAGCTCCAATTATTCCTATGCTTTCTAATGTTTTTAATGGAAATAGGTATTGTATTTTATCAAAGCTTTTTCTGCATCTAATAGAATCATATGCTTTTTATTATTATGTCAATTATGTTTATGATTTTCCTAATATTGAACCTGGTAAATCCCCACCTATAGTATATGATTTTTGTTATATATTGCTGTAATCTCCTTCCTAATATCTTGTTTAGTATTTTTCTATCAAAATTCATTAAAGAAATTAGTCTGTAGTTTTTCCCTCTATTTTTGCTCTCTCTAGTTTACATATCAAGACCACATTTGTTCCATTGAAAGAATTTGGTAGGATTCCTTTTTTTCCAATTTTTTCAAATAGTTTATATCATATTGGACTTAATTGTTCTTTACTCATGTGGTAGAATTTGCTTGTAAATCCATCTGGTCTTGGATATTTTTCCTTAAGATGCTCATTTATGATTTGTTCAATTTCTTTTATTAAGATAAAATTATATATTTTTTTCCACTTTTGTTTATTTGGGCAATTTATATTTTTTAGACATTAATCCATTTTCTTAAGATTGTAGATATTTTTGCCATATAATTAGGCAAAATAGTTCCTAATAATTACTTTAACTTCCTCTTTATTGGTGGAGTGTTTACCCTTTTCATTTTTGATATTGGTAGTTTGTTTTTCCTCCTTTTTTTCTAATGTCTTTTATCTTTTCCATAAAACCAGTTTCTAATTTTATTAGTTCAATGGGTTTTTTACTTTCAATTTTATTCATCTTTTGATTTTTCAATAACTGTATTCTGACATTTAATAGGGGATCTTTTGTTCATTCATTTTCTAGATTTTTAGTTGTGTGCCTACTTCATTGACCTGTTATTTCTCTCTTTTATTGGTGTAGAGATAGAAATTTTCCCTTAATTACTATGTTGAATGTATCTCACAAATTTGTTATATTTTCTCATTTTTGTCTTCTCTTTAGTGAAATAATTGATTTTTTTCTATAATTTGTTCTTTTACCTACCCATTCTTTAAGATCAGATTGTTTAGGGAATTCTAATAATTTCAATCTATTCTCCCAAGGCCATTTACTGAATGTAATTTTTATTTCATTTTTGTCTGAAATAGATATATTTTATATTTCTGCTTTTGGTTGAGAGATTTTTTATGCCATACTGCATAGTCAAATTTGTGAAGGTACCAAGCACAGCAGAGAAAAAGGAGTATTCCTTTATATTACCATTAAATTTTCTCTAGGGGTCTAACTTTCTAAAATTCTATTCATCTCCTTAACTTCTTTCTATTTATTTTTATGTTTAGATTTATCTAGTTCTGAGATTTGTGAATTAAGTTTCCACATTAGTATAGTTTTTATCATTTCCTCCTTTAATTCATTTAACTTCTTTAAGAATTTGGATGCAATGCCATTTATACACACACACACACACACACACACACACATAGAAAATGTTTAGTAATGATATTACTTCATTGGGTGATACTTTTTTTAAGCAAATTTAGTTACCCTAATTATCCTTTTGATTAGATCTGATTTTGCTTTTGCTTTGTCTGAGATCAGAATTGCTACTCCTACCTTTTTTGTTGCTTCATCTAAAGCATAACTGATTCTAACCCCTTATAAAGATGGAACTGTGCATCTTTTTGTTTAAAGCATGTTTCTTATAAATTAAATATTTTGGTAATCTAGTTTCTAACTCATTCTGTTATCTGCTTCAGTTTTTTGGGTGAGTTCATGCCATTTACATTCACAGTTATAATTACTGTATATTTCCATCTGTCCTATATACTTTCTCTCTCTCTCTCTCTCTCTCTCTCTCTCTCTCTCTCTCTCTCTCTCTCTCTCTCTCTCTCCCTCGCCCTCTCCCTCTCCCTCTCCCTCGCCCTCTCTGTCTCTTTCCCCATCTCTCCTTCCTTCTTCCCTGCTCCTCAAAAGTCTGTTTTAATCTGTAGCAATGAGCACAGTACTTAAAACATAGTTGATGTTTAGTAAACTGATTTGAAATTCTAGATGGAAATAAAGATTTGGATTATGTGCAATAGTCTCTATAAATTTAAAAGTGCGGAAGAGTCTTTAAATGTGTTGTTGCTGTTGTTTTGTTTTTAGGGAACAAAGAATTGGACTTGGATTCAGAAAGATCTATGTTCAAATCCTGCCTCAGACATTTGCTGGTGTATATGATCTTGGGAAATTGGCTTAAACTCATTGGGTCAAAATTTACTTATCTTCAAAATCAAGAGATTCAACTCTTGAGTCCCCCCTACCTCTAATCCTATGACTTGACTCTATGGGGAGCAGTGACCTGTAAGAGCCTCAACTCTATAATATTGATTTAAAGAAGTGATTGGGGCTCCTGATAGTATGTGACCTGCACAAGCTCACCAAACTTGTGTATCAGGGGCAAGATTTAAACCCAGGTCTTTCTGATTCCAAGTCAGATCATTATCAACTACACCATGAAAGCTCTTCATCCACCTCATAGATCTATGAAGTTTTAGAGGTAGAAGACACCTTAGAGATCCTATAATTTTATAGGTGAATGAAACTGAGGCCTAGAGTTAAGTAAATTATACTAGGTCACGCAGATTAGTGACAGCATCAGAATTAGACAGACTCATGTTTCCTATTATGTAATCTAGTGCTCCTACTGTCACTCAATAATATTCTTCACATTGATGATGAAATTGAGTCTAACTCCACTGTAAAAAAGAAGGGAAACAAAGAAACACATATTAAATACTTATGTGACTGGCACTATATTAAGTGATTACAAATATTAGCTCCTTTGATCTTCATAACAACCCTGTTGGGTGTTATTATTATCCTCATTTTATAGTTCAGGAAGGTTAAGTGACTTGTCCAAGGTCTAAGTGTCTAAGATTCAATTTGAACTGATTTTCCTCATTCTAGGCCTAAGCATTTTATCAACTGTGCCATCCAGCTGCCAACATTACTAATGTTACATTAAAATATGTAGGGGCTTGAGGCGGCTAGGTGGTGTAGTGGATAAAGCACCAGCCTTGGAGTCAGGAGTACCTGGGTTCAAATCCAGTCTCAGACACTTAATAATTAACTAGCTGTGTGGCCTTGGGCAAGGCACTTAACCCCATTTGCCTTGCAAAAACCTTTAGGTTTAAAACAAACAAACAAACAAACAAACAAAAATAGGTAGGGGCAGCTAGGTGCCAGGCCTAGAGTCAGGAAGACTCATTTTTCAAATCTGGCCTTAAATAATTCCTAGCCCTATGAATCTGGGCAAGTTACTTAATCCTATTTTATCTTATTATTTTAATCTGTAAAATGAACTGAAAAAAAGGAAATAGAAAACCATTCTAGTATCTTTGCCAAGAAAACCCAAATGGGGTCTCAAAGAATTGGACACAACTAGAACAACAACAAAAAGTAGATAAGACAGAAAGTTTGGATTTAATTTAGACAGACTTTTTAAGCCTGTTCTTCATTCCTTTCATTCCCTTCTTTTTTGCTCATCTTTCTGAGAAATCTTACCAAATCTTACAGCCTTGGTTTAATATTCTAAAGAAATTTGATCAGTACTTAATATAATGAATGAAGTATGCATATAATTAATTACATTACCAATTTGTGAATGTCCTATTTAAATTTATATATCCTTAGAGGCATGCTCTTTAATTTGTTAGCTTTGTTAAACTACATATTACAAAAATAAAAGTGAAGAAAAATAATTACATATGAAAAGATCACTAAAAGGAAGTTGAACTCTGAATTTCAAGGTTGCCACTTAAAGAGAGGGTTCACATAGTGTTTCTGCCCATTTCCCACTAGTTATATTGCTTTTAGACTTCTGAATCTCTCCATCATGCCTTCCTTCCTCAGGAAACTTGTCATTAGGAAATCTCATTATTCTGAAAGACTTAATCTGCTTGGTATGCATATCATATCAATTCTCTTTGCCTGTCTCTCAGATTGGGACTGGAGGGAAGAGCCATGGTCTCCAAGGCCTGTAATGGTGTTTCCCCATCAGCTAGTTATCCTACTTTTTGACTTCAGTTTGCTTCTTAGCCATGTACCTTTTTTCTTCCCTTTTCACTGTCCTTTTATGTATTATCACCCCCCCCCCATTAGATTATGAGCCCCTTGAGAGTAGGGACAGTCTTTGTTTTTTATTTATTTTTTATCCCCACAGTGCCCGGCAATAGAAGGTGCTTAATGAGTGATTATTGACTGAATAATAAGAAAAAAATCATGAAGTTTCCTGGGAAGAGTATCTCTTTCCTCACCACAGAAAGGTGGGAGGCTACTAGGATAAAATGTTTTACATGGTTATTTTATTAAATGTTTTTGGCATCAATTTTTTTTATAATCTGAAGGAAGATGGTATAGGAAAGTAATTCCTGTGTTACTAACCCAGTGACTCGCACATAAAGTGAAATCCTTAATAAGTGCTTATTGGTTGATTAAAATATACATTTCATCAAAGTATGATGTAGGTATAGGTAGTCTCCTCTTCCTCTTATCTGTGTCATAAAGATAAGGGCCAGACCTATTATTTCCTTAGCATAGGGATCTCCCAAATGAGGAAATTTCTTCTATCAATGAAAGTTAGAATTTTCTCTGAAAGTTATAGTATGAAAGATAATTACCTAGAGCAATTAAGTGATTTGCTGATATACGTTGGAGGCAGGACTAGATTCAGGTCTTCTAGGTATTAAACCTACTACTCTATCCACTCTGGCACATATCCTCTCTCTGTGTGTGACATGACTCATCAACAAACTTTTCCTTGATAAGTTTGTTTTCTGTTCATCCAGAAAATAATTCATGCACACATAAAGAAAAATCTTTGGGGGGCGGAGCCAAGATGGCGACAAGAAAGGATCCAGTCTTAGGCGTTCTCTGATAAAACTTATAAACTAAGGACTCTAACTAAACTTTTGAGAGACAGAACCCACAGAGGGACCCAGTGAGGCAGTTCTCCTACTCAAGGTAACCTGGAAAAGAGCAGAAAGGCTCTGCTCCCCGTGGTTGGAGGGGCAGCCCACCAGAGGGGTGGCCCGCCAGAATGAAAGAACTTCAGCTTCCCAGAGGCAGCCCCAGGGTGCCAGGAGCCCCAGCTCACAGCATCAGGGGAGTCTCCAGAGCTGCAACCTGGGGAGCACCAGGCACAAAGTGGAGGAACAGCGGGGGACCTCTGCCAGAGCCAGCACGTGGAGCCCAGACTTCAGGGCACACAACAAGCAGCATAGTCTTTCAGCAGCCCAGATCCAGGAAACAGAAGCAGGCGGAGGCAGTAAGCAGGAGCCCCCAGGGCATGAGCCCATTGAGCTGAGGGAAGGGAGTGAAGAGAGACTGCAGAGCTCTGTCCTCTGCCTCTGGAACAGGACTCTGGGGTTCTGACCACATTCAGAACCTGATTGCAGTCTAGGCCCCCCCATAGAACATCAGGGTCCCCCCCACCTCAGCCCCATGGCAGAGGGGGGACACATACGGTTATTCACAGACCAGGAGGGAGGACAGTGCCTCACACACTGAGACCCTTGTGGGAGTGTCCCAAAAGCTCAGGAGGCACCCCAAAACCAGGCTCAGGCTGGGAAAATGAGCAAGCAGAGAAATAAGAGGAACACCATTGAGAAATATTTTGCAAATGAGCCCAAGAAGGATCAAAATACTCAGTCTGAAGATGAGGAAGCACAAGCTCCTGCATCTAAAGACTCCAAAAAAACCCAGAAATTGTGCTCAGGCTATGACAGAGCTCAAAAAAGACTTTGAAAATCAAAGGAGAGAGTTGGAAGAAAAACTGGAAAAAGAAAGGAGAGAGATGCAGGAAAAACATGAAAAACATGAAAGTCAGCAGCTTAGTCAAGGAAATCCAAAAACATGCTGAAGAAAATAGCATGCTAAAAATCAGCTTAGGTCAAATGGATAAAACAGTTCAAAAAGTTATTGAGGAGAAGAATGCTTTAAAAAGCAAAATTGGCCAGATGGAAAAAGAGATAAGAAAACTCTCTGAGGAGAACAAATCCTTCAGACAAAGAATAGAATTCAGGGATTTACCAGAAATCAGGAATCAATACTTCAAAACAAAAAAAATGAAAAATTAGAAGAAAATGTGAAATATCTCACTGAAAAAACAACTGATATAGAAAACAGATTTAGGAAAGATAATTTAAAAATTATTGGAATACCTGAAAGTCATGATCAGGAAAAGAGCCTTGACAGCATTTTCAAAGAATTACTACAGGAAAATTGCCCTGATATTCTAGAAGCAGAGGCAAAAATAGAAATGGAGAGAATCCACCGATCCCCCAAGAAAGAGATCCCAAAAAACCAACCTCTAGGAATATTATAGCCAAGTTCTAGAACTCCCAAGTCAAAGAGAAAATATTACAAGCAGCCAGAAGGATACAGTTCAAATATCATGGAGCTACAGTCAGGATTACACAGGACTTAGCGCAACTACATCGGAAGCTCATAGGGCTTGGAATACAATATACCAGAAGGCAAAAGAGCTTAAAATGCAGCCAAGAATGAACTACCCAGCAAGGCTGAATGTCCTCTTCCAGGGAAAAAGATGGACTTTCAATGAACCAGGGGAATTTCAAATGTTCCTTGTAGAATGGCCAGAGCTGAACAGAAGGTTTGATCTTCAGATACAGGACTCAAGTGATGGAGATTGGAGGAAAGGGAGGAAATATGAGGGACTTAATGAGGATGAACTGCATGTATTCCTGTATAGAAAAATGACACTGATAATACTCATATGAACCTTCTCAGTTAATAGAACAGGTAGAGGGAGCTTTTATAGTTGAAGCACAGGAGAAAGCTGAATTCGAAGATAAAATATGGTGTAAAAATGGAGTGAATAGAAAAAAGGGGAAATGTAATGGGAGAAAGAAAGAAAAAAGAGAGGGGGAATAGGCCAAGATATTTCATATAATAAGATTCTTCTTTATTACAGTGAGCTATTGCAATGATATGGAAGAGGGGAGGCAAGGGGGAATGAGGGAACCTTTGCTCTCATCAGAGGTGGCTAGGAGGGGAAACAGCATATATACTCAATGGGGTATAGACATCTGGAATAAGAAGGAGGGGGAGCAGGGGGAAGGGGTGGGGATGTGAATAAAGGAGGAGAGGATGTACCATGGGGGGACAGTGGTCAGATATAACACATTTTCTTTTTTACTTCTTACAAGGGGCTGGGATTGGATGGCCTGTCCGGGACCATAGGGCCAGGTGGAGGCTAGGCCTAAGGGGTGGTAGGGGGGCTCAGGGCCTCTTTGCCCCAATACCAGGGATCTGTCTGCTTCGCCACTCAGATACCCTACAGAAGAGTCAGAATGAAAGGAGAGAGAAAATATAGTACATGGCAGTGGAGAAATAAGAAAGGAGGGAGTTGCGATCAACAATGGCAACAGTGGAAAAATATGGAAGTAACTTTTGTGATGGACTTACTATAAAGAATGTGATCTACCCATGACAGAGTTGTTGGTGTTGGAACAAAGACTGAAGCACATTTTTTATTATTATTATTTGGGGGAGGGTGCAGAGCAAATAGGCTGGGTGGCCTGCCTGGAGACTCATAGCAGGGTGATCATTGGTTGTCTGGGGCCAGATTTGGACCCAGGTGCTCCTGGCTCAAGGGCCAATGCTCTGTCCACCACCCAGTCACCCCTACTATTATTACTATTTTATTTTATTTTGGGTCTTTTTTTCCCCTTCTTTTTGGTTTTTGCAGGGCAGTGGGGATCAGGTGGCTTGCATGTCACATGACTGGGTGATTGTTGGGTCTCCCGGGCCGGATGTGGGCTCGGGTGCTCGTGGCTCCAGGGCTGGTGCTTTGTTCATTTCGCCACCTGGCCATACCTATAATTATTACTATTATTTTTTTAATTTTAATTTTTTCTCTCCCCTTTACTTCATTGCTCAAGCAAGTCTATATTTATGGGGGGCGGGGGTATTTCATTTACTCTTAAACAAGAATATTTTATTAATGTAAAAAAATTTGTATAAAATGAGAATAAAAAAATAAAGAAAAATAAAGAAAAAAGAAAAAAAAAAGAAAAATCTTTGCTTTAAAATTCCTGTCTTTTTTTTTTTTAGGTTTTTGCAAGGCAAAAGGGGTTAAGTGGCTTGCCCAAGGCCACACAGCTAGGTAATTAGTAAGTCTGAGACCGGATTTGAACCCAGGTACTCCTGACTCCAAGGCTAGTGCTTTATCCACTATGCCACCTAGGCACCCCAAAATTCCTGTCTTCTTTCTCTTTTGTTGTGGTTTTAAAATGTGCCACTTAGAAGGCTATAAAAGCAAACCCCTTTAAACAAATTCTGTTCCTAAGAATGGTTAGTGCAAAGAAAGTTTCCATGGGATGACAGGTCTGAGAGTGGATTATGAACTTTCCATATTTCCTTTAACTCAGTGTTCCATTAAAATGTACAAAGCCTTCAATTATAATACAATATTTTGATTTATAGTTTCAGTCTCACTCTTGAGTAATAAATTGTTTCCCTAATTTTGAATTGGAGTAATGATTATTTTAAAGGGTCTCTACAAAAGCTATGATGAAAACAAAGAAGGCTTTTTTTGAAGAAAGTACTTTGTAAAGAGAAGCTGTGGCTTATTAGACCTAGAAAAGGAGCCAGTCAAGCAACAACCAGAAGACAAGAGTTGCCCTAATATCCAAAGGGCATAGCTATTAGAAATATTAGAAAGACTTTATTAGTTACCCTAGAACCTCCCTTATAACGTAGGCTCACAGATTATCAGGGACCCTGTGCCAAAAACAACTGAATCAATAAAGGAAACATTATTATCTAAGAAGGAGATTCCCTATCTGGACATTCTGTCATATAATAAAGCTTTTTAAAATGTCAGAATCAGGTAGGTAGTTCATGAGTAATACCAAATTCTACGACAGCAAATGACTCAGAGAATTTTATTATTTTTCTTTTGGTAGCCTTATCTATAAGTGATCCATCTTTCAGAAGTAATGAATCATCATGGATGTCATTCACTCCCTTTCATATTCGACAAAAGACATATATTCAGTTACAGTTTCGGCCTCTTTCTTCAGATGGCATCCTGTTTTACACAGCACAGTACCTCAACAGTCGGTCAGGTAAGAATGTCAAAGGCTTTCCACACAAGCATGAGGCCTTTATTTACCTTCAGTGAAATTCTGTGAAATGTTAACGTCTTTTCTTTTTAAGTTAACACAACAATTTTTTAATATACAGTATGGCTAAAGATAATAATAATGAAAGCATTTATAGAGAGCTTTAAGGTTTGCATAGCACTTTACACGTTACCTCATTTCATCCTATAATCAATCAATATCTGCTATTAAAATTTCTGAATGCAAGGTTTGTTAGATCTAAAGCTAAGGAAGACAGATGACCTTGAAAAATAAATGATCCTATTGAAAGGTTATAATTATCTCCTAAAAATGGCCATTTTCTTCTCTACTAAGAGGGGGAAAAGTTCCTTCCCTTGCTGCCTTCTAGTCTGAAAAATGCAAGGGATAGGGTGGGGAGGTGATGGAGGAAAGGAAGGAGATAGGGAGGTGGGGAGCAAGTCAAAGGGGAGAAGAAAGAGAAGAGATATGTAATCTAAGGTCACACAAGGACTAAGAATTTGAATTTAAGTTCTTGTACTCCAAAATCTATTGACCTTTCCACTTTGCCCATTGTCTCTCATACATACTATTGTAGTGAATTGGCATTTTTTAAAGATTTTGAATTATGATAAGACAGTGCTGTATATGAGTATGTAAATTTTACAGAGAAGCAACACAGAAGAGAGACTGGTCTTGGATTAAGGAAGACCCAAGTTTTTATCTTGCTTATGGCCCACACAGAAGCTGAGGGACATCAGGCAACTCAATTAACCTCTCAGTGCCCCAAGATAACTCTTTAAATTATAAATCAGATTAGTCTAGACATTTCTTAAGAGCAAGGAGTGTCGCTTTGTTTTTTTACCTTTCTTAGTATCCTCCAGCACTAAGAATAGTACTTGACACATACTAGGGCTTAATTTATGATGATTAATAAATGACTGCTATTATCTGATCTGAATTAGTGGGAATTTCTTCACATAAAGTTCCCTATATCAATAAATCCTATATCTTAGTCCTAGGTCTGTCTGTCTCTCCCCCTCCCCCCTCTAGCTCCCTCCCTCCATGTCTCTCCCTCCTTCATACACTCACACACACATACACACATACACACACATTGACTACATTATATTTATCTTAGAGTATAATAGAATGTAAATATTTCAATGACAAATTTTGAAATTTAGTGGTTTAGTGTGAGTCAAATTCATCTTTATTTGCTTTTGTACAATTCTCCTTCTCCAGAGCTTTTACAAATATTACATTTGTATTTATTATCAGTGTATTAATATATAGCTACAATTCACAGTATTTTTAAAATGTTCTATTTTGGAACTCATTTGTGATCATCTAATCCTCAAAAAAAAAAAAAGATTTTGATACCAGAAAAAAAGATTTCACCAGATGCTTATTGAAGATCTGTTTGTTTTAGAACTCTCAGTAAGATTGATGTCCCAAATTCAAAACCAGTTGCATGGATCAAGAAATATCTGTAATACAGAATCCTTATAGAAAATGCTTAATATGAGAAAGGAAACTATTAAAAGTATAAGTTGATTCTAATAACAGTTTGGTTGTCTTGCTAGATGAAATTACCCTATAGTCAAGCAATAGTAATTAAATCACAGATTTTTAGTTGGAAATACCTTTGAAGTCATCTGGTCCATTCCTTCACTTTTCAGATAACTTGACCAAGGCCATTGGCCTTAAATGGCAGAACCCTATTATCTAACTTCAAATCCACCATCCTTTCCAATGCCAGAATTCCAATACTGCCTCTGGATTGAACACACATTTATCCAGAAAAGAACCATTCACTTGAGACTAATTTAATTAAAGACTAACTTAAACCTTATAAAAGATGCTAAATAATTTTAAATTTTTATTTGTACATGAAAAGACATTTGTAGAAATCTCAACTCAATAGTATAAATGTTGAAATCTTTCTTGCAGCAAAGGCAGAAAAAAAACAAGCCAAACTCTGACAAATTAGTATAATTCTAGCTTTGCTCTTAGTATTCACGTTGGATATAAATACTGCATGCATACATACTCAAATATTTTCTTGAATATGCTATGTATGCATAGGCAAGTAATTAAATTTAAAGCCAGTTTCTGATTTGTCACAAGGTTCAATCTAGGATTTATAATGATTTGAAACTTTTATACCATGATCTATGATGCATTTTAAGTTTCAAAGGATCTAAAAGGGAATAATGGAAGCTATAAAATATTTGCTTAATAGAAGGCAAGATTAAACTGAGAAGTACAGTTATTTCGGTGAACTAATGGATAGTGGTATTTTGCTGTTTGATTTAGTATACAATGAATATGAGTCCTGTTCTTTTTATATCAGATTTGTTAATAATTAGTTATGTAATTGTTATATAATTAAGTAATTACTCAGGAACTCACACATTTTCAAGCATGTTCATCTGTCTTAGAACAATAATGTTGTATGACTTCATGTCCTATATTTTACTAAGGTAAATAATTAAAAAAAAAAAAACAACTAAATATATATATAAAAGGATATTACTCATACAGATTTTCCCAACAGGCAACAGACTCTCTTGGTTGTATGTAATACAAATAAACAAATAAAAATTAGAAGTTAATTAGCAAGATATACATATATTGCTATACCAATTTAAATTTCATTTCATATTTTAAACTGTTTTGAATAAGGTCTTATTTTGGTATTTCTTGGATAAGTCATTCTGATCATACCAGACACCTAAAAATTAGGGTAAAAATGGGAAGCAGGAAACTTTTGAGTAGGTAGTATAATTTCTTTCCTGAAAAGTGACTAGAAAGAGCTGGCTAAACTCTACTTCTTGTTTACTAACAATGGAAATAGCATATACACTAAACATAGGTAATTGAGTAACAAATGATCGTTTTAAGCAATACTTTTTAAAGCCCAAATTAAATCTAGCCTGAATTCTCCTGAATTCTTCTTGAAATGTCTTTCTTTCTTAGCTAAAATAGGTTAAAAAAACAACAGTACCAACAACACACTAATCATTCCAGGCAGATTCTCAATTAAAATTAAGTGTTTTAAATAAGATAGTTTTATCAAAAGTCACAATGATTTGGATGGGATAAGAAATTTTAATTGAATAAATTTCTAAGGAGAGGTTGCTAAATAAAGGAGGTAAAGGGAAATTGTGGAAATGGTATTAGGCTGCAAGGAGTATACTAATTCCCCTCCAAGATCATAGGCAAGTGTGAAAGTATAATTAGGGCCAAAAAGGATACACAGGGATGCAATATCATAAATAGGGAGCCAGATCTCAGTGAGAGATAATAGATTTAGTAGTGTGTGAGTGAGGTCCAGAATAAAGAAAAAATTGTCAAATGTGGATTAGGAAGTCCAAAGGGCTCAGAGGAATAAGTAGGCAAATTTATATTAGGGTAGAGTTGATTAGGGAGATCCAAGTGTGACATTGAGGATGAGGATGAGAGAACAAGAGGTAGCCCAATTCCTCCCTCTTGTTAGATGAGGATGAATCACTAACATAGCTAGTGATTAATACAGTGATAGGGAAAGAGAAGTTATAGATGTGGAAAGAAGTAGTAATGTATCAAGGCATTTCTGATAATACTGGGTGGAACCTAAAGCTGGGTTCACCTTCTGGACTGCTGTTGCAGCCAATTCTCTCTGGGATGGCTGAGATGGCAAATATTTTTTCCCCTTGATTTCATTCCTGGCTTTGCTGGTACAGTAGAATACCTCTATTGGCTCTTTCCTGTGTCCCATACTTCCTAGAGTATGTGAATTTTGGTCTTTGATCTCAACATCCGAGTGGAACTGGTTGTAGTATACATTATACCTTTGCTTCCTGATTCTATTATTATTTTTCAAGGCAATGGGGTTAAGCGGCTTGCCCAAGGCCATACAGCTAGGTAATTATTAAGTGTCTGAGGCCATATTTGAACCCAGGTACTCCTGACTCCAAGGCTGGTGCTCTATCCACTGCGCCACCTAGCGGCCCCTTTCCCAATTCTTTAAGATAAATTTTACTATGATCCAATTCTCCCTTAAAATGTGTTTTACTAACAGGACAATCTATTAAAAGAGTCTAAGTATCAAAGACATAGGAAGAAAAGTGAATGTTCTGTGTATATTGTGCTCTCCAAAAATGTCATTGAGTGATGCCAGTGTTTATGGATTTAGGGTGATAGATCAAAGACTAGTTTTGAGATCAGCCAGTTTTAACCATTCTTATCTAACAAATGAGTAAATGGCGTCCAGGGGAAGATCTGCAAGTATCTTGCCCAAGATCACACAAGAAGGAAGATAATATCTTCAGATTTTCAGAGCTAATATTTCTTGTGATTTCTTCCTGACATAATTAAATTTAAAATGATCCAACTGCATCATGGATTCACATTATAATGCTTTACAAAAAAATGTGTCCCTTTTTTTTGATCTCTGAAATGACTTAATAGAAATGAAGCTGATGAAATGAAAACAATATCCTTTCCTATTTCCAGGCACCCAAAGGAAAAAAAGGAATTTTCAATCTAACTATAGCTAGCTTAATTCAAGGTTCTTCACTGCCAACACATAGATAAATTGGCGGGGCGGGGTGTAGCCCACAGACATTTTTGTCTTTCACTTATAAGTAGCTGCTTACTTCATTCTACCTGCTCTTTCTAATCTCTTTCTTGGATTATAGATTTAGAACTAGATGGGCCATGAGAGGTCATCTAAACCAACTCTTCCATCTTAAAGATGGGAAACTAAGGCTCAGAATGAAGTAATTCAGCAAAGATCAAACCAGCATCAGAGCTAGAACTATTCTCCTTGGTCCTGACTACAAAACCAGAACTGTTTCCACTGTATCACTTTATTCGTTCCCTTCACTAAATGAATGAAATATCATCTAAGTAATTAATAATAATACATATGGAAGACAGTCCCCTACTCTTAAAGTCAAAATTCTGATTAGAACAATATGTCAAGTAGACACCAACACCCAAGGATTCTCAGTATATACTGGCAGGATAAATAGCAACTGGGGGGGGGGGGTAAGAGAAGGTGGGGCTGGAGAGCAAAGTAGTGGAGTAGAGTAAGGTCTGTTGGCTAAAGGATGTAGTGCTTCATGGAAGGTTCAATGGTCCCTCATGTTACTAGAAAGAATGCAGTTGGTAATTCCCTACTCATTGGATCAATATTATCAGTCATGTCAGTGCAATAAGGAGGTGGGGGCCTGACCCAGTGATATTGAAAAGAACTAAAATAAGAGTATTGGAGTACAGTATAGCTTCCCTCCTTTCCGGAAGCAGACAGTAGAAAACAGCTGTAGAAAGGTGTATGAGAGGTTGTTTGGAAGGGCTTCTCATAATTACCACTTTAATTGGGACAGAAGTTAGGATTGGGGGACCTGATGAGTGAGCTGTCAGAGGATGATATTCACCGTGGGTCAGCTGGATAATGAGTTTTGAACAACTATCATTTTTATTTCTCCATCTAAATTCTTGCTTAGTCAAGGAAAATATTGTCGCTTATTGCCTAGGAATAAAGGTTCTGTATAAGTATTTTTAATGGGAAGAATTTTTAATTACACACCATTGCAGGCTCAACAGTTGATTCAAAAAAAGAAAAAAATTGCTCCCTGCTCCATCATGTAATGAGATCCAATGAGTTCTCATATCTATAAACATCAGAAACCTAGTCCAAACCTCCCTCTCATTTTAAAGAAAAAAGAAACTACAAATCAAGACAGTTTAAGGGAAGCAGCATAGTGGTGCTTGAAAAAAATCTTTTTAAAGGCCCTAGATTTGGAATCAAAGGACCCAAATCCTGAGTCTTTTACTTATTACTTTTTTGACCTTGAGTCACAAAACTTAGTTCCTTAACCATTATGGGATTTCAATTTAATCCTAGGTAAATTATGAGTCTCTGAAGCCTCAATCTATGACCTTAAGATCCTAGCTAACTTGCTCAAGATCACACACATTGTAGCAGATGAGTTGGCTGATCCATTTTTTTCTTTACTGTTCTTGCCTCTTCTACTTTCCCTTCTAAATTAAAGCACAGAGCAGAGGAAAATAGAGCAAATTATTTTTACCCATTGTAAATCCATTAAAATATTATAATAAAAATTCTTTTTCTTTTGCAGGTGATTTTTTATGTCTATCATTAGTTAATGGTTCTGTTCAGCTTCGCTACAACCTTGGAGACCAAACAATCATTTTACAGTCCTTACAAAAAGTCCACACTGGTAGTTCTTGGCATGTGATTAAGGCAGGCAGAGTTGGTAATGAAGGTTACCTGGAACTGGATGGGATCAACATCACTAAAAAAGCCACTGATGGCATGAGAGCCCTGGACACAAATACAGACTTTTATATTGGAGGAGTATCATCCTTAAATTTGGTCAACCCTATGGCCATAGAGAATGAACCTGTTGGATTTGATGGTTGTGTTCGAGAAATTCTTATAAATACTAAGGAATTAAAATTAACTGAAACAGGTGCTAAAAGTGGTTCTAATGTAGGGGACTGTGATGGAACTCCCTGTGGGTATAAGGTATGTATGAATAGAGGAAAATGTACAGCACAAGGCTCAAACTTCTCTTGCAAATGTTTACCACACTGGATAGGAGAGAGATGTGAAGAGTCAACATACTGTAGGAATAATTTGTGTCTCCATCAGTCTCATTGTATACCTATTCAGCCTGCTTCTTATATTTGTATGTGTGCATTAGGTTGGGCAGGCAGACACTGTGAGTATGAAACCTCATTTCTTACAGCAAAATTTGTTGGTAACTCTTACATTAAGTACATTGATTCAAATTATAAAAAAAGAAACCTTCAGTACACCACTGTATCTTTAAATTTCAGCACAAATGCAACAGAAGGCTTAATTTTATGGATGGGAAAAGCAGACCATGAAGAAAATGACTTCTTAGCCATTGGTTTCAACAACCAAACTCTAAAAGTGGTAGTTAATCTGGGAGAAGGAATCTCCGTGCCTTTATTAAATAGGAGTGCTCGTTTATGTTGTAAACAGTGGCATCATGTAAGGGTAGTGCAAAACCAGACTTTTATCAAAGTCTACCTTGATGGTGATGTCATTATTTTTGAAGATATTGATTCAAGAAAAAATTACATTGCTTTAAATTATGGTGGTGTCAGCTACTTAGGTGGTTTTGAGTTTGGTCGGGGAGTAAAGATGGTTACTCAAGGACTTTTTAACCAAGATTTTATTGGCAAAATTAAAGACGTAGTATTTTTTCAAGATCCAGAAAAAATCAAACTAATTAAATCAGAAGGATACAACATTTTTAATGGAGATGAGTAAGGCTAATTGCTGAGGTAATTTGGATAGGCAAAATAAACCTAAAATTAGCATGTTATGTTGACTTTAAATTAAATTATAATAGCTCTGTTCTTCACTGAAATATTTTCTTTATTCAGCAATACTTTATTGGAAAAACATTGAATACTATTTAAAATTGGTATTAATTCAAATTTTAACATAGTTTTAAATGTTTTACTTAGGGTTGTCTTAGTATTTATAGTATTATAAGTGCATTTAATGTTAATCAAGCCTGTTAAATGTCTCATTTCTTATACTTCTATAAGTCATTACCTTTTAACATTAGTTCTTCAAAAATCATAATAGTTGCTCAAAATGAATGTTTTAAAAGTCAGATCTTGATTTTCAAAGGTAGAATGCCAATTTTGCTAAAATATCCAACTGCTGTACCATGAAATTGTGCTTCATTTTAGAAAATCTAACTTCTCTAACTCATACAGTACTTAGCTGAGGCACTTAATAAATATATGTTGAATTGAGCTAAAATGAATTCTGAGTTTTTAATCAGTGTTACATATTAACATCATTTCTCAACCATCTTGCTTAGTATTTTCAGAGTCAGCATGTTAATCATTTGCCATCAAGAAAGTTATCAACATAAACTGAAGCCCCCAATGTCTGAAAAAGGTGAAAACATTTTGATGATTAGCACTGTTTTAATTATAGGCCCGCCAGGTAAAGTTATATGCATATTTTTCTTATCTGTACTATTATATTTATGTGCAAGTATTTACTTACTGGAAGAATTGTTTTCCAATTCATTTGGTATAACTTTTTTTTTCCAGACTTCTTTTTCTTTTCTTACCTATTGCTCATAAAAGTATTTACTAGATCTGGGCCAGACTTCATTTATTAGATATCACTCAATTAGTAACTGTAGTATAATATTTAGTTCAGTTTTAACTTGTACCAAAATGGGAGTTTTGGCAACTCAGACTTAATTTAATTTGCTATCAAGAGCAGGAGACAGTTTCATGTGTTGACCTAAAAACTAGATATTATCTTCTATAACAATTTAGAAAACATTGCCTATTTTCCAAGTTTTAGTCATTTTTTTCTGCTTTTCCCAATAAAAAGGGTAATTCCTCTTTGCCCCATTCAGAAAGTAGTAGAATTGAACCTTAGATAAAATGCATGCACAATTTTCAGGAGACATTGCTCCATGGTGACTGCTGCAAAATAGTCAACGCTAAGAATCGCATCTGGAGAACCATAATGGGCAAGACATTTACATATTAACTTTTTTTTCATATTAACTTTTTAAAAATATAGCAGGACTAACTTTTAAACCAGTAATGACTAAAATCTATAAAGGCAATCAGAGGCTAGACTAGGGATCAGAGGCTAGACTAGGGATAGGCAATATACACAAGCAATTTACTACTCAATAAACAAATATGAAGATAAGTAGATACAGGGGAAGGGATATGAAGCCCATTTGTTAGTTAACCTAGAATTTAACCTGGGAAGGTATCTTAGAAACCAAATCTGTAGAAACATTTTGTTCTCCCTAGTGGGTCTGGATTTTGTTCGTTTTAACTGGAAATGCATGTATAACATGCATATCTGGGCAATCATAGATGGTTTGAAATCTTGAATCACTGAAGACAGCTCTATTTGAATATTTATATAGCATGTCCGTTACAGGGAGTCTGCTAGTATATTGTGGATAAAGCATTGGATTTGATATCAGAAGAGAGGAATATGAATTCCCCACTCTGACATTAGCAACGTTACTATGGGTAAGTTATGGCAGTTCTCCAGTTCTGATTATCTGTAAAAATGGTAGGTTCCACAATCTATATAAACCAAGTTTCATAATATATAAAGCAATTTGTAAATTTTAAAATAAATATTTGTAAGCTATTATTGCAGTAAAAGATCAGATTCCCAGTTGCCAGTGATATACAATATTAAAAATCTTGCTCAGGGCACACAAATGCCTGTTCAAACTCTGTAAATTCCATTTGGAGTTCTCTGATAAACTTACATGAAAATTACTTAACCCACTTTAATACAATTATCACTATACTATTCCAAATTCAACTTTAATGGTTGCTTCCTTGGCCTATAATCTCCAAATCTGTTTAGAAAGGTCTAATTTTGTAAAGATTCATGCAGCTTTATTATTTTGAAAGATCTCCCAGAAATGAAACTGTAACATTCAGGGATGTTATTTTGAATATTTTAAAATACCTTTTTTGAGGACTGCATTTTTGACCCATACAGCTTCTGAAATGTGGGATACAAAGTATTACAGCTGCCTCTTTTATGAATCTATGCCAAGGTAAGAATAGCCTGTATCCATGAGCATATTTTTGTCTAGTTTTAGCTATATGAAAAAATGAATTAAGGCTACCTTTATCTTTAGTCATTAGGAGTACAAAATGAAATGTAGGCAACTAGGAATAATAGATTGTGAAATTCAACTTCTCTTAATTGATGGGGAACTATGACTATGAACAGTAGGAAAAGTGTTACCCTTTTGTCAAAGGAACAAAGTTCAAATTCTGCTTCTTAGGTTTATTGCCTGTATACTCTTGATAAAGTGCCTTAAGTCCACTTGATTCAGTATACTTACCTGTATAATGAGGGTAATAGTCTGAGGTACCTTCCAGCTCTAGAATCTCTAGGTATGAGGCTGCCAAATTCGCTAATTTTATGTGTTTATTACAGGGAAAAGTATATTGGTAAATGACTTACAATTACAGGAATTATTAACTGGAAATTTATGGTTTTTCTGAAGGGGTTCATGAACTTCAGAAAAAATTACTAAAGTAACATTTTCTTGAATTGTGAACCAAAAAATATTATTCTGAGAGGTCTTTTGTACACAAAACAGGTCAAGAACATTCACTATAATAAAGGCTGAACTAAAGGGAATAAAGATACTAAGACTATGACATCCTAAATTAGAAATATAAATTTGACTATACATATTTTTAATCCTGTTTCTTATTTTCCTCTGGTCATTCCTGTAGTGATGATGATCAATCACCAGATTTCACAAACCTTTCAGAAATGATGTACCAAGTTGCTTATCACTGTTATCTTCTTGAGGAAGACTTAAAATGGTAGAGTGAAAAGAAAATATCTACTCCCTTTGCATCCCACTGCACTACTTTGAAAACTCTTTTTGAAGTTCTTTTAAATTATAATTATCTTAAAGGGAATCACTATATCTTCAAGCAAATTTCTTTAATCAAACACCAAGAGGATTTAAAACTAGAAGGGTTCTTAATAGACCTCCTAATCCAACCTTCCTCATATTAAAAATGAAAAAACAAAAACCCAGAATGCCCAAGACCACAGTAGTTAAGAGGTCAAGGAAGGCATTCAAACCCAGGTCTCTCACTCCAATTCTCTTTCCACAGACATTAATGTGGGTAATTTTTGTTTTGTTGGGAAGATGGACAGAGAATATTGGGTCAAATTTTCAATGATATTTTAGACCTTTGGACAATCAAAGGTCCCAAATATGGAACAAATTGCCAAGAGAAAGGGCAGTAAAAATGACATTTTTAAACTTCAATGGCCCAGAAATCACATTAATGCCTTGGTCTGCAAAATCTCTGATCCCTATTCTGATGAGACCGATAATGTCACAGTCAGAATGACCAGAGTTCAAATTTGACCTCTATCATCCGTTACTTCATCTTTTTGTCACTCATTTCACAGGCCTTTAAAACCAGAGGGTCAGTTGGTCTCCAAGTTCCCTTTCAGCTCCAAATCTAGAGTTTTATATTCATTTGTCTCTTGAGGTACCTGGGGTGCAGCAGAGAGTATACCAACTTTGTAGAGTCTTAGGTTCAAATTTCACCACTGATAATTGCTATTTACCAAACCTTGAACAAATCAATTCACTTGAACAATTCTTTCCTTATCTAAATTGTTTTAGAGCTAAAGTTCCTAAGTCTTTATCTTGTATACAGAATTTTGTTTTGCCCTGTCAGTGCTAGATACAGAATAGACCCTTAATAAATGTTTCATGTCTATGAAGCCATCCTGAACTCTCAACAGCATGAAACAATGGCTAAAAGAGAGCCTGGGGAAAACTCATGACTGAAGGAAAATGGTGACTATCCCTATGGGAAAAAATTCAGTATGCTTTACTCAGCTATTATTTTAATAGTGCATTGTTGTCATCTCCCAAGTCTGTTTCTTCGGTCTTATGTAACATTCATCAAGTGCCAGTAAGAAAAAGTTGCACACATGTTATTATTAAGTAAAAAATGATCTGGACAAACAGGAAGAAAACAGACTCTTGCAGAAGACAGACTTGAATTGAAAAGAGTGAGGTCATATTCCCAGTTGTATCATTGTAAAGAACTTCAATTTTTCTGAGCTTCCTTCCTCAAATAAAAATCTGGGGAATAAGAATGCATTTCATTACCAACTTCACAGGACTGGGAGAAAAGTGGATGAGAGCACAGGACCTAGAGTCATAAAGACCGAGTTCAAATTCAGCTCAGACATTGGTGATATGATTCTGGAAAGTCATAAAATTAAGCACCTCCCTTACAGAATTATTGTGAGGATAAAATGAGGTATTTGTAAAGTGCTTTTCAAATCTTAATTTGTAAAGTGCTTTTCAAATACATATCTAGAAAAAACCCTAAAATCATCTAATACAATCCTTTCATTTTGTAGTTAAGAATAAAACACAAAAAAAAAACCCCAAACATACTTCCTTTTTCCTAGTAGAGGACAACAGCTGCATAATACAATATGTGCTGTGACTTGTCCAAGAAAGATTACAATCGTTATCTATTAAGTAGTAGTAGTGAAGTTGAGATTCAAGTTATTCTTCTATCTCCAAATCTAGTGCTTTTAAATGTGAGTTATTCCATTATTTTACTTATACTTGAACATAAAAATATAGTAAGAAAATTATAAAAACTGGGGGCCTTAATATTCATTTTTTAAAAAAAACTCATGATATTCCTTTAAAGGGCAAATTCTCCTAGTGAATTTATATTTTCCAGCAACACTCTATTGCCCAAGAGATTATCTCTTTAAGTACTCATGCTCAGGGCAAAACATCAAGTGAAACGATTCAATTATGGTAGTTTTGTTTAAATACAAAACATCATTATTTTTTCTTTTTTTACTAGTAACTGGTACTTTGTACTGCCTTTTTTTTGGATAGGATATAGTCATTTTAATCTACAAATAGAAATATTATTAAATCTAAAAAATAAAATAAAATGCAAACAATTTATCCATTAATATTCTCACAACTTGCTAAACAGAGTGATACTAGAACTTCACTTATTTGTATAGCTTTGGCTGTGGGGAACGCAATCACAAAGGGCATTGGGGAGGGAGTAGTCTCAGAGAATCTCTGGCATAGGGGGTTGGTGTTAAAAGCAATTGAGGCGGGGCAGCTAGGTGGCGTAGTGGATAGAGCACTGGCCTTGGAGTCAGGAGTACCTGAGTTCAAATCCGACCTCAGACACTTAATAATTACCTAGCCTTGTGGCCTTGGGCAAGCCACTTAACCCCATTGCCTTGCAAAAAACTAAAAAAAAAAAGCAATTGAGGCAAAGAAGAAAGTAAAGTCCAAAATTGGAAGACATTGGTAGAACTAGAATGGATCCACTGATGGGCTCCAAAGCACACAATAGCTCTCAATAGAGATTTCTTTCCAACTTTTTCCTTTAGTTTTATAAGACAAGTGATTTAAAATTAAGGGCAAACTGCTTATAAATGCCTCCTACTCTATAGATGTAAAATGTTGAAAAGAAAATGAGTGGAGCTTATAAGAAAAAAAAACCCAAGTTCCTTCATTTAAAAGTTAGTATAAGGGGTTATCAAAAATTACCTTTCCTTGTCAACCATTTTTTTTTCCAAAATTGTTCCTGGATATGATCTTTTCCAATGCATTAAAAATCTGGGGAAGGGGGAAGTGAAAAGTTTTGAGGCCTGTCAAGTTTTCACTCTTCACAATTCAAAAGCCCGTTTCCCATAAGATGCTCTCTTTTATTTTCCAGGTACCCATATACCCTAAAGAGTGTAATGTCTTTTTTTTTCTCAATCCCAACTCAAGAAATGGCTAGGAACCTGGCTTTCCTCCATCCCCTAGAATGCTTTTCTCTACCTGGACTTTGTAAAGGTCAAGAAATAAGAAATCTTGCCTGCAAACATTGTGTCCATTGACTGCTTGGCCAGAAAGAGCCAGGTTCATAAATGAAATTATTCCTGAATTTTAATCTTCATTTGAAATGGCAAACTTGCTGAAGAGGTTTTTTTTTTAATAGTACTAATGAGGCCTAAGTGGCACAGGGGATAGAGCACCCAGTCTTGGAGTCAGGAGGATTTGAGTTCAAATCCAGTCTCAAACACTTGACATGACCCTGGGCAAATCACTTAATCCCAATGGCCTCACCAAAAGAAAATAATAATAATAATAATAATAATAATAATAATAATAATAATAATAATAATAATAATACTTGCTCTTAATTGTGAATGACTGTTTTTCAATGATAAAGAGGATTAATTAAGCCTACTACTTAAACTTCTATTTTTAAAATTAATATTTTTCAAAGAAAAAAGGTAAATTTAAGTTAAATCAGGATTAAACAAGTGAATGCGAACTGGTTTATTTCGGGTAATTTTCTGATGATTAAAGAAATAATAAACAGTGTTGTAGAGGTTCTTGTGGAATAGGCAATCACCTGCCAAAAAGAAATGATGAAATTCAAAAACCCTGTGCTTTTACCCTGCAATCTTACCAGTGCTATGAAAAAGTACAACTGACAGATTAGCTTTTTCATCTTCATTTACCTTATTTCAACTGTAAAAATTGAGGATGCACCATTTATCTATACTCTGTGTGAGGTTACTTTTAATTTGTATTACTCTCATGAAAATAAAGTAAAATTTAGTTCTCTTGGCTTCAAATTCAAATTACCTATGTATGACGAATTAACTTATAGCAATCCCACAGTATTTTAGAGGGAGTCAGTTTACCTCATTAAGCCATTAAAATTCAGATTTACACTAAAGATGAATTGGGGGCAATTAGTCACTGTGAAAGGAGTCACAATGATTCCTTTAAAACTGATGAGATTTAAAATTATTTAATTTACACAAATCTGATTTATACACAACTTTTCAGAAATACAAGTATTGTGTAGAGTGAAGTATATCTGTACACTCTGGTAATATACAACATTCATTCAGGGAAATGCTGCTTTTTAAAATGTCAGCTGGATATGAGAGGGAAAAAAACTACTGGTTTTCTTTCTCCTTATGGATCAATATATGATATATATTCAGCTCTAGATATCTATTACAAGTATGTTTAAGTGTAATTAAAACTTAGAAAAGCATCCTTTTACTGTTTTGAAATCAAACACACAAGGTAGGTGAGAAAATTTTATCAGATTAAGAATCAAAATATCCCTTAAAATATTTACATTTTACAGTAAAAAGGATAGCAAAACACAAGATCATGTACAAGCTTAAGTATTCAAGTTTCTGAAGAGCCAAAAAGGGAAAATAATAGTCTACTACAAAGCTGTAGTTTATGGCATTAAAAATGTCTTATTAAACAAGTGCAGTTTAAAGCAATAAATGTACTGCTTGGATTTCCAAAGGCTTGTCAAAAAATGCTCAGCTAAGTTATTAGTATCTGATTAATAAAATTCAGTTTGGACTTTTAAACACCTCTACAATCTTCCTTTAAAAACAGTGCAATTTTAAAACAAACTTACAGTGAACTTTGCCCTAAAGAAGTAATCATCTTGAAGGACATTTATATGAGGCAGTATATTCCATATATAACCAAATTTACCAATTACGGAAGAAAACTAAAATTTCTAAGCCTTTATTGCATATTAATAAAAGAAATCTTTGAATATACAGCAATGTAAAACTTCTGAAAAATATTAAACTCCTACACCTAGGAATAGTTGGTATGATGGAAAGGATGACAAGCATTGGTACAAAGAGCTTTGTACCAAAACACAGACATTTCTGCAAAACACCAACACTGAATTTTAAAAAGATGGCACAATCCTAGCAGGCATTCTTACAAAATTTTAAGTTGAACCATACAAGTTATTTAAATGTGATTTTGAAATAGCCTGCATTTTTACCTTTTGCTTTTAGCTCTGTCATTGTGGTCCCTATCTTTGTGGTGTCTGTCCCTGTCCTTTTCACCATGTCTACTTTTCTCCCGTTCTTTGTCCTTTTCATGGTCTTCATTTTTAGGTTTATCTAGTTTCTTCTCTACACTCCTATTATCTCTATTTGATTTTCCATCAGATCCTCGATCACTGTGTGATAACCGTGACCTCTCCTGTTCTTTGTGCCCCTCTTCCCTGCTTTTTCTGTCTCTCTCTTTTTCTTGGATTCTGTCTCTACGCCTGTGTCTTTCAGATTCCTGTTCCCATTCTTTTTCATGTCTCTCTCTCTTTAGATGGTGTGAGTCACTATAAAATCTCTGCTGGTCACCTTTTCCCCTGCTAAATGATCTATCCAACTGTTGTTGTTGGTCTTGTCTGCCCCAGGGATCACTATGACGCCTCTCTGGTCTCCGACTATCTTTAACAGGATAAAAGTTTTGTGGACCTGAAAATCTTGATGCTTGTGCATGAGGGCCCATGAAATGTTGAGGTTGACCGGGTAAATGAACAACAGGTGGCCAAGGCATCATAGGATTCTGAGCAAAACCAAAGCCTGGAGGAGGAAGCAATGGAGGTGGCAAATGTGGTGGATATCCAAACATGCTCTGTGGGGGAAAAGCTGGGGGCCCTGGAAATGGAAAGCCAGGGGGACTAGATTTAGGATGCTGAAAATTGTGTTGCTGTAGCCTAATAGGTGAAAAGTTTCCACCTGATCCTGGGCTCATGCTTTTGGAGGTGAAGTTGGTGGTTTTAGAATTAAATTCAGATTGAGATGTGTTTCCTGCTTCAAAATGAGATGAAGTCGTTGCTGCTGGTCCCCTTCGAAAAGTGTGTACAGTTTCAATATTTTGCATTGAAGACTCATCCTGTAAGTGTTTTGTCTCCTCTGCCTGAGAAGTGTGTGCATTTTCTGCTGAAGCTGCTATCTGCTGATCCTCACACTTTGAATCGTTGCTCTGCTGAAAATGTGAGTCTTTTTCTACAGAAGTCTGTTTCTCCTCTAGATCTGTGGGTTGTGTTAAAATCATTCCAGTGTGTTCTTTATCATATGACTGACTAGGTATGGGTTTTTTTTCTTCATTTCGGCCATTATCCCCCTCTTTGCTGTCCAAAGCTATCTGCTGATTTCGTCCAGCTGCCTGTCTGGGATCCCTCTTAAGGTTAATGAATTGTGGTGACCTTGATGTATTAGCAGTCATATTTTCAGGATTTGTGCCAGCGTTATCCCCATTTCCTTTTCCTCCATTAGATGCAGTGGGAGAACTAGTATTTAAAGCCTTATTTTCCTGTGAAGCATTTTCTTGATCTTGTTTTTTAGATACTCGCTCTTTACCTTCTTCAGTTTCTTCATTCTGTGATTGAATAGACAAATTTGTTAAAAATGCTTCAGTAGAAACATCTGGTGGTTTTCCTTTGAGGGTGAGACCTGGCAGAGTTCCTGGTAATTGCAAAGAGGTTCCCAATGCTGGTGTATCTTCTACCACTACTGAATTTTCTGCAGATTTGGGTGGGTCATTCACTTTTATCTTCATATCATCTGATTCACTAATAGCTGTGTCCAAAACATCTATTTTTTCTTCGGAGTTCATTTGTTCACTTATTAAAGGTATTTCTTCAATAGCACTTGGTTCCACTGCTGCCTTGGTCTGTTCTTGTACCTGACCAGTGGTACCTAAAAGGCTTTGAAGAATGTCATCCACCGGCAGTGGTTTATTTGCTAAGTCAAGAGTGGAAGGTTGATTTTCCCAGCCTATCAACACACCTGGAAGAAATCTTAGTGGTTTGGGGGGCTCTTGTTTGAGCAGCTCTACTATAGGCTCCATTACAGCTGGAATTTCTTCCTGAGAAGCCTGCTGAGGCTTGTTTCTCTGTTTATGTAACACAGTTGTAAAAGAATTAAAAAAATCATTTTCTTCCTCTGGCTCTTCTTCATTAGAAATCTCCATTTTAATTTTTTTATCAGGGGGCAAGGTCATTGGGATACTTTCAGGAGTGTCATCTACATGACTAGTGCTACTACTAGCAGTAAACTGTCTCTTCATTTTCTGGCGGATAATCAAGCCCAACAGCAGATTAGGTCTATGTAGTTCAAGCCCTGTAAAAAATGAAAATACTATTTAGTATAGACATTTTATAAATATTTCATTTCAGATAAAAAAATTAACAGATTTACTTTTTGTTTTTGTATTCAATCATTTATAAAGGCTGATTTGGCTTTAGTAACACAAGTTTTACAGAAGGTAAAGGTTCTACAAGAAACAAGTTTAGCCAAAGGATATCCCTTAATTTTAATCATAATTATTAATTCGTATACCTACCAGGTCCATCAAAAGGCACAAGAGGGTGTGGAATTTTATCAGAGGCACCCAAAGGAATAAGGTACATATCTTTAACTTGCTTCATGTTATTTGCAGCTACCCCATAGCGCTTTCTGCTACTGAAGTATGCAAACAATAAAGTATAAGAAATTTGATCTTCTTCAGTCACTGGTGTAAAACGAACCACACAAATTTCCTGGTAAGAAAAATAACAACTGCTTAGCCTAAATAAATGCTTAAAACAATTCCATTTAATATTTTTAAATCTGATTCATCCTTTAAACACATTTTAATCAGAACAGATTTTTCCTGTGGAAATGTAATGCTTAAGAATTTTAGTACTGCCTAATTTATTAAGCATTATCAAAAAATCAGCTGTTACACATAAGTGAATTTTCCAGATAATTCAAAGTTTTGCACTTCAGATACTGAAAAAGCTTTAAAGCATTTTAACTATCTTAGGTAGAGATTGTTTAAATATGTATGTGTATAAACATAACATAATTTCTAACTTTTTATATGGCATATAAAAGGAAGAGCTGGCTTCAGAATCTGAAAAAACTTTACTTACTCAATTTACTTAAGCACTCTGAGTCTGTTTCCTCATCTGTAAAATGTGGGGGTTGATTTAAATAGCTTCTTGTAATCCCTTCCAGCTCTAAATTTATAATGAGTCCCACCTCTGATATATATGAGCTTCTGGGTAGTTAGAAGGATTGCTTTACCAGTTCCACAACAACAATTAAATCACAGGTCCAGACTCCTTCAACTCATCAGTGAAGCATATTTTTAATCTATTCTTGAAAACTCAAAAATCATCACCAGAGTGGTGGAAGGTATTTTAATTTAGAGATCACTGGAGTCTCAGAGTCATCAGAGTCTGAAATATCAGAGTCACAGAATCAGAAGTAGACTGGAACTTAGAACCATCTTTTCCAGTATAGCACCATCATTAGGACTCAGTCCTCCAAAATAGTCTACATGTTTTAAACTACATTACTTTTCAGATCTTTCTACTGTCATCAGAAGTCCATTTAAGCTAATTAATTTATATTTTTCTCCTATAACAGTATAATGAATCTATGTTTTTAATCAATGTAGATACTCTCACAAACTACGTAGATTATACCCTATCAATACCTTCTTTTCCCATGTAATTTTATCCAGTTCTTTCCATAAACCTTCCATTCTCATGGGGCTTCTTAAGCTACTGACTGCACAGAAAACAATGGCACCTGTGAGCTCTCTCTTGATGATGATCAGCTCTATTCTTCTTCTACTCACATATATCTCTCTGATGACATCCTTTATAATTGTTTGCTGGTAATATTTTGATGTCTGCATATACCTTAAACCCACAATTATATCTTCAGAAACAATGGCATTTCATATATTACAGTCATTTTAGGAAGACTACTGATGTTCAAAAAAAAGTCTGTTGCTTGAAGATGTGTGATGTTAGTGAAAATCCATGAACAAGTTCCTTGAAGCAATCCATCCTTGCACAATTCCTTCTTTTCAGTTCTGGGTCCAGCATATTACTCATTTTCAGTATTCAGTGTTCAAATTTATGGATGAACAATTCTCTATGATTCAAGTGAATATAATAATCTGGATAGTGGTTGTTCTTCATTTGAATTTATCTATGTATACAATTAGACTAAACTCCTTTGAGTAATTAGGAATCTCATCTAAGAGGCTCTGAAATACTATAGGATTCAATATGATTACCATATCAACTAGCAACAGGAACATCTGAAAGACCTTTATATCTAGAAGGAATTCCTCTTCCATTTTTACCAAGAGTTCTTAATCTTTTTTGTACTGCAGGGATTTCTTTGGCAGTCTGGTCACTGATCTCCTTAGAATGAAGTTTATGTTTTCTTAAAATTCAAATTTAAGGGTGTGAAATTTCATTAAGAGGTTAATGAAAATAAAGATGTATTTTTTATCTACTCAAGCTCACAGATCCTGTAAGAAACCTCTGATTTGGATTCTATGCTGAAAATCAATCCATGTCACTTGGGAACACATTTGCTACATTTGCCTGTTATATGTCAATGCAATCTTCTTATTCCTATTATACATGGAAAATACTTTTGTTGGCAAAGAGCCTTTAAGGAACCATTTTAAGGAACTACTGAACTAAATGCTTTTTTATTCTCTTGTCTTATTTTCTTTAGTTCCATTTATATTTCTTCATGCAAAAAAGGAATGTTAAGAATTCATGGTTTTTATTACTTAATGAAGTCATTAAGAAATTTACAATGGGCATCAGGACATATTTTTTCTGATTTTGTCTATGAATGCCCTCCAAATAATTTGCTTTCAATGAATATCTTGCCAGATTTTCAGTAAACTTATTTTTCCCTTTATTGCTTATCACCGTTTCATGAAGCTTTTAATTTATAATCTTCCATTGCCCTTTTTTGTTAAGACTCTACATTCAAATCTATATTCTAAACTTGTGATGCTTTCAACTTCCATCTTTCCATATGGCAAGGAAATGAAGAGTTTGCAGGCTGAGGTGCTTGCTAGGTTCTTTTGGTCTCCTCACTGTAACACTGTGATGGGCACTACTATTTAACCTTAATATTCCATTTCTCTTTCTAAATTAAGTAACAAAATTCTAAGTTTAAGACCTTGTTTTTCATTTGGTAAAGTGTTTTTCCTAGCTTGTGTGAGCTAACAGCTCACAATTATAATTTATAATTTATTAAAATTATAATCAAAATTATAAGTCCCTCAAGATGAAAACCTCCTGGTTCCAACACCCCAATTTAATTCTCAACACATACCAAAATGGAATAGTGTGGCTCTAGAAGAGTGGAATTGCTAGTATTCACCTTTCAACTCTGAAAATGCAGAGTTTACTTTTTTTGTTGCATATAGAATGTCCTTCCCATAAGGAACTTGGAGACACACACAGAGATGCACAAGTGTTAGGTACAATTTCATATTTTATTTCCTTGGCTGAGAACATTAAAATATACCTTACCTTAGTTCCTGAAGCTTTTATTTTCTCCACATAATCCCAAACAGTTTGAGGTGATATCCTGCCACCTACTTGAATACTATCTGGTAGATCCTGTTGTAAAGGAACCAGATAATAGTAATGATCAAAGCCTCATCCAATGATTATATAAGCAAAGCAATTTATGAATCATCTGTTTACATGTACCTTAAATTATATTTTAATTTTTGTAGTTACTTTACTGGATAATCTAATTAATGGATCTCATTTTCTTTCTGAAGACTACATAATTTCTATAAGTATACACTTAGGTTTAAAGGAAAAGTGGAAAAATGTAAAGCAACACATGGAAAGAATATCTTAAGGGACAAGAAAAAAAGTAAATCTATTCAAAATCAAAAATCTCATAAATTCACCTGGATCAGTTAACTTTCTAATTTTCCCAAAAGATGGAATAGGTTAATTCATGAAATCTTTATAAAAAATATAATAATATTTAATATCTCAATCTTAACTTTCACAGAAATTTCAGTCATATTTTTCATACTATTAAACAACACATTTTTATTTTCATATATAACATTCTGTAATTATTCATTTCTTTCCTATACCTTCATGTCACAGTAACTGAGGTTTACTCAAGCGTATTTCATATGATTACAATTAGGCTGTTTATACCCAACTCCAAGGTCTTTCCTTGCTGACTAGGGCAAATACAGTCTGCACCCAGCAGGCATGAACTCAGTGTGCTCTAGATTTATGTATAACTAGGCAGATGAACTGAAGAAAAAATAGGGAAACTGAAGCATTACGAAAGTAATACAGCTTTTTATAACAGAGTGAAAATCAAATCTGACAAAACTTTCAATTCACCATCTTTTAAATTAACATATGCCTCTTTCAGGAATTCTATTATATATATAAATCATCTTTTTCTCATGTAGTTGAACTCTCTCTTTTCAGTAACTGAAAAGCAGAGCTTCTAATTTTTCCCCCATTTTTTCAATTGTGCTTATTTTAAGTTCTTTTGCAATTTTGAATAGGCTTTAAAACTTTTATGCACATCATTTCAACTAGATTTTATTTCATGCCCTTCTTTGTTCCTGCTCATTATCTTATCTTCTAACTCTGCCAGTCAAGTTCTGTAGATATATAAGTCAGACATTCAAAGGAAATTCTCTCCCTTCCTACTTTCCCCCTTCTCCCCACCTCTTCTCTCCACCTAGTACTGAATTAATATAAGAAGCAAGGAAAATTATGACTTGTGTTGGCACACAAATTTTATTTAAATTTGAAGTTAGAATTTTAAAGGGGAAGACAGAATGCAGATTCTCATTTTTTTTCTATTTCTGTGCTACAGAAAAGCACCTTTGTATAAGCAAGATTCCAACATATTCCAAACTAAAATCTGAATGTTTTTTAACATTTTTGTTGCACCATTCTCTGAAATCTTAGGAATTCTTTTTTCCTTGCCAAGGCCAAGTTCTTGGCATCTCCCAGCTCAATTAGTCCCTCTCCTCTTCAATTTTTCCTTTTCTCCATACTGGGCTTCTCTTCTTTCTATATCAAGGCTCAAGTCTTACCCTAGCCTAAAGAGGAAAAAAAAATCTCCTTTACCCTGCTACCTTCTTAAACTATTTTATATCTCCCCCTGTCTTTCAATACTAAACATCTATCAAGAGTTACACATATACTTTCTGTATTCCACTTCTAAACCTCCTGAAATCTGTCTTCTTTCCTGACTACACTACTTTTCAGGTTCAACGATCACCTCTGGTCAAATGACTAACAAATCTATTTTTCTTGCTTGACTCAATCTCTCCAACATTTCAAACTGTCTGCTCGTGTCTCTCCTTCAATTAATTCCATTTTATTGTTGATGTTGTTCAGTTGGTTCATGTCTGACTCTGGTGACTTCATTTGGGATTTTCTTTGCAAAGAAACTGGAATGATTTGCCATTTCCTTCTTTAGATTTTATAGATGAGGAACTGAGGTAAAGAGTGATTTGCCCAGCTAGTAAGTATCTGAGGTCAAATTTGAACTTAGGAAGAAGAGTCTTCCTGACTTCAGGGCCAGCATTGTTATCCATTCTGAGCAGGCCCAGTTTATTCCACATAGTTGCTAAAATGAATACACAGGCCTGACATGTTATTCAACTGATGAAATCCCTTCAGTCATTCCCAATTGTTTATATGATAAAAAAAATTCTTTATAGTCTAGGGTTTAAGGTTTTTCACGATAAAGTCATAAGATATGCTTCAAGTCTTATTTCTAATCATTTCCCATCTCCATATTGCCAACTCTTCTTTCAAAATCTAGCTGGGCTGCTACCTCTCTCCAGAAGTTTGGTCCCCCAGCTCCATACTCAGCCTGAAAATGATACTTCCCCTTCCTCGAATTTTTTTGATAGCACTATGTCTAAACTTCTTTGACTTACATTATACATTTCATCATATTTTGTAAATTTTATATTCCCTCAGTTAGAAAGTAAACTCCTTGAAGGTTAGGTGTGTATCATTTTTCATCTTTGTCTTTTTACCATCTTAGCACAATGTTTTTTGAATTGAATTTGCTCTTCTAGTGAAGAAATTTTTTAAAAATGTATTCATTACTAACACACATTTTCTGACCTCAAAATCTGTGTTCTAGTACATGATTCCCAGGTTTCTCAGACAAAGAAGAGATATAATGAAAACAGCAACTTGTTGAAACTTCAGTTTCTTGTTCTTTAAAATGAGAGGGTTAGATGGTATGTCCTCTAAAATCCTTTTAAATTTGCAGATAAATGAGATAAGTTAAAAGGAATTAAAAGTAAGATCCAATTCAGGCAAGTCTAAATTCTTCTGTTATTGTAATTTTAACAGGAAAAGGTGCTTCACAATGATTGTATTTCAATCTTACATTTCACCATTACAATATTTATTGTAATTCTCTTCCATTTCCATAATATTAGATATCCTAAGTTTCAAATTTGTATAATTAATTTTTTTAAATGAATTTTGATTCACTTAAAAATGAATTTTAAACAGTAACATAAATGGAAATGTACAATACCTCTGTTAAATATTCAGGTGATCCAGACACAGGATAGGCTTTGATAACAAACTTTGCTACAGAAGGCATATTGATAAAACCTTTCCAAATAAAGTTCAATCGAGCCAGGAAAGTAGATTCAACTTCAACAGCACCAGGCATCTCTGGACTAGGAAAAAAAGTTCATATCAAGAATAGGATTCAGAAAGTGTAACATTAAATACAGGTTCTATTTGATCATCTGAAAATATCATGTGAACACAGCAAAAAAAAAAGTTTAATTCATCTTTATATAGCCTTTGATTAAAAGTTATATATTTTCATTTTCAAATAGATACTGTGAGACCAATGTCCAAGAAAGCAAGAAGGTTTTATTTTTAATGACCTGTCAATTTTGGACCATTGCTATTAGCAATATAAGATTCATGGCTCAGTGCAATCAAGTATGCAAATACCTTCGCAAAGAATGTTGTTTTCTGATTATAGTAATCTGCTGTTTGATAAACCCAAAGAGTCCAGTTATTGGAATAAAAACTCTCTCGATAAAAACTGCTGGGGAAATTGGAAGTTAGTATGGAAGAAACTTAGACCAACACCTAACACCCTTTACCAAGATAAGAGCCAAATGGTTACAGGATTTAGACATAAAAAACAATACTATAAGCAAATTAGAGGATCAAGTACTAGTTTACCTGTCAGATCTATGGAAAGGGGAGAAGTTTATGACTAAGGAAGAGATGGAAAACATCACCAAAAACAAACTAGATGATTTTGATTACATTAAATTAAAAAACTTTGATAAACCCAAAGAGTCAGGCTACGGCGATAAAAACTCCCTCTTTGATAAAAACTGCTGGGATAATTGGAAGTTAGTATGGAAGAAACTTAGATTAGACCAACACCTCACACCCTTTACCAAGATAAGATCCAAATGGTTACAGGACATAGACATAAAAAACAATACTATAAGCAAATTAGAAGATCAAGGACTAGTTTACCTGTCAGATCTATGGAAAGGGGAACAGTTTATGACTAAGGAAAAGTTGGATAACATCACTAAAAACCAATTAGATGATTTCCATTACATTAAATTAAAAAGCTTTTGCACAGATAAAACCAATGTAATCAAGATCAAAAGAAAAGTAATAAATTGGGAAACAATCTTTGCAACTAATGATTCTGACAAAGGACTCATTTCTAAAATATATAGAGAACTGAGTCATATTTTTAAAACAAAAAGCCATTCCCCAATTGACAAATGGTCAAAGGATTTGCAAAGGCAATTTACAGATGAGGAGATCAAAGCAATCCACAGCCATATGAAAAAATGCTCTAAATCATTAATTATTAGAGAAATGCAAATTAAAGCTTCACTGAGGTACCACCTCACACCTCTCAGATTGGCCAGTATGACCAGGAAGGAAAATGATCATTGTTGGAAGGATTGTGGGAAATCTGGGACACTATTACAATGTTGGTGGAGCTGTGAACTCATCCAACCCTTCTGGAAGAGCTATTTGGAACTATGCCCAAAGGGCAACAAAAATGTGCACACCCTTTGACCCAGCAATACCACTACTGGGTCTATACCCTGAAGAGATGAGGGAAAAGGGTAAAAACATTCCTTGTACAAAAATATTTATAGCAGCCCTGTTTGTGGTGGCAAAGAATTGGAAATCCAGTAAATGTCCTTCAGTTGGGGAATGGTTTAGCAAACTGTGGTATATGTATGTCATGGAACACTATTGTTCTATTAGAAACCAGGAGGGAGGGGATTTCAGGGAAACCTGGAGGGATTTGCATGAACTGATGCTGAGTGAGATGAGCAGAACCAGAAAAACACTGTACACCCTAACAGCAACATGGGAGTGATGTTCAACCTTGAAGGACTTGCTCAGCCCATCAGCACAACAATTGGGAACAATTTTTGGCTGTCTGCAAAGGAGAGTACCATCTGTATCCAGATAAGGAGCTGTGGAGTTTGAACAAAGTACAAGGACTATTCCCTTTAATTTGGAAAAAAAAAAACCCAGATGTCTTCTTGTTTGATCTGGTTACCTCTGAGAATTCTGTTCTCTTTAAGGATATGATTTCTCTCTCATCACACCCAATTTGGATCAAAGTACAACATGGAAACAAAGTAAAGACTGACAGAGTGCTATCTGTGGGGTGGGGGTGGGGGGAAGGAAGCAAGATTGGGGAAAATTGTAAAACTCAAATAATATCTTTAATAAAAATTAAAAAAAAAATTAAAAACTTTTGCACAGATAAAATCACTGTAACCAAGATCAAAAGAAATGTAGTAAATTGGGAAACAATCTTTACAACTAATGATTCTGACAAAGGACTCATTTCTAAAATATACAGAGAACTGAGTCATATTTTAAAAAATAGTCATTCCTCAGTTGACAAATGGTCAAAGGGTATGCAAAGGCAATTTACAGATGAGATCAAAGCAATCCAGTCATATGAAAAATTGTTCTAAATCATTAATTAGAGAAATGCAAATTAAAGCTTCTCTGAGGTACCACCTCACCCCTCTCAGATTGGCCAATATGATCAGAAAGGATAATGATCATTGTTGGAAGGGTTGTGGGAAATCTGGGACACTGTTGCAACTGTTGGTGGAACTGTGAACTCATCCAACCTTTCTGGAGAGAAATTTGGAACTATGCCCAAAGGGCAACAAAAATGTGCATACCCTTTGATCCAGCAATATCACTACCGGGTCTACACCCTGAAGAGATGATGAAGAAGGGCAAAAACATCACTTGTACAAAAATATTCATAGCAGCCCTGTTTGTGCTGGCAAAGAATTAGAAATCAAGTAAATATCCTTCAATTGGGGAATGGCTTAGCAAACAGTAGTGTATGTATGTCATGGAACACTATTGTTCTATTAAAAACTAGGAGAGACGGGAATTCAGGGAAGCCTAGAGGGATTTGCATGAACTGATGCTGAGCGAGATGAGCAGAACCAGAAAAACACTGTGAACCCTAACAGCAACATGGGGATGATGATCAACCTTGAAGGACTCACTCATTCCATCAGTGCAACAATCAGGGACAATTCTGTGCTGTCTACAATGAAGAATACCATCTACATCCAGAGAAAGAATTGTGGAGTTTAAACAAAGTTCAAGAACTATCTGATATATTATTTTATAAAACTTTATTATACAAAATGATATCATCTTATCTGATCTTTTTATCTCTCATACTTTTTGTTTCTTCCTTAAGGATATGATTTCACTCTTATCACACTCAATTTGGATCAATGTACAACATTGAAACAATGTTGGGGTGGCTAGGTGGCACAGTGGATAAAGCACTGGCCCTGGAGTCAGAAGTACCTGGGTTCAAATCCGGTCTCAAACACTTAATAATTACCTAGCTGTGTGGCCTTGGGCAAGCCACTTAACCCCATTTGCCTTGCAAAAACCTAAAAAAAAAAAAAACAAAAAAAAAAACACAAAAAAAATCATGGAAACAATGTAAAGACTGACAAATTGCTTTCTGGGGGGGAGTAAGATTGGTGGAAAAATTGTAAAACTCAAAATAAATAAAATCTTTAATAAATAAAAAGATAAAAAAGTGTTGCTTTCTCATAATTACATTTATGACCACCAAGTCAATAACTATCAAATGATGAAAACAAAAATAGAATTTTTTCAACATATATTAATGTTATCAAGAAATTTGTAAAGATTCCAAAAGTAATTTCAAAGAATCAAGGTGGTGGTGTTCATTAGTATGCTTGTTCAAGAAAACCTCTCTCAACTTTAGTTTTCTCATCTACAAAATGAATTAAATTCCACAATCTAACATTCCAAGGATGAAATTTACCGAGGAGCAGGAGAAAATGTAGACTTTGGAGAATCTTGCTTCTCTTCTTCAAAGAACTCTGAATTCAGAATATTTGATGTTGAAGACAATGCATCAGCTATATTTTCTGCTTCATTATCTGAATGTTTACGAGCTACACCAACAGCCACCTTCACCTTTTTGGGAGAAAGGTCATCAGCAGGTGGTGCCATTCGACCTAGAGAAAGATAAAAAAGTACAAAACTTAATTTTGAAATTACTTTTAAGTTTATTCTCATCTGATTCTAATTTTAATCAAACAGTTAGTATGGCAATCTTTAATTGCCATGCTTTTACCCCTATCAACTCTGAAAATACATAGATAATTAAAAGCCCTGATACCTGTCTGAGAATAAAGGATACTAGTATATGATCGAGTGGGGGAGAGAAGGAATAGTCAGTAGCTGTGGCAGGTTTCTTAAGGAGCTAGGTTCTCTCCCCTTTCTGGCAGCTAAAAGCCTCACTATTGTAGCACTAGATCATGGACTAGAAACTACAGTGTCTTCATTATATCTGTTAAGTAAAAGAAATCTTCAGAAAATTTAAGAAAAAATCACAGACTCTCTAACATCTATTATATGAAATTTTAGCAAATTAGCTTTCTTATATATGATACACCTTCAAAAAATGATATTTTTATCTCATATTTTATAGATGCAGAAAATTAGAGAAAGTAAAGCAATGAATTCCTTCTTGCTGGAATTATAGAACTATATAACAAAATAGGATCCTGATATTCCATTACCGTTTGGAAGTAATTTTAAAGTTACATTAAAACAAATCATTTTCTTCTTAGTATCAAACTGAATTGAAACTATGAATGAACATGAACTCTAACACTTAGAAAGAATGTGTTTAAGATGAATGTTCAGAGTTACAAGGGGCTTAGAGATCCTTGATTCAATTCCTTCATTTTACACAAGAAACTGAGACCCAGGGAGATTTAGAGATCAGTTTAAAAAAGTAGTAGGTAGATGAGCCAGGATTCAAATTCATGCCCTCTTTGACTCCAATTATCACAATGCCTGGTGAATACAAAGACACCAAAAAGAAAATTTTAAAAGTTATGAAAAGTATTTTAATTTATGCTTCAATGTTAAGGTATTAAATGTTAAGTCACCCTTTAAAACTATTTTAGTATTTGTCTTTTCATCTACTCCCTTTGGCTATCTTCCTGAAATACCAATATTCCAAATTTATATTAGAAGTACAATTTTTTCCATCGTTCCTCAAAGTGAAACTATATTCCTACTGTATGATTCTGAATAAAGTATTTTAAAATATTCTATTAACAATATCTGCTTACGAATTTTTCTAAACATTCAAAATACTGGTCAGGTCAAAATTTTATGTAGACAGTTAAGTCGAGTTGTGTCTTAAGAGGAAAGTATAAAGTTCCAAGTTTCAAAAAAGATGATGAATATAAAGTACATTATAAATTTTAAGGCACTATATGGGCTGTTGTCATTTTTGTTTTCTATGAGTCAAAGCAATGCAGCACCAGTACAGCAAACACTCTAATATTCTTCTACAAACAGTTATAATCATTATAACCTTTACACATAGAAGACATTTAATATTTTTAAATTACCTATACATATCTTGCAGTTAAGATCAAAAAGATGATTTTTATGTTGACTTGTGGTATCTTTAGACAAAGAGTCAGCCTCTTCTTTTTCTAAATCTTCTACTTTCTCCACAGACTTAGTAGTAGTAGATTCCTAGGAAAAGTGACAACAAAACCGGCTTTATTGCATATGACTATGCCTTCAGGGACTAAAATTGTGCAGAACGCCTTTTTCCCAAAAGATGTGTTTTTCTAGCCTTGTCCATACTGCCCCAAAATTTAGAGAAATAGATATGATAAAGATTTTCTTAACTACTCAGTTTTTCAGGTTAAATTTAATTAGAGATATTCCCAATGAGCTAAAGAACACATATTTTAAAAATCTTATTCAGAAAATAAAGACTACCATTCACAATTGTGTTTATTCTTCAATACTACAAAATAATTTTTTTAAATATGCAAATTAAAGAAGATCTGAATTGGTAGAGTTTCCTGGTGTCATAACAAGTCCAGGAAAAAAAAAATCGTAGTACAAAATTTAAACCTCTCTTCAACTAAACATGAAAAAGGAATTAAAAAGGCCTCTATATAAAAAAATAAATTAAAGCATACCACATGACTCAAAACAGCTTATGTACTTTTGGAGTGCAAGAGGTTAGTTTTCTTTCTATTCCAAATATAATCACATGTTGCCTATTCTAAAATTAACAGTATGTCTTAGATGTTACAGAGTAAGCAATATTTGTCATTACCTGCATTTCCATGGTTTCTTCTTGTTCTTTCATTGGAGCATCACTCTCAATTTCTATTTCACCTTTATGAGTAATTTTTGTGATAGGGCGTCTTTCTACTTCCCGCTGTTCTTTTTCAATCATCTCAATGGTCTGTAAATCAAATGGTTTTCTATGTAAATACTTTATTTCAATGTATAAATAAAAATTATTAAATTAGTCAATTTAGACAAAATAATTAGAGAAAGTTAAGACAAGTCACAGAAAGGATTAATTTGTTTTTCAAGAATATATGGAAAGAGATGCTGGAGCAAAAAGCTAAGAAAAATAGAAACTCAAATGTGGATTCCATGGCAAAGGAATAAGGTAGAATATAAAGTAAAAGTAAAACTGAGATGGTGTTTATATTTAGAATTTGTTTTCCAGTTTCAAATTTGGGGTTATAAGATATACCTAATGATACACTCTTAATTCAGTTTATCAGGGTTCCAGCAAAAATAGAAATTCATTGCATTCTCAAAAATAAAAAATAGCTCCCACACATTTGCCCTAAATAAAACTGCTCAGCACAAGTTAAAATGAATTGTAGACCAAACTTAGTTGACAAAGAGGAAAGGAGATAAGTGATTAGAAGAAAAGGAGAGGGAGCTTACTTAGTAACCCTACCCCAATTGCCAACAACCCCTCTACCACTCCCCCCACCAGGATATTTACAGGATGGGAAGAGGGAAACAGAATATGAAGTTTAAAAAGTGCATGCTAACTTTGCTCTCCCCTACCTTTGACCACACTAATGTTAAATGAAAAGGGATCAAGTAATACTTGGGATTCTTTGTTTTTTTTCATTTAATACATTTTACTTTGACAAATACAACATAATCACTTAATGCAAAAAATAAACAAAGGAAGCACCCAGTTAGGCTTTAAGGCAAGAGAAAGTTACTTTATTCTCATGTAGAGTATTTATGATCTTAAATATATCAAAAGATCTATGATGGTAGGCTTTATTAGCATTTCAATGCTGAAAAAATTTTAATCAATTTTGAGGATTATTGTTTTGGGGAAAGATAAGACACTATTTAAGATAAAACATTTTTCTTGACTTTATACTCCAAAGAAGACAGAATACCTATGACAAAAACAGAAATATGTATATCAGCATGATCTGATAAAATTAAGTCTCTGAGTCTCTGGCACTGAGTCTACTTTTTAATAAAGTAATATATAAGCTGCCTGGGGGAACAATGCTAGCTGTAGCTAAAAACATGCATTAAACTACAATTTTTACAATTCTGTTTCTGTAATACTTTAAAAGGGTTAATATTTCAAAGCCTCTGTCATGGAAATATCAGAAAATGAGAGCATATGGATTTACAGTTGGGCACGGTCAAAGAAGAGCACAGAGTAGGGGAGAAATAACAGTAAATTTGGTAAGAGAAGCATTCAAGGATGAATGAAGTTCAAACTCTGCAAATCAGGAAATGAGAATAGGTACAGTTCCAGGATATAAGGAAATAATTTTTAAGCAGCAGGAAAGAATGTGGAACCGTGAGCCAACAGGAAACAGAGTCCTGCCACATTAATTAAAATGTGGATGTGGGCACATATATACATATATATACATAAATCTTACATGTCTGTTTTCTCTTCGTCTCCAAGCAGCTAATTCTTTTGAAGCTAGTTCTTCTGGACTCATTCTTATGAGATGATCAGGTGTTACCTCTCCTTTCAGTACTTTTTTAAATAAAATCTAGAAGTATTAAAATAGGAAAAAAATTAAAAAGACAAGAGATAAATTCATAATAAAAAAGTTGTAACATGCTTGATATGGCAAAGAAAATAAAAATCTGGCCCTAAGGGAAAAAATTACAATTCAAGTACATACTGCAAATGCTTATTAAAACATTAGCCTTAGGAAAATAGAGCTATCACGTGCCTTATAAATTTGTGCTCTAGTTAAAATCACAGTCAATACAAAAAACAGTAAAGCACTTCCATTTGCACTTCAAGCTCAATTCACCCTTGCTTTCTGATCAGTAGCCTTGCTCACTCACTGTAAGATAATGCCATCCCAGTACCTGTACTACTCTCTGGCTCAGGTCATCATCTTATGAGGGACCCCAACCAGGTACACTTCATTTCCAGCTCATTTTATTTTTAGACTACTGTTCCTTCCTCCTCTCAAGGACCTCTCTTCTCCCTCTCTCCTTTCCTTCTTGTATTGAATGTAAAATCCATGAGAGATGGGACTATTTTCATGCATTCATATCCCCAGGATTTAGACAATGCATAGCACACAGAGTTTAATCAATTTTAATTCTCTCTCTCTCTCTCTCAACAAAATTTGTTCTAGTAACAGAAACAACTATTTATAAAGCACTTTTAAAGGGTAAAAAATATTTTCTGAGCATTATTTCATTTGTGTCTCACAAATTCTAGAGGTTTACAAATGTTTTACAGGTCTTTAGTTCCAAATCTGACATTATATTTAATATCTTACTGAAATAGTAACAATCAAGGTGAAGGAAATACAAGGCCATAATTAAACTACAAGAAGATATTCAAGAATGCAGTTGTGTGTGTACCTTAAAGCAGTGACTGGAAACACAACAATTAGAAAAAGAAATTTGTAGGGAAAACTATTGATTTTTGATTTCCTGAAGACTAGAACCCTAAGTAAAAGGGAAATTTAGCAGCATAGTTTATTTAAGTATGGTTGGCAGAATGATATTAAGTTGAAATTATACAAGTAGACTAATAGAAGCCAAAAGGCTAGCAGGTTACAGGATCAGAGTCTTACTAACTTTAGCTCTATCTCCTCCCCCTTTTACCTCAGAAGCCGGGAAGTTCTCCCTGCCTAGCCCTAGAAAGGCTTTTTCTTGTACCTGGATTAATATCCCAGAGGCTAGGAATTTTGTCTGTCTCATAAAACTTGCTCCCTGGCATGTGAGAGAATATAAAGAAGACTATAAAGAATATAAAAGAATATAAAGGAAGAATATAAAAGCAATTTGGGGGGCTTTGGAAAGGAGCCCTTGAGACCCCAAAATAACCTTCTTGCCAAGTGTTTATAACTTTCTTATTGGTATACCTTTTGTTTTTATTCTCCTGAAATGTGTTTTAACTAGAAAATTGCTTCTACAATATATTTTTGTAGAAAGACTATTTACTTGAAACTTGATCAATTGTAGCACAAGTCAGACTCCCTTTGAAATCTTTTGGCTTAAATGTAGTGCATCTACAGCCTTGTCTAAATTTAAAGGATGAATATGTATGGTTCTGCAAAACATATTTACATATTAGTTATCTTAAGGGAGAAAAAACAATGTGAATAACAAAGTAAAACAGGTATGCTTCGATAGCACTAAGATTCAGTTCTCTCTCTGTAAGTGTCAGCATTTTTCATTAATCCTTCAGGGTAGCCTTGAATCTTTGTATTGCTGAGAATAGCCAATTCATTCATAGTTGGTCATCCTACAAAATCACTGTCCCAAAGTATCTTATTCTCCTGGTTTTGCTCATTTCATTCACTCAGTTCATGGAAGTCTTTCCAGCTTTTTCTGAAAACATACTGTTCATCTTTTATTATAACACTAACATATTCCAACAGAACCATATCCTACAATTTGTTCAATCATTTCTCTCTCTCTCTCTCTCTCTCTCTCTCTCTCTCTCTCTCTCTCTCTATATATATATATATATATATATATATATATATATATATATATATATTTTGTTTGTTTGTTTTGTTTTGTTTTTTTAAATCACTTTGGGATACAGACCAAATAATGCTATTGGCTAGGTTTTAACCTAGTGTGCACAGCTTTATAGCCTCTGGGGACAGTTCCAAACTGCTCCTCCAAAATGGATAGATCAGTTCACAACTCCACCTAACACCAAATTAGTATCCCAATTTTTCCACATTCCCTGCAACATTTGTCATTTTCCTTTTCTGTCCAGTTACTCAATTTGCGAACTAGTAGTTCAGTGGTTTTAATTTGCTTTTTTTAGTATTTAACTTTGATTTTATCTGAAAACTACCTTTGACCATTTATCAATTAATTAATGACTTGCATCTATATGTATCTAACTCAATTCTCTATATAATGAGAAATGAGGCCTTTATCAAAAAAAATTTGCAGTAAAATTATTTTCTACAATTTTTGGCTTTCCTTCCAACCTCATTCACAGAAGTTATCTTTGTGCAACAATTTTTATATTTTTATTGTAATCAATATTATTCATTTTATATATCCTATAATGCTATTTCTTCTTTGGTCATAAGTTCTTCCCTTTTCCATACCTGCGACAGGTAAAACCTTTCCTAATGTGCTTATGCTATCACCCTTTATGTCTAAATCTTTGTATACATTTTGACTTATCTTGGCATACAATGTGAGATGTTGATCTATATTTAAGTTTCTGCCAAATTGCTTTCCAATTTCCAGCAATTATCAGACAGTGAATTCTCATCCCCAAAATTGGGATTTAAATTACTATGGTTATTACCAATTGTGTATTGTGTACCCAATCTATTCCACTGATCAACCACTCTATTTCTTAGTACCACATTATTTTGATGACTACCATTTTGTAAACAGTTTGAGATCTGGTAATGATAGGCCCCTTTCCTACACATTTTCTTTTCACTGATTCCTTTGATAGTCTTTTGTTTTTCTCTAGTTGAATTTCATTACTTTTTTTCCTAGCTCTGTAAAAATTTTTGGTTGGTTGGTTATAAAAAATAATTAGTATGGTGCTAAATAAGTAGATAAATGTAGACAGAATAGTCATTTTTATTATATTGGTTCAATATACCATGAGTAATTAATATCTTTCCAGTTACTTAGATCTGACTCTATGTGAAATGTTTTGTAATTGTGTTAATACAGTTACTGATTTTGTCTTGGCAGGTAGACGCAAATATTTTATTTGTCTATGGTTATTCTAAATAGAATTTCTCTATTTCTCGCTGCTGGACTTGTTGGCTATATACAAAAAAAAAAAAAGGTTTATTTTATATGCTGCAAATTGTTCACGTTGTTCATTATTTCAAGTAGTTTTTAGGTTGACTCCCTAGGATTGTCTTAAGTATACCATCATATCACATGCAATGAGTGAGTTGTATTTCCTCATTGCAATGCTAGCTAAAGCTAGCATTTCTTGTTTAATATTTAATAGCTGTGTTGATAAAGGGTTTACCCCCGTGATCTTATTGGGAAGGTTTGTACCTTTTGTCTATTGAAGATAATGCTGATGGTTTTAGACATTATGTATCATTTTAAGGAAAATTCCTATGCTTTATTCTTATGCTTTCTAGTGTTTTTAACAGAAATGAGTGCTATATTTTGTCAAAATTTTTTCTGCATCAATTGAGAAAATCATCATAATTGAAATGGTCAATTAAATCATAATGTATGTTTGCTATTATTTTATTTAAATTTTTACATCTATATTTATTAGGAAAATTGGTGATACTTTTCTTCCTGGTTTAGTTTATTAGTACCATATTTGTGTCATAAAAGGAAGGGCTCTTTCTTTGACTATTTTTCCAAATAATTTATATACAATGTTTTTTAAATGTTTAGTAAAATTCATTTGTAAATCCATCTGGTGTGGTCCTGTAGATTTTTTTCTTTGGCAATTCATTAATAACTTGCTCAATTTCTTTGTCCAAGATGGAGTTAAATACTTTATTTCCTCTTTTGTTATTCTGAGCAACTTCGCATGAGGCAGTTAGTTGGTGTAACGGATACAGTGCCAACCTGAAATAAGGAAGACATCATCTTCCTGAGTTTAAATCTAGACATTTACTAGCTGTGTGGCCCTGAGCAAGCCACTTAACCCTATTAGTCTCAGTTCCTCATCTGTAAAATGAAATGGAGAAGTAAGTGGCAAATCATTCAAGTATCTTTGCAAAGAAGATGCAAAGACTCCAAATGGGGTCTCAAAATATATGCCTGAAACTGAATAACAAAAATTCACCTATTTCACTTAAATGGTCAGAAGTATATTGACATATAATTGCACAAAAAAGCTCCTAATGGTTTTTATTTCATTTATATTAGTTGAGGAATTCATCCTTCTCATTTTTCATACTGGCAATTTGGCAGCTAGATGGCGTAGTGGATAGGGCATTGGTCTTGGAATCAGGAGAATGATTCCAGTCTCAGACTCATGACACTTACTAGCTATGATACTTTGGCAAGTCACTTAATCCTGACTGCCTCATTCCCCAGTTGATCTGATTCATATCTGGCCACTGGATCCAGATAGCTCTGAAGGAGAAAGTGAGACTGATGACTTAGCACACAGCACCTCCTTACTCAAATCCAATTCACATGCTTGTCACAGCATCACCTTCCTGTTTGTCATGGTCATCTTCCAGAATGAAGGACATGCAACATCACCACCACCTTAGCAATGTGATTTTGTACCTTTTAATGAAATTAAACCTGTGTTTTATCTATTTTATTGTTCATTTTAAAACTAAAACCTATTTTTATTAATTAGTTCAATTTTTTCTTACTTTCAATTTCAATAACCTCTCTTGGGATTTTTATTTTGCTCTTTTTCTTATTTTTTTAGTTTCATACCCAATTCATTGATCTGTTCTTTCCAAGACAAAATCAAGTTTTGTTTGCCATGTAACAGTGAAAAAAAGATATAATCCTTTCTCTTCCCACTCAATTTTCTCCAGAGGTTTATCATATTCAAGTTTTTTTTAAATTCTATTCATCTCAACTTCTTATTTTTTTTTTGGTTAGATTTATCTAATCCTGAAAGAAGTAAATTGAAGCTATCTATTCTTCCTAAAACATTTCCATTAGATTTGCATGAATTGATACTGAGCAAAACAAGAAAAACAGTATACTCTGACAGCAACATGGGGGTGATGATCAACCTTGATGGATTTACTCATTCCATCAGTGCAACAACTAGGGACAATTCTGGGCTATCTGCAATGGAGAATACCATCTGTATCTAGAGAAAGAATTGTGGAGTCTGAACAAAGACCAGACTATTACCTTCAAATTAGAAAAAAAAAAACATTATCTTATTATGTAATTTTTCTATCTCTTATAATTAATTTTTCTTCCTTGAAGATATGATTTCTCTCTCATCACATTCAACTGAGATCAATGTATACCAATGTAAAGACTAACAGAATGCCTTCTGTGAGGGGTGGGGAGAGGGAAGAATGAGGGAAAAATTGTAAAACTCAAATAAAATCTTTCAAAAAAAGTTTCCTTCATTTGTAAATTAATTAGATCTAATTTTTTTTAGGTTTTTGCAAGGCAAATGGGGTTAAGTGGCTTGCCCAAGGCCACACAGCTAGGTAATTATTAAGTGTCTGAGACCAGATTTGAACCAGGTACTCCTGACTCCAAGGCCGGTGGCTTTATCCACTACGCCACCTAGCCGCCCCGATCACATTCTTTATGATAAGTCCATCACAAAATTAGATCTATTTCTGCCTTTGCTATGTCTGATATTAGGATTGCTCCATTCCCTTACCTTTACCCAGTGTGAGTGTTAGGTCACTCACTGCTTAGTGTTTTTTGTAAACAACGCAGTAGAATTCTGGTTTTTAACTAAGTCCTTCCATTTTAATGGCTCAATTCATCCCATTCATATTCACATAAAGTTTGATCACTCTCCCTCCCCCTCATTCTGTTCATTCAACCTGCCCTTCTGATTTGCTTCCCTTCCCATTTCGCAGCAGGGACCCAAAGACATCTAAGATATTCCCTCTTTTAGTCAATTTCAGAGAATAAAGTTCAAGCATTGCCTGCCATACCCCTATTTTCTCAACTGTAAAAGCTTTCTCCCCTCTTTTATGTATGATAATTTAATCTATTATACTCCTTCTTTCAGTGCATTCTTATTTTTAACCCTTTAATTGTTTTTGTTTTGGGGGAAATCATCCCATCATAATTCATACCTTAATTCTTTCTAACTGCCCTAATAAGGTTTTTAGGGGTTCTTTTGGTTTTGTTGTTTCTTGCTACCTCAAGGAGTCATTAGTTCCCTGTTGCCCAGTTCTACTTTTAAATTTTGATCAAGGAGCTTTTGTACCCTTTGGCCCATGATTATCTTGCACCATTCTCATTTACTCTCCCAATTTCCTTCTTTTTGATTTTTATTTTTAGGTTTTTGCAAGGCAAATTGGGTTAAGTGGCTTGCCCAAGGCCACACAGCTAGGTAATTATTAAGTGTCTGAGACCAGATTGGAACCCAGGTACTCATGACTCCAGGTCAGGTGCTTTATCCACTACATCCCCTTCTTTTTGATTTTTAAAATGCTTTTTGAGCTGAAATCAATTCATATTTTTCTTTGAGGAGTCACATGTAGATATTTTTACACTGTCTTCTCAGTTTGTGTTTTGAACTTTCATGTCACTATGTTAACTTTCTAATTTTACATTCTTTATTCATTTTGTTATTTATTCATTTTTCTGCTTATTTCTTAATTTCATAGCTTCAGGGGGTTTTTGTGCTGTTTCAGAGCTATTCTTAGGACCTGTAAGTTTTTAATTCTTTCCCAGTACTATTGTTGCCGGGGGAAATTAAACTGGCTTAAGTTTTGAAAAGAACAAGATAGAATTCATATAAAAGACCAACTTTTAATTCAAAAGAAATTTTAGGGAAAGAAAGACTAAAGGCAGAAAACCATTGATCCCTAAATAAACTAAGTTGCCATGAAAGGATGAGCAATAAGGAAAAGAATAGGAATAAGAGAGGTTAAAGTGGGGAAACCATGCTCCCCAAGAGTGGGCTAAACTTCAAGGAAGAGTAGAGGATGAGCTTTGGAAGCGGTAAGGAAGGAGAGGGTAAGGTATCTCAAAGAGCAAGAGATATGTTAATGAGAGATATGCTGATGAGAGGCAGTAGCTCAAAGACTTAAAATTCTTTCAGCCTAGGGCAGGAATCATTGTTCTATTGATAACCTTGGGGGGGGGGGGGCGTAGCAGCTGGGTATAGCAATGGATAGAACTCTAGCCCTGAAGTCCTGAGTTCAAATCCAGTCTCAGACACAATAATTACCCAGCTGTGTGACCTTGGGCAACTCACTTAAGCCCACTGCCTAGCAAAAAAACCAAAAATAAATAGATGTTTCTGGGAGGGAAATAACTTTATTAAAAGTTTATTGACCTCATCTTGTGAGGAATGTAGGGTGTTGGTCTTCACAGGGTGTGGAGTGGAGCCCTTAGGGAATCCATTATAAAGGGGGAATGGCCCAGTCAATAGCAAGACTGAAAGAGTTTTCCTAATCCCATTCCAGGGATAGCAAACCCCAAACAGGAAACCCCAAATGGGTTCTTATCTGGTCAAGAGTGACCTAGAGACCTGTACCTAAAGCAACTGAGTTTGTGCAATTAGGTAATAGAATATTAACCCACACTCCCCCTGTGAGGATTGGGGCTCATTAGCCTACCATGCATCCTATGATATGGGCGGGAACATATTAGAGGCATGGCATGGAATGGGTGGACCTCTTAGATTTATACAATTTTCTTTCACTCTAGCAGGTTTTTCTTTTCATTCATTTATAACAATCTTAATAATTTGAATTATGGGATAGGGCCAGGGGAAGAAACAAGGTCAGTAGAGAAGGAACAGGTTAATTATAAAACCTATTTCTCTATCCACTTATTTCCCTTACTTCAAAATGATCAAAGGAAAAGTGTAATTACCACTCTCCTGGCCTGTGCTATGATATGTGAACAAACACAAGTAGTACACTTTACTGTCTTGGAACTGTGGTCCAGATTCTTGCATAGGCAATGTAACAAAGTTCTGAAACCAGGGCTAGGAAAGCCACCCGTCATTTTCTTCTGACCAGTCACTTCTGTGAGCTGAGTTCCCACCACAGATTCAGACAACCCAAAGCCTATGCTGGCTTTCCAGGGTATTCCTGTCCTGTGAGGCAGATCTTTCCTGTCAAAGCTGCCTTGGGCTGGAAAATGGTTTCATCCCATTCTTCTTTTGATGCTGCAGCTCCAGAATTCATCTTAAGGCATTATTTTAAAGTTATTTGGAGAGGAATTTGAGAGAACTTGAACAAGTCCCTGTCTTTATTATGGCACCTTGGCTCCACCATCTGTGAAAAATATTTTTGAAGAATGTACCATTCTATTTTCTCTCTGTGATCAGGTATTTACCTTGAATGATTTTGACATGTACCTACAGACATCTTGCTGGAATAATGTTTACCAGGTAGCATTTTGATATGAATTGAAACCAAATGAAATAATTTTTTAATCAACAAATAAAAAACAATGAGATCTTGGATTCTCTTTAAGGTGTCCAACCTGGTTAGCTCTTCTGGGTCTAAACACCCAACAAAAATACTCAAGGAGCCATATTCAGAATTCAATATCCTTTGGTTAATACAATGCAACCCTCATACCACCAAAGAAAAGAGGACAACAACAAATGAATGAACCCCAACAAGGAGGTGGGACCCACCTGGTCTAGACTATCAGTCAATTCTGTCACTAAAGTTATAGTCCATGGTAAAATATCATTTGCAAAGGTCTACCTTATTCTCATCAAGTGTACCTTTGATTCAGGTTTTCCTCATGCTCAAAAATTTTCAAAAATCCCAGAGTAGTTTAGCATTTCCTTCTCCAGCTCATTTTACAGATGAGTTAACTGATGCAAATAGGAGTAAGTAATTTACCCAGGATCACACCTAGTTAAGTGTCTGGCTTTGATCTCAGGAAGATGACTTCCCCAGACCAAGCACATATCCACTACACCAGCTACCTGCCCATTTAGAAAAGTGTATCTTGTGTAGTCAAAAGATAAGAACAAAGAGTTGTCAAAAGAATTTTCACATACTACAGTATGAACCCTTTAAATCACTAAGCGAAATGCCTTCACTTCCTCATCTCTCCCTGATTGAATCCTTTTGCAATCTGACTAGCAAGCATCTGAGGCCTGATCTGAACTCAAAAAGATAAGTTTTCTTGCTTCCAAAGCTAGTGCTTTAACCAATAGGTCATTCATTCTATCTTCATTTCAACTACATGGATCTAATCAATTAGACTGTTACTTCAGTAATATCTCAATACAAATATATGCTACTTTTCCATCTAGACTCTCATCTTTTCTTGCATAGACTTCGTAATAAGTTAGCATTTTTATATTACTTTAAGATTACACTTTAGATGTTATCTCATACAAAACCTCAAAAATAAATACTATTATTGATCCATTTATCAAAAGAAAAAAAAGGTCAGAAAGGTTAAATGATTTGTTCAGGTGGGATTTGAACAGATCTTCCTTAGTCCATCTCCAAGATTCTATCCACTAAATCAGTGGAATAAAACTCACTAAGATATGAGGACTCCTAAATCATACAAAAGTCTCCCAACTGAATACAGATTTAGAAACTACATATTTAATCTGATGGCATACATATCTGACAACTCCATATATATATACACCCCTCCCAAATGACTCTTCATGTCACTGCCCAAATAAAGTCCATTACTATGGTCATATGATCACATCATTCTTTTTTTTTGGGGGGGGGGTTCTGCAAGGCAACGGGGTTAAGTGCCCAAGGCCACACAGCTAAGTAATAATTAAGTGTCTGAGGGCCCATTCAAAGTCAGATCTTCCTGACTCCAGGGCAGTCCTCTATCTACCACATCACCTAGCTGCCCTCATATCATTCTTTAATTCAAAAATTTCAGTGATTTTCTACTGTCAATCAAAATAAAAGTTCCTGAAAATGGGTCTCCATTATCTAATTATCTAATTCCAATCTGCTTGTACAGTTTTCTCTCATTCTACAACCAAACATAAATACTTCCCATTCTCATCCCATTGTTAAACACCAAAAAACTTTAATCTGTCCAGCTCGAGTCAACTCATATAATCCTCTATTAAGTCTTCTCTGATCTATCATACCAGATGAAATGTTCTCTTTCATTTTACTGCAGCATTTTGAGTGGATCAATATAAACTTCCTCAAAAACAATGCCAATGCCTTATGTATCATTTCTTTGCATACAGAAGTAATAAACAACTGTTAATAAGCAAAAGAAATTACTATTACAACTTACGTATAAAATGTAGTTTTCAGAGCTCCCTCACTTTGTCCCTAAGTGACTTGTCAAAAGTCACACAAGTAGGGGCGGCTAGGTGGTGCAGTGAATAGAGCACCGGCCCTGAACTCAGGAGTACCCAAGTTCAAATCCAGCCTGTGACACTTAATAATTACCTAACTGTGTGGCCTTGGGCAAGCCACTTAACCCCATTTGCCTTGCAAAAAATTAAAAAAAATAATAATAAAATACAAAAGTCACACAAGTATAATTTTAGATTTACAGCTTTCTAATTTAGTGTACATTCCAACTCACAACACATCATTTAGATAAAGGAGAAGGTAAGGGGTAGATGCTGAAAAACCAAAGGGAAATAAAGAGTGTACAATTCTCATTCTTTTAAAATGTGTGTCAGGGGTGGCTAGGTGGCGTAGTGGATAAAGCACAGGTCCTGGAGTCAGGAGTACCTGGGTTCAAATCCGGTCTCAGGCACTTAATAATTACCTAGCTGTGTGGCCTTGGGCAAGCCACTTAACCCCGTTTGCCTTACAAAAAAAACCTAAAAAATAAAAAATAAATAAAATAAAATGTGTGTCTAATAAATTTTTAAACTTGAATACTTTCTAAAGCTAGGAATCATTATGATAATATATGTAGTAGTATCTTCATTAAGCACATTTTAAAACATCTTATAAAACATTGAGATAAATGTATAAAACCTTATTAAAAACCATCTCAATATCACCTTAAGATTATAATGTCAAGGTCAGTTAAGCAATCAGCTACTAAGAAAACAGTGCTTGTTAAAAAAACTAACCAAATGAATAGTAACAATAATATTCAAAAATCTTGTGTTCCCTCCCTTTTATTAGGTTTGAGGCAGATAATTTTCTATGGTATCTATGCAACATTCTGTGTAATAGCATATTTTATAAATTAATCAATTCTCTTAGTAAAGTATATTTGTTAAGGACATGATTTAAAAAGCTTTCATATTTTAAAGGTTAATTTCTATAGAAGTGCATTTGGTTTTTTATGAGTTATGTGTTTCTTATTTGCATTTCCTGCTTAACACAGAATTTTTAAAGAATGTACTACATTGATGCTTGAATAGACAAAAGGTTGTTTTTTTAAAGGAGAATATAGGAAAAGGAAATTTATTTTAATTAAATCAATATCAAACTAGAGAAATTCAGTACAAAACAGGGTCTGTCTTAAGACTTCAAACTATCGAAAAGAACTCATTATAATGTGATCTGATTTTTAAAATGTTTTCATGACATGAATGGCAGGTACAACATTACAAGGAGATTCCTATATGTTTATTTCAACTTGGTTGAAATTAAAACATTAAAGGTTCTGAATTGGCGAAACGTTCACTTTTGAACAAGTTAATTGAACTTACATTGTTTTTAGGATCTTTCAAATTGAACATCAAACTTCTATATTTGTTCTTATATTTGGCATCAGTATCCCGAAAAAAAGAAAAAAGTTCCTTTTCAATTTTTGTTGCAACTTTGGATGCCCGTTCCTCTGGGATCTTCAAATTTGAATCTGTAAGTCTTAAAACGACAACAAATTTTTTTTTAATTAACCACAGATTAGTCTATCTTTTACAATGCTACTATGACTATATTACCTTTTCATGAGAATGTCTTTGAGAGAATGTTTGACACTTTGTCTTATCTGGTCTGCAGAAGGTTTAGAAGTAGGAGTAGGGGGTGTGTGCACATTAGGCAATCCTGCTTTCTCAGTTTTCTTCTTTTTTAACTCTTGCTTTTCATGTATACCTTAATTGAAATAAAGTGAAGAATTTACTTAAAAATAAAATCCATGTAAAGTTGCTTAAGGAAAACTAACATATTAGAGTCCAAGTGATCATTTAAAAAAAAACTGTTACTCTGTTGAAAACAAAGTATGATAACCTATAAACACAACTGTGTATGCACAATATTCATGTGCATGTATTCATGGGGGTGGGAAGGGAGGGTAGAAGAAAATTAAAAATATGCATATGCATAAGGATGAATGTTGAAAAACTTTCATAACATGTAACTGGAAAAACAGCAATTGGAAAAAACAAAAGTATGAAATATAATCTCTGTCCTTCTACGTTGTACATATTCTCCCTTCTAGATAATTATTTTCACAAATTCAGTCAAGTAAATTGAGTTAAGTAAAAGTTATTTAGAAAACACATTCTTTAACACAGGCTTAATTAAATAACATTTTTAAAGTTTCTTTTTCCTTGATCTGTTGTACTATTATATTCAAAAACAATAACAGAAAAGTGTTGCTGATTTTTAACTGCTGATATCTATTAATTCGTCTGAAAACTAGAGTCAAAATTTGGAAACCAACCTTATCAGTAGGAAGTATTAATAAGTGACTTTTTAAATAATTCTATTTTTATTTTTAAATTTTCTTAATCCCTTCTGCTCCTTCCCATGCACTGAGAAAATAAGATAAACAAAATCCTTACAAATCTGGATAGTCATGCAAAACAAAATCTCACATTAGCTATGCCCAAGGAAGGAGGTAAAAATGTACTTTAATCTGTATTCTGAGGTAGCTTTGCTACCTGGAGGTGGATAACATGTTCCTCCATATGAATTCTATTATCTTTTTTCCTACCTTTAAAGGTAAACTTTTGAAGTCTGATTAATTATGGAATTGATATGGTAAGTTATGTAGTATTGTCATTTTTATCATATTGACTCATTCTACTACAATTAATATTTTTCCAATTCTTTAAATATGTATTGTGTTTACATAGTTTTTATAAATATCTTAGGCTGACTTTTGAGGAATTTTATGTTGCCTGTTATTTGAAATGGAATTTTTCTTTCTGCTAGATGTGACTAATATGTAGAAATATGGATAATTTATTTCATTTTATTTTACATCCTGCAACTTTGGGAAGTTGTCTTTGCTTGTGTTTATTCTTTTCCAGTGTGTTCTTTACACAGGAATGAGTGTCAAAACTTTTTCTTTACCTACTAAAATAATCCTTAGATTTTTACTAATATGGTCAATTATGTTACTGAACCAGACCTACATTACTGGAATAAATCCTGCCTGATCAAAGGCCATCGTTTTGCTATGATACTGCAGTCATCATTTTGTTTATATTTTTCACATCATTATTCATTAGGGAAATTGATCTTTAAAATTCTTTCTGGTTTGCCTATTTTAAGTATTGGGAATCATATTTAAATCTTGAGAGAAATTTGTTAAGATCCCTTTTTTACCCTTCTTTTACTTTTAATTGCTCCCTAAATGTTTGGTAGAATGTGCTTGTAAATTCTAGGCTCTTTGCCTCACGCCCTTCTGGAAGTTCACTTATAACTTGTTCGATATCTTTTTCTAAGAAATTTAAGCATAACTTCTAAGAATTCTATTTCTCTTCTATTCATCTGAACAATTCATATATTTGTAAATATATATTCTTTCATTTAGATTACAGTTTTACTGGAATACAGTTGGGTGAAATAGTACCTAATAATTCATTTTATATCTTCTTCATTTGTTGGGAATTCACTTTTTTCCATTTTTATACTACAAATTTTCTTTTTTCTCTTTTTTAAAAAAAAATCTATTTTATTATTATTATTTTTATAATAGGTCCTAGGGGCACCTAGGTGGCACAGTGGATAGAGCACTGGCCCCAGAGTCAGGAGGACCTGAGTTCAAATACGGCTTCAAACGCTTATTTCCTATTTCCATTCAACATTCTTAAAGTTTATCATATCAAATTTTCTAAAAATTCTATTTAGGTCCTTAAACTTCTTTCTCATTTTTTTCTTTATTTACTGTATCTAGTTAGGTCTGAAAGGAATAAATTGAAGTACCCATAGTAAAATTGAGATTTTACTCTCTACTTCCTCCTATAACATTGAACTTTTCCTTTAAGACTTTAAATGCTATGCCCTTTTGTGCTTTATTTTGATGTCATTTCACTGTCTACGGCATCTTTAAGACAAATGTGGTTCTCCTGTTTATCTTTTAATTAGGTCTATTTCTGCTTTGTCCAAGATACTGATTGTTAGCCCCAACTTTTTTTACTTCATCTAAAGCATAATTTTTTTTTTTGTTTGGTTTGGTTTGCAAGGCAATGGGGTTAAGTGATTTGCCCAAGATCACACAGCTAGGTAATTGAACTCAGGTCCTCCTGAATCCAGGACCAGTGCTTTATCAATACACTGTGCCACCTAGGTGCCCCTAAAGCATAATTAATTGATCCTGCTCCAAACCCTTTAACTTCATGTAGCTTTCTAATTTCAACTGTATTTCTTGTTATTAGTATGGGATGAATTCTGGTTTCTACTTCATTATATTGTACTCTTCTCTCCTCACTCTAACACCACTGTGCTTCCCATTAATGGTTCCCTTAATCTGCCCTGCTTTCTTACTCAACACACTACTTTTCACTTAACCCTTTTCTCTGTTGTTTAAGATATATTTCTTTATCCAAAGTCTGTATCCAGTGTCCCCCTCTTTAACCAGTTCAGATGAGTGTAGGGGTCAAATGTTGCCTACTTTTCTATGCCCAGAAGTAACTGTTAAATGAATGAAAAATTAATGATCACATTCATCATGGCAAATTCAAAGCAAAATCATTATGAACTAACCCAGGATTTTAAAACTATACTATGTTTTCAATTCCAGAAGATATTAAAATATTTAAGTATTATCTCATTTGATCCTCCCAATAACCCTTCAAGGTGGCTACAATTACAGTCCTAATTTTAAGAGTTATGGAAATTGGGACAAACAGAAGGTTAAGACTTGCCTAAGGCTATGCAGTCAATAAGTATCTGAGGATAAAGACTTGAAATTTCTTCCTCTAGAACTCAGCCTGGAGGTCTATCTACTATGATACCAGTAGCCTCCCAAGAGGAATTTAGTTTCCCTGAGAAAATAAATCACTTTTATAATTTATGAATGAACACCTCACTTCAACTCAACAAACATTTATTAGGCATCTGCTATATGCAATGCTAAATATAAAAGAAACAAGTCCCTGAATATAAGAATTATACATTCTTTCTCCAAGACCCTTGCTTTTCTTTCTCTAAAAGTGAATTGAAAGTGAGGGGATGAAGAGACCAGAGTTGAATAGCATCTTGAAAGTCTTAGTGAATAATCCACAATGACATTAAACATAATGACAATGTCATATATATATACTTGCATATAATATATGTTAAATAATCTGGGAAAGATTCTCAAGTGAAATTTCTTCCAAGAATAATTTGGCACCAAGGTGATGCACTGAATAGAGAGCACTGAACTTGTCAGGAAAATAACTGCTCTGAATAATTATAGTCAGTGTGACCCCTAAGCATTATCATTTAGCCTCTGATTTCTTTATAATAAAAGAATCTAGCTGGGAGGATAAAAAGACATTATATTGTAGCTATATAAATGCTCATCATAATCACAATTGTTATTATTTTATCATTTAAAACTTACCAATCACAACAGAGCAGAATACTAATTGGTACAGAGAATGGGGAATGGAACTGTTCATGGAATAGAGGGTTTTTTTCCTTTTTCTTTTTTTTTTTAGGTTTTTGCAAGACAAATAGGGTTAAGTGGCCTGCCCAAGGCCACACAGCTAAATGATTATTAAGTGTCTGAGGCCAGACTTGAACTCAGGTACTCCTGACTCCAGGGCTGGTGCTCTACCCACTGTGGCACCTAAACACCCAACACATGGTTTTAAAGCATTTCTGATGACTACACCAGAGTTAAACAGAAACTTTGAACACAAAGAGCAGAGGAAAACAAGAAAGGAAAATTCTCCTGAGCAATTAGAAAGAACTATATATTCTCAGTGGACCACAGTTATTCTAATAGGAGAGAAGTAACAAATGTCCTTTCTGAATCTTTAAGTCTTTTAAAGAGTAATAAGGCAGTGAAACAAGAAAAAGAGTTTCTGGGACCTCTAAAGAGGGAAAAGAGAAGGGAAGGGGGGGGGGCTGAACTTGCTATTTCTCATTAGTGTAGGGTGAGAAGAATATACATACTAGTATATACATACTGATGATCTTGTAACAGCTAGATAGATTAAGCCACAAAAGCCTAGTCAGGAAGATTTCATTTTCTTGAGATCAAATCTGTCCTCACAAACTTACTAGCTAGGTGACCCCAGCAAGTCATTTAACCCTATTTGTTTCAGTTTCCTCATTTGTAAAATGAGCTAGGAAAGTAAATGGCAAACTATTCCAATATCTTTGCCAAGAAAACCTCAAATGGAATCACAAAGAGACACAATCAAACCACAAATCAGATGAACCTCACTCAATTTAAATAGATAAAGAAAAGTTGAAAACATACACTAAGTTTGGTGAAGAAATACTACAAAACAATACTCCCTAACCTAAAGGGGAGAATTAAAAAAAGAATTCTAATAGATTGCCTCTTAGACAGCAGAGGAATGGCTGAACAAGCTCTGTTATATGAACATAATGGAATATTATTGTACTATAAGAAAATGACAAAACAATTTCAGTTGTATGTATTCACACTTCAGGAAGTATGAATTGATGCAGAGAGAAGTAAACATAGCCAGAAGAACAGTTTGTACAAGAGCAATGTTTTAAAGACTTTGTACTATTTAAGAAATCTTATCAAAGTAATGCTCAAATAGTTTCAAATCCAAGACTTATAATGAAGCATGTTACTCATCTCCAAATAGAGTGGTCATAGAAACAATGTGCAGAGATACACTTTTGGCCATGGCCTTCTTAAATAATTTGGTTTGCCTGATAGTTTATTTATGACAATTCACCACGCCCCCCCTTTTGTTTCAATAAAACTTAACTGAAAGTGGAGGAGGAAGAAAAGAAATAAGGGTCACTGAATTTTTTTTAAATAAAAAGGAGGAAGCTTAGAAGGAAGCAAAGACAAGGAGGACAATTCCGAAAAAATGGAAAATTAAATAATTTTCTAAAATGCAAACATTTTCAAGTAGATTAATGGTTACATTTGGAAGCCTTCAATAACTTACTGTGTGTGTGTGTATATATAGAAAACTCTTATTTTGGTATCTAATTAAAAAAAATTTTAAAACACAAAATTGAAATGAATTATGATCTTGTAGATTTTATTTATATGGGGATGAGGCAGGGTAGAATAATTGGTTCATTTTTACTTGAAATTCAATAAAAACATAAGTCAACTTTCAATTCAGAGTAATTAGATGTAAAATTAATTGGTTTAAATCACCAAGTCAGGGAGGTAGAGCTAAACAACCATAAAACATTTTAGACTGAATAGGGAACTCTTTTTTGAGACAGTCACTATTTATTAAGTAATTATTATAAATAAATCAGGCATACTGCTAGACTCAGGTGATACAAGTACTGAAACATTAAATAATCCTTAATAATGGGTTTATTACATTTAACGCTGAGACAAAATCATATGAAAATATAATACCCAATACCTCACTCCTCCCCTAAAACCTGTTTTTGTCCTCATCATAACCTCAAATTCCTACATTTTTTAGCACTTTCTCAGATCTTACCCCTACCAATTCAACTTCATTCATTTTTTACATCCTTTGCATTGTCAAACCCCACCCTTGGACAGTCATACCCATCCCTAGCTAACCCCTGCTAAACAAAATACACCAAAAAATTTGTCTGGGTCTACTACAAATTTGTCATCTAACTTCACCTGGGCCATCACTGCAGCAATAACTTCCCAAGAGAATCTATTGCAACTTCCCCACAGTAACTTCTCTTTTAGCATCTTTTTAGCATTTCTCTATTCAGATCACATTTTTACTCATCAAAATTGTCTATCTCTGTGAACTAGGAATAAAGAATTCTATTTTCTGTTTATAAGCTAATTCTAATGTGTTTCAGAAATTAAAGTTTGTTGTCAATTTGTTGCCCAAGTCTGTTGATTTTACCTTCATTAACATACTCTTGAAGAGGAGTTTTTCTCTGTTCTGCCCCAGGCTTTGATATAGGCCTTCAATAACACACAAATGGTCTATTACAATAGCCTACTACTAGGTTTGTGTGCTTCCCACACAAGTCACTGACCAATACCATAAAGGATCAAAATATAACATGCTACAGACACACCTTTTTCCAGTCTTCTTACACTCACTCCCCCCCCACACACACACACACACAAAATGGGGCATATACTCTGTGATCCAGTAATTCTGGCGTCCTTGCATTACATATTACTTCAACAACACATCTCATTTCCAAACTCTGCATTTTTACTGGTTATCCCTAATGCATGGAACTGCCACCTCCTGGCTTTCTTGAAATTCCAACCAAAATCCCACTTTGTATATGAAGCCTTTCCAAATCCCCTCTAATTCTAGGGCCTTTCCACTGTTGATCAGTTCCAATTTATCTTAAATATCACTTGCTTGTACATTGTTCTCATGTCTCTCCCTTTAAAGCATGAGTTTCTTAAGACCAATGATTATCTTTTACCTTTCTTTGTATTCTCCATAGCTTAGCACAGTGCCTGGCATAAATGCATTTTAATAAGTGCTTATTGACTGAGACTCCTTCTGGATACTTTCTAGGTTTTCATGATGCTGTGATCCGCTATTTGTCTAACTGCTCCTCTACTAATTCTCCATCAATGTCATGCCCACTAGCTATGAGGGTCCCCATAGGTTCTGAGATTCTCCTAAATAATCTTTTCTCTGTGCTTTAAACAAGGGCTGTCCAACCTTTCTTTTAAAAGTTTTTGTTGAAACAATAGACAATATATTTTGATTTGCTATTTTAGTGAGAGCTCTGCAGTAGTTCAATTTCATTTACTAATGCATTTAATAAACCCACAGGGTTTTTGAACAACTTTAAACTGTGTATCTTATTCAGTGATCCCAAGGTTCCCATGGGCTCAACTGTCAAACTCTACAAATACAAGAGAATTACCTTTTACTTCAATTAACCATAAAATACATTTGTGTACATGCATACACACACACACACAGAGAAATTTATCAAATAAAGGTTTTTACGCATTTATTGCGTGTAAAAATGTTTACTGTGCTAATCACATCTATCTTCAAACACTGCAAAGCCTTCTAAAAAGGACTCACAATCACTCCAAAATCCAATAATCATTTTTTGTGTCAATTACTGTGGTAAGTGCTGGGTATATAAAGACAAAAATTAAACAGTCCCAGATTTAAATGAATTTACATTCTAATGGGGGAGGAAAACATAGACATAAGAGAAATAAATTCAAGTTACATACAAATCAAATAAAAGGCAATTTTGGAAAAGAATTAGCATGAAAGGGAACCAGGACAATATTCCTCTAATTTATGGGAGAAAAGCTGAGACTTTGAGTAAACTAGAGAATCTAGTAGGTATAAGAATGGAAGAAGAGTATTCCAGGTATAGAGACAGAAGTATAAAAAAGAAGTCTAATTATAAAGAAAAAAATTATAAGTGGAAAAAAATGCCTATTGTCTAGACCAGAGATGGGAAATGTCCAGGTATAGGTATAGAAAGAGAGTATTCCAGGTATAGACAGAAGTAGAAAGAAAACAGTCTATAAAGAAAAAAAAATTACAAGTAGAAAAAAATGCCTATCGTCTAAACCAAGGATGGAGAATGTTCACTTCAAAAAATAATTTGGTCTGGTGTTGCCACAGCAACCTCAGGCAAGGAGCTTTTTAGGAGTGAATTAATTAAATGTTTGAACATATTCTGTATGGCTCATAAATGGGTTCAATGTAAGTTACTGATCCATCACATCTTGAACATACTACTTAAGTCCATTGATATTTTTAATATCATTATATTGTGATGAGACTGAGAATCACGAAATAATATTCTCTGGAAGAATTAAAGTTGAAGGATGTTCAAAGAACAATGGAGAGGCACATCACATTTCTGAGTAGCCTATAATATATTATAAATTGTATAATGGATCTCAAATGTGATGTATATAATAAGACAAAAAGATGGGCCAATCATATAGCATGAATGAAACATAATATATAACAAGCTATGTGACAAGAGATTTAGAAGCTAAGTCTCCAGAATACAGGATAGAGCTCTCAACTACCTACCCTCCTCCAAAAAGGATATTCAAACCCAAAATGCAAAATATCACATGATAAGAAGGTGTAGATCAGTTGTGATCTGCATTACTAGAAGGAATAGCCAGGAAGAATATAATATACACAACAAAATTTAAAGACCAAACAACCAAAAGGGAAGAATTAGCAAATTAATTGAATAGAATTTTACCTATTGTTGATCTATTTTATTAAGGTTCAATAATTTGTTAATTTTAAGCAAGTAGCTATAATTTCATTAAAAATATTTATACTGATTAAAGACCATAAACATTTCTAAAGGTATGTCAGTATTTCACAAATGATTCCTAGGCTAAGGCATTTCTTAGATAAACTTAAGGGCTGTCATTGTCTAGCACCAACAATAGCCATAATATATTTGCTGTAATTTCTTGTCTCCCATCATAAACATAAATATAAAAGTTTAGAAAAATGGGGGAAAAAAACTGAAAAAAGAAAAGGATTGGTTTCTAGAATATGCTCTGTCACTAGTTCTGTGATATAAACAAGTAATAAATAGCAGCTATCAAATGGTGTTGTCTGTTATGAGAATTATTAGATGCAACACATCAAAAATAGGATATTTAATTGCACTAATGAAATAATTTCTTTTAGAATATAATAAAAGATTTGGAATAAACTCTAGACCACAACCTGAATTTAAAATAGGAGACAAACATTTTTTTTTCCAATAAGTTTTTTAATGTCTTAACATATTTGACATTGATGACCACCTCCTCTTTCCATTTTTACAACACTGCTTTCTTGGTTCTCCTATCTCTACGCAAACTTTCTCTTCTCTACTGCTAGATTAACAGTTGTGTTATTTCCCCAAACTATGGATGTATTCTGAAGCACTATCCTGTCCTGGGTGCCATTTCTCTATCTCTAATCTTCTCTGGATGTACACATCATCTCTAGTAAATTTATTTATCATCACAGGGCAACTAGTGGATAGAGCACCGGCCCTGAAGTCAGGAGAATCTGAGTTCAAACCCAGCCTCAGACACTTAATAATTGCCTAGCTGTGTGACCTTGGACAAGTCACTTAACCCCATTGCCTTAAATTTAAAAAAAAATTTTATTTATCATCAAAATGACCCCCAGACTTATGTATTCAATACTAATCTCTAGGTGCCCACTGGAAACACTTGTCAAATCTATCTCCACAACATCTAATGTATCCATTTCCTTCTATCCAACTATACATCAACCATTACAATTCAGGTCACCATCTCTTCTCACCTAGACTATTGCAACAGAGATCTAATTAGTCTTTTTGTTAAAAGTATCACTCCACCACAATCCTTTCTCAAGATAAATTGCCAAAGTGATACATCTAAAGTACAGGTCTAACCATGTCACTCCTCTATTCCAGTGGTTTCCTATTATCTCTGGGATCAAACATAAACTGTTTGGCAACTAAAATTATTTACATTTTACATTTCTAATCTTCTTATACATTATACTTCTTTAGAAATTCCATAGTCCAGTCAATCATATATTCCTATTAGACTTCATAGATAGCACTGCAATTACCACATCTCTACCTTTGCTCCTAGCATGTATTTTTCCCCATACCTCTCAGAACTCTAGACTTTTTTGTTCAGTACTCAGATTCAACCTTCCCTCCTCTCTGTCCTAGGAATCCCCTCACCCAGTATCTACTTGCTTTTATCAAGAGTTCTTATTTTGAGATTCTTGAATTTTTTTTCCTATTATTGTGGTAACTATATTTCACTATTCCATTGTAATTCTATATACTTTATATTTTAAAATCATTATTCTAAGAAGGGGTCCAGAAATAAACACTTGCCAAAGAAGTTCATGACACAACAGAACTCCTTTTAAATCTGGCCTCAAACACTAATACTTAACTGTGTGACCTTGGGAAAGTCATTTAATCCCACTGACTTGAAAAATAAAAAAAAAAAAGAAAAGAATCCCTCCAACATATGGTTATACCTACCCTAACAAAATAGATACTCTTTTCAGTCAAGGACTGTTTAATTCTTATCTTTTTTACGTTTTTATTTGCCTGGCACATAAAAATCTACTAATGTTTGCAAACCAGGGCAGAATAAACCTTGAAAGTAGACCCTTAAAGAAATGTAAATTTCCTTAACTGCACTAATATTTCACTGTATTAAATTAGTAAAGATATATAAACAATGAGTTATAGTTTCAGGAAGTATTATTTATGGAAAAAAGATTTCTATTATAACTGCTAAAGAAATACAAGACATTTTTAGAACTAAAGAACTTTTCCAAATGTTCTAGGCAGCAACATATATCATGAAATATACAATGGAAAATTTTCTGTCAGATTCCATACCTGATTTTGCAGTCTTTTCACCTGTGCAAAAAACAGTTGTAGATTCTTTTGTAATCTTTTCATTTTTCTCTTCTGAAGATCTCCGGGGTAAAATTGTTTGTCCTATCTTTCGAAGAGGAGCCAGTTGCCATTTTTTAATCTCAGAATCTCTATATTCTGATGAATTTTTAACATCACCAGATTCCTGGAAATATATTTAATTCAATTAATTTTATTCCATTCAATGAAAAAACAAACTGAGGTCATCGTAGCATAATGGACTGAGAGGGTCTTGGAATCAGGAAGAATCACCTCTGACCAGCAAATCTGTAAGACCATAAAGCCACAGAAGATTTGCACAGCTAAGAGGAAACTAACTCAACAGGAGCTCCTTATGCCAATAAAAATCACAGTTCTAGTCAAAAGAGAAAGAAGAAAATATACCTAAAAGTTGAGCCAAATTGTTTAAAAATAAATTAATTTGTGAAAAAACCGTAAAAGCACAAAACTATTTTAAAATATCAAGTCTTCAAAAAAGAAAAGTTTATGCAGTACATTCAGTTCTCATTTACCCATAGATTTTGCAAAATTATTTCTTTCTTTCCCACCCCACCCAAAATCTGCTATCAGATTTTTACACACTAAAAAAAAAAAAAATAACCACATATATAACTGTGAATTAGTGTAGCAATTCTGTATAGCAATCTGAAACTAAACCTAGGTCCTAAATCATCAGACTGTACATCTTTGATTCAGTAATATCTCTCCTAGATCTAGAACCCACAGAGATGAGAAATGAAAAAAGATCCATCTGTTAAAAAAAAAAAAGATTTTTTGGGGGGGTGGTTAGGTGGCGCAGTGGATAGAGCCCCAGCCCTGGAGTCAGGAGTACCTGAGTTCAGATTTGGCCTCAGACACTTAATTACCTAGCTGTGTGTGGCCTTGAGCAAGCCACTTTAACCCTGTTTGACTTGCAAAAACCTTAAAAAAAAATCCTTTTTTTTTAACATTTCACAATTATAACACTTAATAACCACAAGTGCAGTGGTTAGAATATATGCCCTGGAGTCAGGAAGACTCATCTTCCTGAGTTCAAATATGATCTCAGACACTTGTTGTGTGTGTGATCCTGGGTAAGTCACTTAACCTGGTTTGTCTCAGTTTCTCATCTGTAAAAAAAAAAAAAAATAGGTAGAGAAGGAAGTGACAAACTACTCCAGTATCTTTGCCAAGAGAATCCCAAATGGGATGACAGAGTTGGACACAAATGAAACAAATTAACAATGAAAATTATTACAGTGGCAAAGAACACCCAGAAATTGAGGAATGGTAGAACAGATTAAGGGATAGAAATGTAAAGGACCATTCTTGAGTTATAAGAAATAATGAAAGGATGGCTTCAGAGAAACTTAAGAAACCTAGTTTTTGTAAAACCTTGTATGAAGAATGAAATATACAACACTAGGAAAAGAATTACTTTAATAATAACATGTAAAGATAAAACTATGCTGGGAGATTCAAGAACCTTGCTCAATTCCGAAGGACAAATTATAGCTCATGTTCCCCATCTGCTTAGAGTTGATATACATAACAGGCAGAATGAGCCATACAGTATTTGAACACAGGCAAAGTAGGATTGTTTTCCTTGGTTATTCATATTGACTATAAGGTTTAAAAAAAAATGTCTTTTTCAATGGGAAAAAGGAATTATGAAGAAGAGAAAATAAACATCTTATTAACTGGGAAAAATTAAAGTAAAAGTTATCTTTGAAAAAATAATAATAACCAGGTAGAAAATTCATACATACATTCAAGTAAGGATTGTGAAGCCCCTTCTCTAGGCAAAAACATCAAAAAAGAGTAAAAGATCAAGTTTCCCTTGCCTCCTGTAGGAGATACAGGTAACCAAGCAACTTATACTATGTATCTCCTTTACAAAAACAAGTAAAACAAAACAAACTACTTACATATTTAATTTGAAATTAAGCTAAAATATAAAAACAAAAAATAACAAAATTCATTTGAAGGAACAAAAGGTCTAAAGATAGTAAGATAATAAGAAAAAGCACAGAGGGTTACATAGCATAATCAGTCTGCCTTTTTAACAAGAGCTACTGAGAAAACTAGAGGACACACTGGCAAAAATTAGTCACCTTGCTTACAAAATTGCAAATAGTAGAATAATAACTATTTCATAGTTAGTTCATAGTCCCATCAACAATGCCTGTTGTTCTGAAACCCCTTTCACATTGATGATTCTAATTTTATGAACCAAACAATATACAAGTTCAAAATAAATATTCAGCAAGAATTTTTTTTAAATTACATGTAAAGATAATTTTCAAGTCACTTTTTGTAAGATTTTGAATTCTATATTTTTCTCCCTCCCTTGCCTTCCCCTTACCTTTCACAGCAAGAAATCTGATTTAGGTTTTACATGTACAACTAGGTTAAATATATTCCTATATGAGCCAGGTCCAACAATAATTTTTTAAAATTATAATGAATTGATATATATACAAAAATAGAAGGAAAATTAACAAAAGAACAGAAGATAAATATCAATTATATCAATTATAAAATTTCTGCATAAATCAAATCACTGAAGGTAGAATAAGAGAAACTACACACTAGGGAAACATTTGCTTCAAATGTCACCAGCAAAACGGTCTTCTATTTAAGGTATAAAGGGAATTTTAAAAATATACATATTAACAAAAAATCATTTTCTAATAAAATAGTCAAATGTTCACATTTCATTTGACAAAACCAATCCAATACGAAAATCTATGTTAATCAAAGCTATAAATGGTCTAAAAATGTTTTAATAGCACTTCTCTGGGCATCAAAAGTAGCAACAAATTGGGAAATAACTGGAAGAGATAATATAACTTTAATGGGAGATTATTATCCAAAAAGAAACAAGAGAAAAATGAAAAGATTTATATGAACTCAATAAAGGGAGATACCTCCACACACACAAAAAATATATATACACATTGAATACAAAATACAGAATAAAAAGATAAATGAAATGAAACTGAATTCTACTTGAAAAATAAATGATTATTCAAAAAAATAATGAAAAATGCTCCTACAGGCAGGGAAATATTCTTACAGTATGTGGCATACAGTAAGCATTTAATAAATGCTTAGTGACTGAATGACTAGGAAAAAATAGTATATACTTTAATATATGGTCATTTTCCTAAGTTTTTGCTTAATTGTTTTTCTCAATTAAAAGTTTGGGTGGGGGAAGGGGAATATTTCAGAAATAACTGTGATATAAAGTCAAAGGGCATCAATAAAACAAAGAAAATAAAAATCACAGAAAATTTCAAAATAATAATGAAGGTAAACCAGAAGGGTATAGGTGAAGAAGAAAAAGTAAAGATGTAGCCTTGCTAAGGGAAAGGGAAAAGAGGAAAAGAGAAAGAGGTGATAGAGGGCATCAGGGACAAGAGAGAGGAAGAGCAGAGGGATTTGCTAAAACCCAAAAACAAAACCAATTATTTCACTAGAAGAAACTGAAGAGGCTCAGAGAAAATAGAATTATTTTTCCTACACAAGATTGCTATTCCCAAGGGGGGAAAATCTTCAGTTTAAGAAAAATAATGCTAAGTTGGGTAAAAAATACCTGTCAATGGAAGGAGGATATTTTCTGTAAAATGAATAGATTTATCTTTATTTTAACCTTATTAGCAAGATGCAAGGGTTTTAGAATTATACATCTAACAGATCATGCAGAAAAAAAGCAAGGAAAATATTAAAATATACAAAAGCAATAAAGTCAAAGTCATAACCACATCCTTTGAAGACAGGAAGTCTTTCTTAATACAAAGGTAGTTAAAATTATCTATACATGAAATAATGCCAGTAGTAACTTAAAAAGCAAACTAAGAGGTAGGAACACTTGAGTTCAGTTTCCACCCATCAAGTATGGTTGTTTAACACTAATATATTTTAAGCAGTTTGCGCAACTCATAAAACTATAAATTTAACAGAAGAGATGCTGATTTACTTTGCTAGCTTTCTCAAAGTAATTTATTTTTATCAATTAATGTAATCACAACTCCAGATAAAACACTATCTGTATAAAAAGAAACCTTAAAATGCCAGTGTCCAAATTGAGAGTGAATTCTCACTTTAATAATTCTTATATAAAGCAAAATCCTAACAGTAGCTAAATATAAAGATTAAATAGAATTTGATCTGTCACATTTTTTGGACATTGCCAATATGATGATTTTTTTAGCTTGTTTAACCTTGAAAATTTGTTAAATTTTATTTTTCTTTTATTAATGGGGTGGTGCAGGAGAGGTGGAAGAGAAAAATAAATGCTGGTTACTAGGGAAAAAAATTTTTTTAACTTAAAGAAATCTTACCCGTCTTAAAATTTTGACCTTGTGCTTTGATGTATCATCTACATGCTTATTTTTTTCATTTGTAGATGCCTGTCTTGATAAACCAAGTTTTTCACAATCCATTGTTTTATCTTCTCTATGAACTTCAATTTTAGCTTGGTTTTCCAAAATTTCTGAATCCAAAGTTTCACTCTTTTTATCTTCTTCAGCACAACATTTCACACATACATATTCTTTGTCTTCTTCTCCCATTTGCTGTGCTTGTGAAAGGCTTAACCCTACACAATCTCCATGAAACCAGTCATCACATCTCCCGCAGCCAACCATAAACCTGGAAAGAAAACCTTCCAATTAATAAAGGGTTTAAAATTTACTCTCAAATAAATTTTTAAACTAGTTCAAAATAATGTTACTCCAAAAAATACTTTCATTACATTTTACCTAATAACTCAAAATTTCTTAGAAAGTTCAAGTTTTTCAAACTGTTGACATGTACCATGTTTTCTGGTATTTGATGACTGCACACATGTGTGCACACACAGTTCTTTTCTTACTCATTTTAGAGAAATATAAATTTTAACAACTGAATTTATAAACAGAAAGCCTACAAAGAAACCATTATAGAACACTAATTTCATCATTTTGTTTGAACATCAACACTGTCTTTATGTTGAAAAAAATGGGTATTTGCATATGTATAACTCATTGACATGATCAACTCTCATTCAAGGCATTCAAGATTCCAGTTTGCAACAGAATTTGTTCACAAAATCATATGGATCTGAACTTAGACATTCTTCAAACTACAGGACAATCAAGTTCACAATTACTGAGTCCACAAATTACTTCAAAAATTAACAGGGATTTAGGATTGACAAGTGACAAGTGATTGAAGTATTATTTCAAAATTATCCTAACTAATCTTAAATCAGCTACTAGTTCATTTCTAATACCACCTATTTTCAGTAATTATGATTAGAAATTATTTAGCTTTTAAAAACACTGCCTTTTTTCTCACTTCCGAAAGCTAAAAAAAAACCTGTCCTTTGATCAACTGTCAGAAAAATTTAAATTCACTTAATAATTCAAAAGTAGGATCTATTATGCATTAAACAAATTCTATCTCAGAAATAATCCCAAATCCTATGGACTAAATAGAAACTAAAATAGTAATGATTTAAAGAGATTTTGGGGGGTAGTCACAATTAAGGTTTAATTATTTGAAAATAGAGTCTTCTTAGGTTTACACATAACAAATTGTTACTTACATTCAATTTTGAACAACTTAGAAAATAAAAATAAAGACTTGCAGTTTTCTCCCCAGACCAATACTGGGTAATATTGGTTAACCAGGTAAGACGTTACATCATGGTTTTAGCCAAATTCATTATAAGCCTAAAATTATGCCTCTTTAATTCTATCTCTGGACCATTTTAGCAGGGGAAGGCACTTCATCATCAAACTGCTTAACCCCAATGTGCAAGAACATACCTTCTTTTAAAACACCAGAGTAAACTTGTGCTGCTTCCAAACCCTACTATGGCATTTAAAAAAAATAAACTCATCTATAGCATAACTATAAGTTATAACTAGAGGATAATAACAAGCATTAAACCTTAATTTTAATCATCAGTGATACACTAGGTCCCACAAAAACCCTTCTGCATATTCTAGTCATCTACAGTAGACTCTACAGTCATTTACTTTTAAATATTTGGTACTATTCAGTATTTATTAATACTCAGAAATATTTTTTCCTGTTCCTCTCTAACACATTATCATCTTCATCCTTATTACCAAGAACATCTTTTAAGTTTTGGAATTTAACAATATCTTGGAAAAAAAAAAGAATATTCAGTTGGATTTATTCTCTACAGAACTGCTGAGTAGAAGTTATATACTTTCATTATTTTTATTATTCCTAAAATTTGTTGCAATAGCTCATCTTGAGCCTTCATATTATCTTCATAAAGCTACGTATTTGGAAACAAAGTATGGTGTTCAATGTTCTTTGGGATTCATATCAAAAATAAATATAATCAGAAACTAAAAATATTCCCTCCATAAGACTGAGGATATAACTCAAACCACTGGTTTCTCAAAAAAATACAAAATAATCAATCTAGGAATTGGATTCTGATGTCCTAATTTTATCTACCATTGTCTTTTTTCCAAGCCACCTCCCCCCCCAAAAAAAAGCCAAGAAAGTTATTTTTTTTAAATATAAGTTCTTTTCTGGCTCAGGGGTCCATGAAGGTGATTTCTTTTTCCAAATGATAACCCTATATTTCTAATTCATCACTTGGTCGAAAGATAAATCTCTTCCCTGTTAAAGGAAGCTTGGTATGGTCTTGGCTGTCCCTACATCCAAAATCAGATGTGTATAACTTCAAAATTTAAATGGCCACATCCAAACTGAATTCAAGTTCTTTGGTGGTTAGTACATTATGGACAAAATTTCTAAGGTTTTCAAAATGGTGTTTGATGTTGAAATGAAATCCAAATGAACATCAATGTTTCAGAAAAGACCTTGGATTCCAGATCTTCCATGTTATTACCCATGTGACCTTGAGCAAGGAATTTACCGTCCAAGGGTCTGTTTATAAAGTAAAAGGTGTGGATTAAGATTATCTCCAGTTCTAAAATACGTCTAAAAATCTTTTAATTCTCCACTTCAATAATCCATGATTTCATTGATATGGCTGTATCCTCTACAAGTTCAGAAGACAACTCTTCCATATCTTAGTAGAAGATAGTCTTAATAGTTGTGGATGAAATTCTTCACTTTATGGCCAAGACTCTGTTTCTGTTAACTCGGTAAAAAGTAATTCTTTAATATCCAAGGTCATAGTTGGTCCTCTACTTCAAAACCTCTTCCTCCTAATTAGAACCTACCATAGTATACTCTAACAAAGCCTTTGAGAATCCAGTCATTCTCCACAGCAGAAAGAAAACTTGACAGATTGATCCTGTACTTAGTTTGAATAAACCTTCATGGCTAGGTAATTTATAAATTTGTCTTCCATGATATTATTGATAGCATGATATCTAGTTTATTTTGCAAATATTACAATCTTCTATTTAAACAAGTATCTAGTGCCATCTATTAAACACTTTAGATTACAAGTAATATTAGAACAGTGCCTTAGAGAGTTGCCGAGAACATGAGCATTCTCATTAACTACTTCCAAATGAATGAGGAATTAAGAGTGAAAAAAATTACTCACTAACCTTAAAATTAAATGATGGCAAAATGGATGCAAGCAGAAATTAGTAAATAAAATTTAATGCAAATTTCATTATTGAGATAAAGAAAATGCGTTAAGTCCAAAAGCAATTTCTTTAGTTGTGTTTTTGTGCTTCCTTTTCCATTGTGAATTTATGTAAAGTGTCCACATCAACTCAATCCCCCTTTCCCCAAGTCTATGGTTTCAATCATCCCTCATATCTACCCTTAGCAAGTAGCAATGAATGAAATTGTTTTAAAAAGTAGCAAGACAAGTAAACAAAATAAAATCCACAACATGGAAGTTATTCTTGACAACTGTACTTTGGTTGAGAGTATAACTCCAAATGAATTTGGATACCTGATTTACATATTTTTCACTTTACTAGAGTTTAAAATGTGTATACAAAAGACAAAGTAACAATATAAAAAAATCATTTCATAAATAATAATAATCTTTAGCTTTGTAGTTTTTTTTAATTATACAAACTTTCTATATATCACAAAGAAGAGTTATAAAAAAAAGAGGACTATTCATGCTTCTTCAAAGTCCTGGATTTGGGAAAGGGCAAATATGTTGCTATGAAGTTCTCTTATGTTCCAACTTTTTTTAAAAGGAGAAAGAGGCAAGGGAAGTGAAGAGAAGCACCTAAAATTTCATTCTAACAATAGTGCAGTATTTTACATCCAGGTTTCATATTACATATTACATCCCAGTTTCATATGTACATTACAGATTTTGAGTGCTTCTAATGTCACAACCTTAGTGTTTATATCTATCACTCCAAATTCTGTGATATTCCAGTATAATTAATATATTCTGAACCATTTGAATTCAATTTTATAATATACTAATTTTAATGTATACTATTTCAGTTTACAGAAACTCAGCTTTCTTTATTTTGGGGAAGTTATTTAATGAGTGACTATCTTAAAGAAAAATTATCTTAGGTCTCTAAAAAAGAATTCTGAAGGAATCAGAACCAAATAAAACCAAGTTTATCTTTAGGCATCAAAGGATCTCAATGTGAAGAACTGGTTTTTCTGTTGATTACCACAGTATGAATTCACTTTATTATAAAAGGATGTTCTGGATTTTATCTAACATTCATCTTCTGCAGGAGGGTCAAGAAATTGAAGGCAAAAAAATTTCTTCCAGAAAAACAGAGGAAGAATAGAAATTGAACATTTCTTCACAAATAGGCATTACTTTGCTTAAGGATTCATGGATTACTCTTAACAAGTGTGATTATAAAATTATCTAAATTTAAAAAAATAAAAAATAATCTAAATTTTGAAAACTCAAAGAAAATATTTAAAAAAAAAAAACTAGGAAATGTTAACAAGACAAACATTTCTAAACAACCATATATTGTGGGATATAAATTATGACATTTTTTCTGTTAAATGACACAGACAAGCTATTTCAATCCTAAAAAATATATAAAAATATTTAAAATATAATTTTAAAAAGAATCTCTGCTTGGGAAACACCTTCAAAAATAAATAATCTTTCTAGTACAAGAAAATTTCTTTCACAATTCCATTTTTTTAACTACAAAAGAAAATGGTAATTAAAGGGAGAAAAAAATGCATCAGAGAAAGTAGATGAAAATTATTTCCAAATTTGTTCAAGCAAGTTCAATGGCTTAGACATCAATCAAAAGGGCAAGTTTTATGATGCATCACAATTGTATATTAAAGAAGAGCAAAAACTACTTATCACTTAGTTCTAATAAAAACTGAATACTTGAAATGTGCTTTCTAAATAAGCAAACTCAAGTGAACTTCTATGTCTATCACAGTTTTAAGTCATAAGTCCTTTTTCACTTATTCTAAGTTAATGTTAGCACAGATGAAATGGGAATTTGGTCACCCCATTAGAGATATAAGCCTTATTAAATATTTAAATCAGTTCAACAAAGTAGACAAAGAATAGGATTCATTTTACATGTCACAATTACAGATTTTTCAGAAGCAAAAATTGTAATAAAGCTTACAGGATTCCAAGAATGAAAAAAAAAAAAGCAAAAATAATGGAAATGAGGGCCAATTAAAAAAAAAATACACAAATGTTTATACCTACCAAATCCTGTGATACGGTTTTATTTAAGAAACCCAAGATAGTATAATACTTCTAATATTTCATTCTACCCCAGCAACTTTTGAGGGGTTATTATGGAACACTCCCCTCACAAGAGAGGTTGAACAGGATGACTTCTAAAGCCCTCTCCAACTCTATAGTTCTGTAATGATAAACTCAAACACTACAGCATTTTATTTTGTTTTGTTGTTCAGTTGTTTCAGTTGTATCCAATTCTTTGTGACCTTATTTGGGATTTTCTTGGCAAAGATACTGGAGTGCTTTGCCATTTCCTTCTCCAGGTTATTTTATAGATGAGGAAACTGAAGCAATTCGGCTTAAAGTGACTTGCAGTTGTTAAGTGTCTGGGGTCACATTTGAGCCCAGGAAAATGAATCTTCCTGACACTAGGCCTGGAACTCTATCCTCTGGAGCCATCTAGCTATCTCTTCAACTAGTTTGCTATTATAATGAATTAGATGTGTATCATTAGATGTGTCCTAGTACTCTCTAATGGATTCCATTTGTTTTGAGTTTCCTTTATACTAAAATATTTGAAAAAACATTTGGAAAAAAAGTACTATTCAAAAGCAAAGTTTGACAATTTAAAAAAAGACCTGAAATGGCTTGGAAATGGTATAAAATATTCTAATATCACAAAACAAGTGTTTAAAATGTCATTCCATGTACAGTTAATAGTAAAAAAAAAGTCTTTAACATCCACGTCACTGAATCCTTACTCCCAAAAAAAGGTTTACATAATATAATTTGTGAGTGGAGAAAGTAACTGCATCAGTTTAATTTCAAAAAGGATAAAAGACCAAAGGTAAAGCAGTTTCCTAACAAAATATACACTATTTTTTATAATGTAGAATTGTATTAGTGTTGTTGATGTTCAAACAGCAACCTGAAATGATGAATATGAAATTCTTACTTCAACTTCATTTCTATACCCTTTTTCTTTAAAAAAAATATTGTTAATATTATTAAAGGGACAATTCTAAAAACTACAGGTTTCTGAATTCTAATGATAGTGGTTATCAGTATTGTTTTAAAAGTTCAGAGAATTTATAAGAACACTTTCAAAATACTGCATTCAAATAAAAAGTACATATTTGCCCTATTCCATGTTACAAAGAAAATTAAGATGACAATGTAACGGTGTCAAAACAGTTTTTAAGTTGCCAGTGTGATTACAAATTTTATTACAAAATTCAAATTTGTGTTTATAAAACATATAACTGTCCTAGGGAATGGTTAAGCTTCACTTTACACAAACTCTTTTTAATGATACATGTTTAAAATTTCCATTACATACTTCACTTTTTTGACTAGTGATCTTGTGTATCATTCATACTGATTGAATCCTAAAGTTTGAATTTTCTGATGCCCAGAAAATAAAACAATTTCCTAAATGTTTATAACAAAACAATTATATGTAAATTGGTTGATGTAGTAATATTACCTTTTCAGAAAACTCTCTAGGATGGCAAAACTATGTGCAAGTTATACAATAAGCTTGGATTTTTATTAACACACTTAAATTTCTTGATTTGTCAAAAACTTTAGAAGTACTTCTTTGTACACAGAGGAATAAACTGTCATACAATGATTCCCCATCTAAAACTTTTTTTTCCTTAAATGTACACAATCACACATACACACACACACACACCTGTTGCCATGTGGCTTTTTGCAAAAACCACACTGCTTGCTGGGAGCCCACATATATTTGTTTTCAGATGTAGAGATGTGTTCTAAGCCTTCTCGTTTTATAGTAGATATATTATCTGGAATGAACAATGGAGGTTCATCCAGAGAAAAACTTTTACTACTTCTTCTTTGGCGTGGTTGAAGGTTCTTCTCAACTTTTTTTACTTTCAGTTTATCCTCCTCCTTGATAGATTCTAAACCTAAATAGTCTATATCTTCCTTTACATGACTATTGGTTTTCATAGTTGCTGATAATTGCTGTTGCTTATGGATTTGTTTCTGAGTGGAATGTTGCAAATGTCTAGTATGGGCTGAAGTTGGATGGTAAGGTTCCTTAGAGCAACCTGGGTGGCCATGCATTTTGTCATTCAAAGAGTGAGTCAATAGTTTAGGAGTCTGCACTAAATTTTGAGCCTGGGACCCTTTTTTCAATGTTGTATGAGTTTGGTTTTTCACAGATTTGTTATCTGGACCACTATTTTGTGATTTCACATTTTTATCAACTTGTTTTTTTCTTACTTTAACTGGCTTATGAAAATTTTGCTGAGATTCCTCAGCATTCCTTTTCATACTTTTAATTCCAACTCTAGTTTTGCTATGAATTTCTTGTTTTGCTGAAACAATTTTTTTCTGAGTACCTGTAGTTACATTTTGCTTAGACTGAATCAGAGATTTAGAGTTCTTAGGCTTAACATTCTTACAATCTAATGAAGAAATATTACTGGACTGGCTGGTTCTGTCATCTTCAATTTCTGCTATTTCATGAGGTTCTACTTTAGTATTTTCAGCATGCTGTGGTGGACTTTGGTCAGGAGGACTACATATACTGTTTTCTAAAACACTGCCTTCTGATTCATTAATAGTATTATCTACACTCTTTAAATCAGTTTCATTAAATTCTGTAGTATCTGAGCGTTCATCAGATTCTTTAGTATCTGCCCCCAAAAGATTTGCAGTTTCTTGAAGTGAAGGTACAGCTTTAACAGCAGTTTCCAAAACCTCCTGCAATTCTATACTACATTCAGCAATTTCATCCACAGAATTGGATAGAATCACACTGTTCTTTTCTATATTGTTTGAAGTTGAACAAACAGCAATATCAGATGAGGTAGCAGCAGCATCTGCTACCTCCATTTGGTCAACCACTCTGGAAAGCTTTAAGGTTTCCTTTGATGTATGATCAATACTTCCATTAGAAGCCTTTTCTTCAAGATTAGCTTCACCTGTTTTATTGATAACAGGATCATTATGTTCAAGCTCTTTATTTATAAGCTTAAAAAATACTGGACTGTCACTCTTGGTTTTACTTTCTTCTTTTTCTTCAGTACTACAGGACTCTGATAGGTGAGGAGTAGTTAATGAATGGGATGGCACAGCTGTTTCTCCCTTGTGACATTTATGTTTAGTAACTAGTTTAGCTTCATCCTTAAGTTCATGACAAGATGCTGCTGCTGAATGACTTGAAGAAACTGTTGATACCTCAGGTACCTCTTCTGTTAACCCAGTAAGTCGACTACTCCTTCTAACTTCTGGTTTGGGTAGTGTACAAACACCTTCTTCCTTATTTTGACACCTGTCCAGTTGTCTGACTCCTGTTTTTTGTACAGGTGCATTCTTGACAGCTGCTCTCTTTGAATTACTTAAAGGTGTTGTATTTGAACGCTTGGCTATAGTGCTTTGTCGCAAACTTCGTACTTGTTCTATCACAGGAAAAAACAAAATAAGAATAACTTAGCTATTTTAAAGTTTAATTTAATTTCAATACAAATCTGCACTATATGTGGTACACTGCTTCATTAAATATTTGGATTTGTAATCACTTAATTTTCAAAACAAAAGTGTACTTTAGATAAAATAGCTTTCCTGTGGTGGTGGCATGCCTCATAATAGGAAATTTTCTATTTTCAAAGTTCTTGAAATTTTAATTGGACAAAAATCCACAGAGTTTGAACTACAACTGAATCAAAATAAAATCAGTCTTCTAATCCTTAAAAAGGTATGATGATCAACAAAAATGGGGATTCTATACTATTTCCCCAATTCTTGACTTAAAAATGGAATCAAGCAACATTTTAAAATATATGAAGTAAAAAAAAGTATCACTTCAATGTAAATTTTTTTAAATATCACCCATCACAAGTAGCCTGAGTCAACCTCTACAACCCATCCTCACTGAATTTGTATTTATTAATTGCATTTTTACTTTTATCATTACATAACATGCAAAAATATATACCAGAAGTTTACTAAAGAGTATGAGATAGGTAGGAACCTCCAGGGACCATATAAATGTGGAAAAATTAATTTAGTTAAAAGAATTATGTCAGTTCTACAAGATCCATAACTGGAAATGAGGAAATTATATTAAATGAACATCAAAGATGATCACCAAATCCAATTTTAACCTTAAGTTTCATGTTTTTCCCCAAACCAGAATAAGTAACAAGAAGAAAACTGTGTTTTCTTCTATTTGTCCTCATTTTATTGTCACATTAGGATCAGCACTAACAAGAAGTAAAAAGGCCAGAAAATCTTGTAAGAGATAGTTCTCAAGCCAAATACTTAGCTATAGTTACTACTTTACTGTACTTGAAATCAAAGTAGCAATTATAAAACTGTTTCCCTTATGTTTACCTAGAGTAAAACTCATACCCCAAACTTCAGAATTCCATTTAATATTAAAATCTATCAACAATTTAAATGTTTTTAACCTCAACAGAATACTTGTAAATCAATTAAAAAATAAAATCATAAAGATTTCAGATAAATATATGTTCCATGTAATATATTTAGATATGGAAGATTTTTATTATCAGGAAACAATTTCTAATATTTTACAGACCTGATTTTACAAATCTAATTATGAATGAAGTAAGTGAAAAAGTTATATTAGCATTACATTATTTTAGATCACACTAATCTGTCTATAGGGATTAAGAAAATAAAGTCAGTTTTCACTGGTCATTTAGTTATTAACGAAAGGGTAACAAGCACCATATCCCCTAACAACTATACCTTGGAAAACATTACAATCCCGGATAAGGAACTATATTATAACTGTCAGAGATTATCATTTCAGTTCTTTCTCAAAATCACATGTAGCAATTAAAATAACTTTTTTCCTGGTCACTAACAACTCATCAATGACTGAAAAATAAGTTAACTCTTAAGTGATTAGGAATTAGGAGATAGTGAGCAAACATTGTCCTAAAAAAAGTTTATAACCTAACCAACTTCTTTCTTGGAAATTATACACATTTACTAAGTCAGTCTGTCTGTCTGTCTCTCTCTCTCTATCTGTCTCTATCTCTCTGAAAATTACCTTGTGCCATTAAACGAGGTGATTTTCTTGGTGATCTGACTGAAGTTTCTTCCACTTTGTCCCTCAAATTTCTGTTAGGCAAAATAAGTTCTTCTTCATCAATGGTATCATTACCACTTTCTTTAACAACTCCTTCATCCATAATATCATCAAGACCAACAACTGAAAAAACAAAAACAAAAGAAAACAAAAGATCTCAACATGCGAATAAAATAAATCTAAAAGAATTCTTAAAAAGAAATGAGGAATCAAAATGGAATTGAAAAGCATGTGAGAAAGTTTAAATAAAACATTACCTCACTACAAGTCTAAATCCATTTACAGTATGTATCAAAATATTTTTTTCCCTAACTGAAATCCTAAGGGTCAAAGCTTTGCTATTCCTTCATATATTACAAAATGATAAAAGGAATTAAATAAGTAAAACAAAATTCTAATTAATAGATCATCATCAACCAGCTAATTCCCTTACAAACCAGAACTGTTGGCTAATCAAAATATGCTTCCATTTCAGATCTAAGAGTACAAATTTAAATACTGGTGGACTGAAGAAGTTGATCTGATTTCACTGGAAACCAGTGCTGCAGTCAAGTCACTCAAATTTGCTATAGGAATGGGATCAAGTGTCTGGCTCTGAAAAAGTACACATAGGACACACACACCCCCCCCCCCCCCCCCCCCGATCCACAAGAAAAGCTTGTATTTAGATCCACTCTTGAGGACTTATGTGTGGGAAAGAATGGTGACAAAGGTAGGAGTTTTTCCCTTCCCAGGAAGACAAGTATGCCAAAGATCCTTTGATGAAAAGCTTAGAAGGATGGTCAAAACTGGCAATACTGAATCATAAATCCTAGACCCCAATTCCAGATGGGATTTAGGTTAAAATTAGTTAGAACTGAGATTAGAACTATTGAATGGCTATTTATTTAGAACTCATGATAGATATACTATTTGCCTTTGTAATTAAATATATCGCAAAATGCTAAAAATCATTTGCATCTCAAACTTGAGAAAGAAAATTAGTGTCCAAATGACATAGAAAACATTCACTCAAAAAAGGCAAGAATAAAAAGGGACAGGACACGATAAAGGATTAAAATACTGTGGGGCAGCAAGCAAATTTGATTAGATTAACTAGATAGAGGAAGGTAAGAAAGGAGCCTGCTAGGGATGAAGATACTAATAGCAAGTAATATTAAAAAGAAAAAAATACCTTTCTGAAAACTGGCCAATGCTTCTGGAATATAACTTACTTTTTTTATTATATGGCTACATCCTAAAGGTTAGAAGGGGTCTCAGTTGTCATCTGTTGTTGACCTTTGCCATACAAATAAAATGAGCCAATCAGTTGGTTGTCTAATTGCTAAAATTTTTAAAGATATAGAGGTCTTCTTAAACTCACTATGAAGTTCTGTTAATTTCATATCTAATAAGATGTGCTTCTTAGTTACAGGTAAATTTTGTATAAAAAAATCTAACTTTTCTTTTACAATTTTGGAAATGAATTTCTTAAATTAAGCACCAAGATGAAATAAAAAGCACTCAAAACATAATTATCTACTTCAATATGTTATGTTTTGTAAATTTATTTGTTCCCAATCTCCCAATGTATTAGTGTGATAGGCAACTTTTATCATCTTTGCATATTTTTCACAATGATAGCTACATTAATACAGTTTTAAGATTAACCAAATTCTTTATATACATTATTTGCTTTAGACAATTATTAATTTTCACTTTGTAGATGAGATAAATAAGGTTCAAAAAATATTAAGTAACTTGTACACACTCAGTTAGGGAATGAGAATAAGCATTTATTAAGTGCCTACTATGTGCCAGATTTTCTGTCCAAGCACTTTTTACAAATAACTTATTAGATTCTCATAATAACCCAAAAAAGTTGGAATAATTACTATGCTCATTTTACAGTTGAGGAAACTGAAACAAACATGAGGTTAAATTACTTGCCTAGAGTAATTTAACTAGCATAAGTGTCGGCAGCCTTGTCTGAAATTAAGATTTTCTAATACCAGATCCCATACTCTATTTACCTAGCTACCTAGTAAGCAATGGATTTGGATTTATAATTAAATCTTTCCTGACTCCAAGTTACTAGCTCTTTCTACTATACCAAACCACCCACCTCCTGATGAGAGGTAATGGCTTCAAGGGGCAGATTAAGAGATGTTTCTTGACCATGGCTAATGCATTAATTTGTTCTCCTCAACTATCCACCTTTGTTACAAAAGCAACATGCATGAACTAAGAGTAAAAGAAATAGAATGAGGAAAACAATTACACAATGACAATGAAGTAAATGGAAAGAAACAATCAAAACAAAAACACCTTGTAATTACAATGATCAAGAATCTTGGACCGGAAGAAGAGTTGAAAATATATTCCTCTTTCTCCCTTCTTTGAATAAAGTATGATTGTAGAGTATCACATATATTGTCAAACTTGGTTGACATATTAATTGGTTTTGTTGAACCAATTTTTATTTCTCTTCTTTCATCATTTTGCTAAAAAAAAATGTCTCTCTGATAGGGGATAAAGGAGGAAGAAATATCTGAAAATCTGAAAATAAGTGTTCCTTCTCTTCCTACATTATCTCCAAAGAAGAAAGTGTGAGGCTGGTAGACTTTGTACAGTCCTCCTTCACTTAAATCCAACTCACTTGCATGTCATGGTATCATCTCCCTAATATCCATGGTCCTCGTCAAAAATGAAGTTCCACCACCACCAACAAGAAGCACTACCTTCTTTCTCAGTCGGTCTCACCTCTCCCATGGTTACTGCTTTCTCTTCCTAAATTATCTTTTCTTTAAAACTTCTTTATATGCATTCTGTACATATTTATGTGATGTCTCCTTCATTAGTCTTAGATTTTTTAGCAGCATCTGGCAAATAGTAGGTATTTTAATAAACGCTTGCAGATTTACTGGTTGATCTAAAACCAAAATATCAATAAAAAAAATTTTAGTAAAAAAAAAAGCTAACCTATGGAAGAAATTCAACCTTGGCTTCAGAAGATACAACTAGGAGTAATAGGTGAAGCTGTATTCAGATTTAAGTGGAGTTGGGTAAAGGAATGTGTTGCAGTTTTAAGAGAGTAAAAGTAAGAAATTTTTAGATTTGTGATGTGGGGGACACTTTCTAAATAGATGTGGGATAGAGGTGACAAAAAAACAAAAACAATATTTTTGCTATATAAAGTTAAAAAATTTAATGAACAAATTCAATGTAAGAAGAGGAACAATGGGAAACTAATTTAGATATCTCTGATATATGCTTGATTTCATATATATACAGTACATTATATATATGGAATTAATATGACATAGAAGATAATGTAAGACCAAGAACATTCCTCAGTAAATAAGCGGGCGATCAAAAGACATTTAAAAAAAAAACAACTCCAGCAATTTCTTTTTTTTTCTTTTTTCTTTTTTTAGTTTTTGCAAGGCAAATGGGGTTAAGTGGCTTGCCCAAGGCCACACAGCTAGGTAATTATTAAGTGTCTGAGACCGGATTTGAACTCAGGTAACTCCTGACTCCAAGGCAGGTGCTTTATCCACTATGCCACCTAGCCGCCCAACTCCAGCAATTTCTACACGATTTTCAAATGATCAATGAGCACATGAGAAAATGTCATAAAACAATAGGAGAAATGCAAATAAAAACAACACAAATCAAGATAGCATGGATGATTGGAGGGGTTGTACGAAGAGAGGCATATCAATATACTAATGAAGCAGGAAATTGGTGGAAACATTCTGGAAACCCTTTAAAACTATGATGGAAAAGTGACTAAACTATTCCTATTTTTTTTTGACACAGCAATGCCTAAGTGAGAAATAGGGTAGGGATAGAGTCAAAGACAGAAGAAAAGATCCTATATTTGTCCTCTGTCTGTGTGAGGTAAAGTTTATTCCCATCAGTTGGGAATGCCTGGATAAATTCTAATGTGAATATATGGAATATAATTTGTCCTAAGAAACCAGAAATAAATAATTCAGAGAAACTTTTTAAAAAGTATTCATTTTTGGTGGAAGGAAAAGGATAGATTTGGATAATTTTAAATAAACACTTCAATCCTAAAGATAAGATGTTAACTTTTTTAACAGTTAAAATAACCTTGTGGCATAACCAACTCACCCTTGAACTACTCCTTGAACCAAGGCCTATGGAGTTGCCATCAATCAACAAGCATTTATTAAATCCAACTATGTTCCTGACACTGTGCTAGCTGCTGGAAATATAGAAACTAAAGGGTAAGTCATTGTTCTCAAGGAGCTTACATTCTCTAAAAAAGTAGAGGTGGGGGAGTAGAAGTAAAGGAGAAAAACATGAACACAGAAAGAAGTATATGCAGACTGCATACCTCTTCTTCAAAAGTTAATTTTGAGAAGGGAGTAATTAGCAATTGGAGTAGGAGGTGAAATGCAAATAAGCTACACTACAGATGTACCATTAAGTTCATGAAAGGAGTTAATAAAAAACTCAATAGAAAAGAATGTTAAGTTCTTGAGATGTGTTATAGAAACAAAATTGACAAGATCTGGCAAATGACAGTACAAAAGTAAGAAGCCAAGGATGACACCAAAGTTGTGGACCTGCATGATTGAGAGGATGGTGGTTAGTTCAACAATACTAATGAAATTTGAAAGAGAAAAGTTTGAACAAATTAGCATTTTCTGCTTTGGATGTGATGAAATTTAAAATGCCTATGGGATAGGCAGTGAGAAATGTCACTTAGTGATTTAAGGACTGAACTCAGAAGATATATAAGCTAGATATATAGATCTGCTTCATCCACTTAGGGAGGACAATAAAATGGAACTCAGTCTAGATTTTTATAAGAGGTCAATCTCTCTAAATGGTCAACTCAAAACTCCCAGGCTCTAGGGGACTAATGGAAACTTATGCCATAATTAGTGCTATTGATATTATCAAAGAATTCTTGGTCAGACATGGGCTGGAATAAATGAAACTTTACATAAAACTTTTACAAGAAAAAAGAAATAAACAGAAAAATGTTTACAAAAGAAACTTAAGATAATGAGATTATTCTACAGTCATTTAAGGAATCAAAAAAATCATGAATCCTTATTACCAAAAATAAGTAGCTGAGTGGCTAGATAGAGTCCTGGGCTTGGAATCAGAAAGACACAAGTTCAAATGACTCTGAGCACGTCAACTTAACCTTTGTTTTCATTTCCTCAATTTTAAAATGGGGATAAAAACACATTCCATAGTTGTTGCAAGGATAAAATAAAATATAATTTGCAAAGCATTTATAGCCACAAATGTTATATGTATGCTTATTACCTTTCCATTTCCCTTCCTGCTCCAACCTCAAAAGGGACCAAGAAAACAGCAATATCAAATTATATGCCTAATCTCCCATTTCTACAAAACTGTTATAAAAACCTACAAATACACTAAAAGTCTGACAAAGGTAAACAGAAGTCTTTAATAGACCATATTCTATAGCAGATCACATCCTCACCATCACACAATTCACTGAAAGTTTCAGACAAACCAAGAACTTAACTGTATTTATTATCTACTTTAAAAAGCATGATTCTGACAGTAAAATACATGGCAGAATACCTACCAAAACAACCCCAGGAACTATATTAACATAATTACAAAAGATTCTTTATGCAATTAAAATCAGTTTTAAACAATTGGAAAAATATTAATAGTTCACTGGTAGTCAGGCCCAATAGAATAAAAATGTCAGTTTCATATAAACTAATCTATTTATTCAAAGTCATCCCAATTAAATTACCAAAAAATTAAGTAAATACAAAAAAACCCACAAATTTATTTGAAAGAAAAAAGTTCAAGAATATCAAAGAATTAATGAAATTAATGAATAAATAATTATGAATATTATGAATTCATAATAATTAATAATAACAAAAAATGTAAAGGAGGGATGTTTAGTTATCTTAAACTATACAATATGGCAGTAATTATCAAAATTATCTGGTACTGCTAAGAAATAGAACGATAAAACAATGGAACAGAGTAGACATACAATTTACAATAATAAATAATTATAATAACCATGTATTTGACAAATGTAAAGATTCAAGCTTTTGGATAAGAGTTCATTATTTGGTAAAAATTATTGGGAAAGCTAGAAAGCAATCTGCCACAAACTGGGTATAGACCAGTAAGTATCATTCAACATTACCAAGATATGGTCAAAATGGATACATGCCCTAAATATAAAAAAATTAGAACATAAAACATATTATCTATCAAACTTATAGATAAGAGAACAATAAACAAGAGATAGAGAGCTTTGTAAGATTAAAATAGATTATTTCTATTACATTCAATTTATAAGGGTTTGTAAAAAAAACAAATGTAGACAAAAATAGAAGGAAAACAAAAAATTGGGAGAAAAAATTTAGTTTATTTATAGCAGCTCTCTTTGTGGTGGCAAAGAACTGGAAATTGAAGGGATGCTCATCAATTGAGAAATGACTAAATTGTGATGGAATAGTACTACAACTGTAAGAAAGTATGAGCTGGTTGATTTTAGAAAAACATGTTAAGACTTACATGAAATAATGAAGAGTGAAATTATCAAAATCAATAGAACACTGTACACAGTAACAAATATTCTTCTACTGATCCAAAAACAACTTAAAACGACTAAATTATTTTGGGTATGCTCAAATCAACCACAAAGAACTTTATGAAGGAAGATGATAATCAAATAAAGAACTGTTAAGTATATATAATATGGATTACACACACACACACAAACTTGTAGCTAACAGTACCACTGGGGTAGGTGGAGAGCAAGGAAGGGGGAAAAAATGCACAACAGAGAAAAAAAGAAAAACTTAGAAGGAAGCATAGAAGCATTTAAAAACAATGTGTAAAATGTGTAAAAATAATCATGTAAAAATGGATTTTATATTGACTACTCTTTTCATCTTGTGCTATGTACATGTACATTCTCTAATTTTTTTTTAAACTGCAAAGGCTTTCCCAGCTCTCCCTCTAACAAGGTGTCTCCCATTCACATATCAAAATCATACAATTATTTCCCCTGAAATGTATATAACTTTAAAGACCCACTATTATTAAGTGAAGATAAAATAAAGAGACAAAACTTACAGAAACTATCTAATGCATCTTTTTTTTTTAGATTTTTCAAGGCAATGGGGTTAAGTGGCTTGCCCAAGGCCACACGGCTAGGTAATGATTAAGTGTCTGAGGTTGGATTTGAACCCAAGTACTCCTGACTCCATGGCCGGTGTGCAAATTGCACCACCTAGCCACCCTCCATCTAATGCATCTTCCACATAATAGCCCTTTAAATACTTTTTGAGAGTTACAAGGTTCCTAAGATTTCTCATTTCCAGGCAAGGATACACAGTTCCTAAAACCATATGATCTCCAGAACTTTAAACACCTTAGTCATTAATTTCTGCAAGCAAGTTTTCTAGAGCCAAAGCCTTTCCTAAAATTCAGAATTGGGAAATGAGGATGTGTGCTAACAAAAAGAGGAAGGAGAAGGGGGGAGGAGGGAGAGGGAGAGGGGGAGGGAGGAGGAGGAGGAGGAGGAGGAGGAAGAAGAATGGGGTAGCTAGGTGGCGCAGTGGATAGAGCACCGGCCCTGGAGTCAAGAGTACCTGGGTTCAAATCTGGTCTCAGACATTTAATCATTACCTGGCTGTGTGGCCTTGGGCAAGCCACTTAACCCCATTTGACTTGCAAAAAACCTTTAAAAAAAAAAGAAGAAAAGAAATTCATTGTAATCTTATGTAAAATGTGCAATAAAAAGAAATCCAGAAGAAGCATAGGGAAGGGAAAGGGGGAATTCTCAAAAAGGATTGTCACATCAGGGAGAATACCATGACATGCAAGTAAAATGGATTTAAGAGACAGGTGGCTATGTAAAGTCACCAACCCACTTTCTCCTCTAGAGCCATCTGGGTTCAGTGGTCAGATATGGTCAACTAAAGATGGCTCAATTCAAACAGACCTGTTAAAAACCTTAGTTTAAAAAGGCCTTGCTCTCCCACAGCAGCAAGCAATATAATGATAGAAAGAGAAAGAAATATGGAGTCAGTTTGATATTTAAAAGTCTTCACAATCTGGCTACAGAGGCACTGTGGTAGATTATGAGGCTGAGAAGGAAGACCTGGGTCAAGTTCTGTCTCAGACACTAACATCACTTCAATTTCCTCATCTATAAATGAGGGAGAAGGGAGGTGAATACATGACCCTACCTTTCTTAGATTATTTATCATTCTTCTCCTTTATGTTATACTGTAGTATCCTTCTTGTTTCTTACACTAGCAACTCCCTATCCTACAAGATGCACAGATTATCCCACTTCCATACCTGGAAGGTGCACGTGAGCGCGCTCTCTCTCTCTCTCTCTCTCTCTCCCTCCCTCCCTCCCTCCCTCCCTCCATATATGTGTGTGTGTGTGTACATATATATATATATATATATATATATATATATATATATAAAACCTCGTAATCTTAGTTCTTTTTAAAACTGAGCTCAAATATCACCTCATATATGAATCCTTAAATTAGTGTCCCCACCCCCCTCCAAATTACTTTTATTTTTACCTTGTATATGTTTTGTATTTACTTGGATGTATTCATATTGTCTTCCCTAATAGAATATAAATTCCCTGAAGACAGGGGCTGTTTCCCTTTTGGTTTTATATTCCCAGCTCATAAGTTGGGATATATTAAGTAAATGTTCAATATATGCTAACTGTACATTATACATATTCTTCTCTGAAGCTCAATTAGATATGTGAATTAAGGGCAATATACCTGTAGGGCCTATTTCAAATGAATTGTTTTGAAGATCCTATTCTTACAACATCATGTAACCTCTCTTGTCTACAATGTGACATTAATTTATCTGCAGGTCCTACTATTTTGCTCCCTCCCTTTCTCCCAGTATTTCAAATGAACATTCCCAAAATACCACGTAAATACCATTTCCCCAAAATACCATGTACATATTAAAAAGTAAAGAAGAAAACAATATGGACCAAGTAATTAAGAAATTAAAAGGTACGCCTCAAATGAATCAGCAAAAAAGGGTTCATATTTCAAGAACAGGCCCCTGCCACCATTTCCCAAACTCACCATTTCTACAAAAAGGAAGTGTTCAATTCAGAAATATAGCATCACATTTCTGCAAAGTTTTCAATCTCTGCTCTAAGGTGTTCAGTTTCTGAATATATAAATATCTGACTTTTCAAAATATCCATGGAACTAATGGTTTAGGTAAATTAAAAAAAAATTTTCTGTTCTGAAAGATTACTGTATTAGATGATGTTTTTTCATTGTGAAATACTATCTTGAAATTTTGTTTCCCTCTGAGTATCTAATTAACAGTCTATTATAAAGTCATTTCAACTACTACAGGGAAAAAAAAATCTCTATCTCGGTCCTCTTTTTCAATCTGTTAAACAAGACTTGTCTGTTCTACTTTGAAAAACTCCATGATGTGATAAGATTTCAATAACAAATTATGATTTTCATTTGAGGGAATAGTAAATAAAGGTGAAAGGAGAAGTGCTTCAATGTTGTTCTTCCCGTACACAATTTTTTGCTAATCCAAATCATTTAATTTTCCCACTCCAACAACTTGCCACATTCAACCAAAAAAATGCCTATTGTGCACAAACCACAATGTTAAGTTATGAAGTATGAAGTTTAAATAAGAACTTGTTATATTAGAAGTAATTCATAATGAAGCAGATTAAATTAGTATATCACGTTTAAAATGTAGAATGGGCAAATACAAGTTATATTATTTCCAGTATGAAAAAGTCAATGTGGCTATGAAACTCAGACTATAGTTTTAAGTAATTTAGATATATATAATCCTGATTTCTAACCTAATAATTGGTCTTTAAGTATCATGATTGGAGAAAAAAGGGGAACAAAATGAATAATAAATTGTTTATAATGATCATATATTGAGATCCAATTATACCCTCTCCCCCCATCCCTAAAAGAACCCTGGATTTAAATGGCCAGGAAAATGGATTTAAAGTCCATTTCTATCATTTATTATTTTTGTGATGTTGGACAAATCATTTAACCTCTCTGGTCTAAGTTCAGAGATATTTTTCTGTTATCATTTAAGCTATCTTACAAGAAAATGGCCTTTAACATTTAATTTAAAATGCATTTTTCTAAATTTCAAATAATTTATAAAATTTTAGGATATGTTTTAAACTGAGATAATTATTAACTTCATTTTCTCAACTCCTCTTTCTTTGTACTCTTTGCTTTTACCTGGACAGTGATTCTCTACACTCTCACCTCATCTCCAACGTTTCTCACCTGGTTGCTCCATTAGACTTGTTCCTTGTCTCCATATCCCTACCCCTTGGGCCTCTTTCTTACTCTGCTTAGAGAAAGTGGAGTGAAGACAGTTAGGAGTTCATTTCAGATCCTCTACTCAAGAAGGAGCCCACAAGGCAGTCACTTCAACATTTTCCATCAATCTGTAGGATTCTATCCTGCCCGCCCTTCAAGTATTTATTTGTGTTGGGTTTTTTTTTTTAGGATTTTGCAAGGCAAATGGGGTTAAGTGGCTTGCCCAAGGCCACACCACTAGGTAATTATTAAGTGTCTAAGGCCGGATTTGAACTCAGGTACTCCTGACTCCAGGGCTGGTGCTCTATCCACTACATCACCTAGCCGCCCCTATTTATTTATGTGTTCTTAACCTCATTTAGAAAAGTAAGATCTGATATTTGCCTATCTTTGTATCATCAATTTTTGGGGCAGTACCTGGCATACAGGAAACATTTAATAAATGTCTGTTGTATTTTTTCAACTTTAAATAACAAACCTGAAATTCAACTGGAAGTTTTTTTTCAAGGTAAAGGAATTGTTTTTCATATCCCAGAAAGCATTCCAAACCTAAAATTATGTTTGGTTAATAGAAAAAGTACAGATGAAACTTAAATTTTAGAGGGCTTAACTTAAAATTGTAATTACTCATTAAAATATACAAAATCCAATAAACTTATTTAATAATAATTCAACTACAAAATGAAAATGCTGTTGTGAGCTGAGTATTTTACAGAGTGATATTCATTATTAAAAGAATATTCAAATAATATACTATAATAACAAAACCTAAAATTTTGTTACAATAGTTTTATTTCCTGTATCAACAAAATTTTAGGTGAGAGGCACTAATAATAGAGAAGTGTACAAAGCGAATGGAAATTTTGCCAAACCTAGTCTCCTGAAATTCCCCTTCCCCTCCACACTATTATTTCCTAGTTACATGTGCACAGACAGGCATATAGCCTTGAAGAAACTTTCTCACCTGAGACACTAGCTGTGTGATCCTGGGAAAGTCATTAAACTGTTTGTTTCCTCTCCCAGGGCTGAGTAAAGTAAAATGAGATAACATATAGTGCTTTATGAACATTAAAGCATTCTATGAATGCTAACTAATATTAGCCTCATTCTGTCTCTTGGAAACTAAGCTTTATTCAAGACAGTGCCACATTCTATGGGAATCTCTTAGTAACAAGAGTTCATACTTTGTTCTCAAATTGTCATGAATATACTTACATTGTATCTCCAACACAGAAAGTTTTTTTTTTTTAAAAATCTAGCACAGGGCTGTGAACATAAGAGAACTGGTTTGACTGCAAGGTTGAGATGACTTTGAATACTAGATTAATAGTTTATATTTTATTTAATAAGCAATGAGAAGATGCATGTTGTAAGATATATAATGGCCATATCACCCTGGGCAAGTCAGTAAAGTTTTATAAGACTACTTTCTAAGACTACAAATTGCAAATAGACTGAACTATATAAATAGAGGTGGTTTACTATTCAAAGGTTTCCTTACATCAATAAAATCAAGATCTAGTCTCTATTGCTCAAGGACAGAGAGCTAAAATAGTTTAAATAGCAATAAAACTCCACATAGAAGAAAAAGAAACCAATCTCCACTATACTTCTCTAATATAAAGTGGCAAAGAGAAGTTGCTAAGAATAAATTGGTTGAGATCTCTGTGACATGTCCCATTTGATTCATTTGAAACTAGTTCTGCTTCAAAATTTAAGCAAGTTTTGGGAGAGTTACAATTAATTCATCAGGGATAACTTATTGCTATGTTACTATAATCAGTTATTGCCTAATACCTTAAGATTTTGCTTGACTTTTGATTAAGGGGTACAGCAGATGGGGCAATTCTGAAATAGAAATCATTTATGGGAAGGTAGATCTGGATGAATGAATGTAGAAATGGGGGCTTTGCACAGACAGAAAGGCAGAGTCACTGGTGGATTAGAAAAGGCACAAAAAGAAAAACAGTAAAGTTTTACTTAAGGCCCTATTTCAAAAAAATAATTTCCTAGACTTCCTCTATCATCAAACTACAGATACTAATGCCTACCCAATAGGAACATACATAAAACAAGGAACCACATCAAGAAGGATATGAAGATAAAAAAAAAATGTGCTACTGGGGCAACTAGGTGGCACAGCAGATAAAGCACAGGCCCTGAATTCAGAAGGACCCTAGTTCAAATTTGGCATCAGACACTTATTATCTTTGAAACCCTAGTTAGACAAGTCACTTAATGTTTGACTCATGTTTCCCCATCTATAAAATGGGAATTAAAAATAGCACCCACCTCCCAAGTTTGATCTGAAGATCAAATGAGATAATATTTGTAAAGTACTACATAAATGCTATTATAATAATTATTATTAACAGATTCAGTTATTTAATTTCCCCTAGTCATAGAAGATTAGAAGCAGACAATAAAGAGAGCTGGCAGCTAAAGGAAGGCACATTATAAGCAATATAATTCACCTCACATTGAGACAGTAAGTTAAATTAAGCAAAGAAATTAGTCCCTATAATCGAAGTTTACATTCCACTGAGGAAAAGAGGGAAGAGTAGTAACACCAAAAAAGGACTAAGAATTAAGCAAACACACACACCCTACTATATACTAGGCACTATGCTAAACATTTGAAACAACTCTGAAACAACCACCATTAGAGGTAGGTATTATTCCCCAAACTGAGGAAACTGAGGCAAACAAGAAATTGACCAGGGTCACACAGCAAATAAGTATCTTGAGGCCACTGCACCATCTAGCTGAGAGGTAAAAAGACTAAAAATGCATATATAGGGGGGCAGCAAGTTGACACAATGGATAGAGCACCAACTTTGGAGTCAGGAGGACCTGAGTTCAAATTTGGCCTCAGACACTTAATAATTATCTAGCTGTGTGACCTTGGGTAAATCATTTAACCCCATTGCCTTAAATAAATAAAAAAAAATTTCAAATGCATATATATAATAATTGTGTAATAAGCCATCTAAGATTATTTAATAAGGGACAAACAATCCTACAAATCACAAAAATCCCTAAAGGCAACATTCAATAATTGACATCCCAAAATTAATGTCAAAAATTCCATTTTCAAACAATTACTTAAGACAATATTATACAGTCTAGCCATATTCTTCACCTTCATAGTGACCTTCAATTCCTCTAACTTCTAAGTTCCTTTTTCATTCTATTACCTTGCACTGGATACACTCTTCTCCCTTCTACATCCTGACCCCTTTGTGAACCAGTTCAACTCTACATTGTCCTCTTCTCTCAAGTCTCATTCTCCACTACTTATCACTACTGGTCGTGCCCTGCCAAGACTCAACTTTGGATAATTTCCAACATCTAATGCCTTTTCCTCTGTTCAAGTGCTGAAAAGCTAGAGAAAAATCACCCTATAAAAATTCCCCCCTATAAATTTACCTTACATAATCTCAACTGGCTAAGTGGCAAGGTAACCTTTGAGGGTTCAGTCACTTCTGTCACAACCCCATTTGGAGTTAGCAAAATACTGGAATGAGATGGGAAAACTGAAGGTAAGTTACTGACAGGGTTACAAACAGGGTAAGTGACTTGTGCCCAAGGTCACAAAGCCTTGTTAAGTGCCTGATATCAGATTCATCAGATTTTCTGACTCCAAAACACTATCCACAGAGCCTCTATCTAGATGCCCTATTTATATATCCTTAATAAATTCTATCTTTTAAAGTCTATCCTTACTTTTCTGGTTACTTTCCTCGTGTGTGTGTGTGTGTGTGTGTGTGTGTGTCTCTCTCTCTCTCTCTCTCTCTCTCTCCCCTTCTCTCTCACACACACACACACACACACACACACACACACATATATATATATCCCTACATCTCTCTTACTCTTTCCTTGAGATTATCTCAAGAAGGCTCTCTACATCAGTAACTTCATCTTGTTTCTTCTCATTCTCTTAACTCCTTAACTACCCACCATATCACTTAACTTAAAATGTTCTCATAAAAATTATTCATGAATTTTTAAATTACAAAATCTGAAGGTCTTTTCTCAGTTGTCATGGTCCTTGACCTCTCTTCAGCCTTTGACCTATCAGTCACACCTTCTTATCCTTTGATACTCTTTTCTACAGGCTTTCATATTTCCATCCCGGTTTTCTGAACTGACCATTCCTTCTCAGTCTCCCAAATAAATGTTCACTAATCGTGAGTATCTCCCTCTTCTCTTCTTCCTCTAGACAATTTCCCTGTGTTAATCTCATCAGTTCCCACATATTCAATTATTATTATTTCTATGCTGATAATTCTCAGGCCCATTTATAAAGCCCTTACCTGAGGCAACCAGGTAGCACAGTGGATAGAGCACTGAGCCTGGAGTCAGAAGGACTTGAATTCAAATCCATCTTCAGATACTTAATAACTGCCTAGTTCTGTGACCTTGGACAAGTCACTTAACCTCATTACCTTGCCAAAAAAATAGCCCGTACCTTTCTCACTTCACCCCCAGTCTCAAATTGCCAAACTGCTTATAAGATATCTTAAAATACATGTTCCAAAAAATCTTCAACTCAACACATCCAAAACTGAACTCATCATCTTTCCTCAGTCTCCTACCAAATTTCCTTATTAGCGTCAAGGACACCTTATTTTCCCAAAGATTTACAATGGAGGATGATTTTTTATTTTATCATGTCATCCTCAACATCCTACTCTTTCACAAGCCAACAAAACTGTTGCCAAGTTATGTGGTTTCTATCTTGCAACATCCATAAGCATCTTTTCTATCCTATGATACTACTACAATCTTGGTGCAGGAACCCATTACCTCAAGCCTGGATTTACAGCCAATAGCCTCCTAATTGGTCTGCATACCACAACTCTCTCCCTATTCCAAAAAAGGACAAGGATGTTAAAAGACTTATCTTTAAGCATTTAAAGGACTGTCTTGTAGACAAGCAATTAGACATTTCCCTGTAGTCATTTTTTATTCAGTCATATGTATGAGAGTTTTAAGTTTTAGTGAACTAATTTAGATGATGTCAGGAAGTTTTTATTTAAAGATCAGAACCTTTCAAAAGCAGAGTAAGCTGCCTTAAGAAGGTAGTCTGGTTTAGGGGAAGACAGGGCTTAATGACTTATAAGATACTTCCAATTTTGAAATTCTGAAATTTTTGTCTTTTGCAATAAATATCTTAACTGTAGGTAGAACATCCAGTTCAAACAAAAACAAGAAGCTTTTGTAGCTTCTATTTAAATATTTCAACACAAAAAGTGGCAAACACAAAATAATCTGTATTGTAATTTGTAAAATTTGTGAAACTCACAGCCATATTTACAAAATGTTTTACATGTCTAGTTTGTGCCTCGCAACAATCCAAAGGGATAAGTTCTAGCAACATGGGGGTGATGATCAATCTTGATGGACTCATTCATTCCATCAGTGCAACAATCAAGGACAATTTGGGGCTGTCTGCAATGGAGAATACCATCTCTATCCAGAGAAAGAACTGTGTAGTTTGAACAAAGATCAAGGACTATTAACTTTAATTTAGAAAAAAACTGGTATCTTATCATCTGATCTTGCTATCTCTTATACTTTATGTTTCTTCCTTAAGGATAGGATTTCTCTCTCATCACATTCAATTTGGATCAATGTATTAATGCAAACAATGTAAAGACTGGCAAATTGCATTCTGTGGGGGGTGAGGGGAAGTAATATAAATAAAAGTAAAATAAAGTAAAATAAATAAAATCTTTAAATATAAAAAAAAGGAGATTAAGTTCTCTTATTTACTCTTTTACAGATTTACCAACTAAGAAGAATCTGAGGCAGGATTTTAACTCAGGTATACCTTACTCCAAGTCTAGTTCCTTATTCCAAATATTACCTAGCTGCCTATTATTATTATTATTATTATTTATGTTTGTCTGTATAAGAATATATAAATATAGGAAATAAACCTATAATTACATTATTTTACTTAAGTCCCAAATAAGGAAAACTTCCTTAACTACATCAGATTAGTAACTTATAGCCTTAGAGGATTTTCTAAAGCAAAGGAAAAATAACAGGACTTAAGTCTTTCTTAGTTTGGATGACATTTCTCAGTGCAAATTTGATACCAAAGGACTCACTCAAACTCGTACAACTATTAAATACACTCTGAATAGTACACAAAAATATGTACCTGCCTTGATTTGAGAAAAATAAAACAAATAAAACAAGTTCATGGAAAGTTTCTAAAAAAACTTGATAAATTAGAAATCACTGTCCTTGGCTCATATCTTAGCACTGTAATTAGTGTGCTGTGTCGCCCCAGCCAAATTACTTTACTCTCTGAACAGGTATCTTAATCTGTAAAATGGAGGAAATCATTCTTAAATATCTTAATATCTCAGAATATCTTCCCAAGACAATTTTCTAAGAATATCTTCACAAGGAGGCAGCTAGGTAGCACAGTGGATAGAGCACTGGCCCTGAAGTCAGTAGGACCCGAGTTCAAACACAGGCTCAGACACTTAATTTTCTAGCTGTGTGAACTTGGGCACATCATTCAACCCCAATGCCTTGGAAAAAAAAAATATCTTCACAAGCAGATTATGAGAAAAGCACTTTATGACTATGAATTATCAACCATTTATGGATAGGTGCACTTATGAGGCAGAAGGGCCAACTACAAAAACAAACACACACATATGTATGCATACATACATATGTACATAAACAATTACTTCTCCCTTCCTCTTCTTTCATCCTCCAATACTACCATCATCCAGGTATAGTTTTAGAAAATCTATAAATTTTTTAAATTAATATTTATAGGGCAGGTATGTGAAAACCTTCTAGCCAGTTCCAAAAACTAATAAATGGTGCCAACTCTATACACAGCATTCTTATATATCCCAAGAGTTTCTTGGAAAACAAATTTTTATCGAGATTAACAACTGCCACTTTACCTTACTAAAACCTAAAAAAAAAACCTGGCATTTTTAATAAATACCTTCAAGAAAAGAAAACAGTTGTGCTAACTTCTAAGACCATAGCTACATTTCAAAGAATTATACTTTCTTACTTTCATTTTACCTATCTGGATCAAACTATTCTCCTAGTTAGCAAAGAAGATGAAGAATCACCAAATCATATTGTACTATATCATTTTTTAATTCTTTTGAGATTTTTGGACAAAGTGAAAGGTTTCTTACAGCTGCTACAGAATAGATAAATTCAAAAAATAAAAAATTAAACCTTTTCTAAATAGAAATTATTATCTATATACTCTTTTAGTCTCTTGTCTGAAAAGTTGATTCTAAATGAAAAGTAAATATATACCTATGCCACTATACCTTAATTCTTTGAGGAGAAAGAAGGTTTATAATTCTTCAAATTAGAACACTACTTAAAAGTTAAAAAAAAATTTCTCTAACAAGTGACTCACTGAAGTTTGCATGATTACATCAGGAATAACAAATGAAAGCATGGAATTTAAGAAGCAAGAGGAAAAAAAGGAAGACATCTTGACATTCATTGTGAGTTTTTTCTTCTGAAACGTAAGACTTCCCACTAGAGCTATTCCTCTGAAATTCATTCATGATCTATATATTCAGAAAAAGGGAACCATTCATAAAAATGTTAATCAACCTTTATTCAACAATGAAGAATAGATGTTAAAATTAACATGTTATATTAGTTATCAAGGGACCAAAAAAGTAAAAATGGAAGGCATTAAGTGAGCAGCTTTAACAAAATCTCCTTGTACTATGGCTACCACCAAAATAATTTTTTTCTCAATATTAAGTTTATTTTAAAAGAAAATAAATAAAAGCCATAAAATTTTAATTACCAAATTATTGCTAAGTAATGATCTTGCTTCCTACCACCAATTTTATTCTCTCCTCCAAATCTGTTCATCATTTGGCTTTAAGATATTTTTATTTTCCTAAAAAATGTCAATCTCTATCTTAAGGACTGGAAGGTCTTAATTACTCTTAATTTTAACATAAATATTTACCTTCTCACCCTATAAAGTGAATATACTGTATCTACTCTTAAAAGTAAAGACTAAGGGAGTTTGGATTTTATCCTACAGGCAATGAATAAGAAGCAAAAAATTGAGGGAATAATACTAAAGTTTTATTTTACTCGGATTAATATGGCAATGGCACAGAATTACCCAGTGGAAGACTGAAAAGAAATCAATGAGAAAGTCACTTGAAAATAAAAGATTTGAAAAAAAAAACCCATACAATAACCCTGAAAAAAAACCCATACAATAACCCTGAAAAAAAAAGAAAAGAAAAGATTTATTTTATAAACAACATTTTTAAAAAATAAAATATCCTGTACTAAAAAGATGTGAAAAATATTTCAAAGGAAATGGCAGGAATTCAGAACCATCTCAATGTGAGAGAGGGAAGAATTAAGTATGAAAGTGAGCTTTTGAGCCAGAAGAATAGGGAAGGTTAAGAGATGAAAATAGCTTTTACAAAGATAGAAGGATATGATTTGTTACATATGTTGAGCTTTATTTACAAATGATTATACCTGTCCAGAATCTGTTTGACAATGCAAACCAAAATTGGAGTGTAAGAAAAAAAATAGATTTGGTTGTGTTTTGCATAGTGTAAATACCTGAAGTGTGTCCCTGAATATTAACAAAAGAGAACAATGATGAATAAAAAGGGAAAGAATATTGGAGTAAACTAACCTAAATGGTAAAAGGTAGAGTCAGCAAAGTTACAAGGAACAATCAAAGGAGGAGAAATGAAATGATGTGCTCATAAAAGAAACACAGAGAGGGATGGTGAGGTGGTGCAGTGGATAGAACACCAGCCCTGGAGTCAGGAGTACCTGAGCTGAAATCTGCCCTCAGACACTTAATAATTACCTAGCTGTGTGGCCTTGGGCAAGACACTTAACCCCATTTGCCTTGCAAAAACCTAAAAGTAAAAAAAAAAAAAATTAAAATTAAAAAAAAGCACAGAGAAGGAAAGAATTTCAAGGAAGAAATGACCCCTAGAGTCATATGCTAAAGTGGAGGATAAGCACCAAAAACCTATCAGTGAATTTAGTGATAAGTCTCCACAAACATATGAAACTAGCAATAAGTAATAAGTTCCAAATATACCAGCAGCAAGAATATACTAAGTGAAGACATAGTACCTGTAATACCTTGACATGCCTTCAATTTCAAAGCTACTTCAAGTTTCTAAACTTCTCATTAAAAATAGGTTGTGAATAACTGAGTAGTATTTTATGCACTCCACAAGTCCAACAATACTTCAAGCTGATGCATGATTCCACAATTCAGTTTTAACAACTGGATAGTACGGACAGAAAGAGAATAAGTCTCTGAGAGTGTCAGGTTAGGTATTACTCTGGGGATCTGCAGCTTATTTAATAAGTTATTAAGGGACCTAGCTGTGGGGGCAGAGCCAAGATGGCAACAAGAACAGATCATGTCTTAGGCACTCTCTCGCAAATCTTCAAAATTAAGGACTCTAAACTTTCCAGAGACAGAACCTACAGAGGGACCCAGTGAGGCAGTTCTCGTACTCAAAGTAACCTGGAAAAGAGCAGAAAAGCTCTGCTCCCCGGGGTCGGAGGGGTGGCCAGCCAGAGGGAAAAGACTTCAGCCTCCTGGAGGCAGCCCCAGGGCGCTGGGAGCCACAGCTCACAGCAGCGGGGGAGTTTCCTGAGCTGCACCCCGGGGGAGCACCAGGCACAAATTGGGGGAACAGTGGAGGACCTCTGACAGAGCAAGCACGTAAAGCCCAGCCCTCAGAGCACATGTGAAGCCCAGCCCTCAAGGCACACAGCAAGCAGCATGGTCTTGAGGCAGCCCAGATCCAGGAACCAGAAGCAGGCAGAGCTGGTAAGCAGGAGCCCCCAGGGCATGAGCCCACTGAACCTAAAGGAGGGGAGAGGAGAGAGAGACACTGCCAAGCTCTGCCTCTGGAACAGGACTCTGGGGCTCTGACCACATTCAGGCCCTGATCGCAATCTAAGCACCCCCCCATACAACAGCAGGACCCCACCACCTCAGCCCAGTGGGAGGGGGGGTGCATATGGTCATTCACAGACCAGGAGGGAGGACAGAGCCTCACACACTGACATCCTTGTAGGAGTGTCCCAAAAGCTCAGGAAGCACCCCCAAAACAGGCTTAGGCTGGGAAAATGAGCAAGCAGAGAAAAAAGAGGAACACCATTGAGAAATATTTTGCCTGTGAGCCCAAGTAGAATCAAAACACTCAGTCTGAAGATGAGGAAGCACAAGCTCCTGCATCTAAAGACTCCAAGAAAAACAGAAATTGGGCTCAGGCCATGACAGAGCTCAAAAAAAGACTTTGAAAATCAAATGAGGGAGATAGAAGAAAAACTGAGAAAAGAAATGAAAGAGATGCAGGAAAACCATGAAAATGAAGTCAGCAGCTTAGTCAAGGAAAACCAAATAAATGCTGAAGAAAATAGCATGCTAAAAACCAGCTTAGGACAAATGGATAAAACAGTTCAAAAAGTTGTTGAGGAGAAGAATGCTTTAAAAAGCAGAATTGGCCAGATGGAAAAAGAGATAAGAAAGCTCTCTGAGGAAAATAAATCCTTCAGACAAAGAATAGAACTCAGGGAGATTGCTGAATTTACGAGAAATCAGGACTCGATACTTCAAAACCAGAAGAATGAAAAATTAGAAGAAAATGTGAAACATCTCAATGAAAAAAACAACTGATATGGAAAACAGATTTAGGAAAGATAATTTTAAAATTATTGGAATACCTGAAAGTCATGATCAGCAAAAGAGCCTTGACATCATTTTCAAAGAATTACTATAGGACAATTGCCCTGATATACTAGAAGAAGAGGGCAAAAATAGAAATGGAGAGAGTCCACAGATTACCCCCAAGAAATCCCAAAAAACCAACCCCCAAGAATATTATAGCCAAGTTCCAGAACTCCCAAGTCAAAGAGAAAATATTACAAGCGGTCAGAAGGACACAATTCAAATATCGTGGAGTTGCAATCAGAATCTCACAGGACTTAGCATCAACTACATTAAAAGATTGTAGGGCTTGGAATATACTATACCGAAAGGCAAAAGAGCTTAGAATGCAACCAAGAATCAACTACCCAGCAAAACTGAATGTCCTCTTCCAGGGAAAAAGATGGACTTTCAATGAACCAGGGGAATTTCAAATGTTCCTGTTGGAATGGTCAGAGCTAAACAGAAGGTTTGATCTTCAAATACAGGATTCAGGTGAAGCACAGAGAGTGAAGGAGAAGAGGAAAATAAGAGGGACTTAATGATGATGAACTACATGTATTCCTGTATAGAAAAATGACACTGATAATACTCATATGAACCTTCTCAATTAACAGAGCAGGTAGAATAAGCTTTTGTAGTTGAAGCACAGGACAAAGCTGAATCTGAAGATAAAATATGGTGTAAAAATGGAGTCAATAGAAAAAAAGGGAAATGTAATGGGAGAAAGAAAAAGGAGAGGGGGAATAGGCCAAGATATTTCATATAATAAGATTTTTCTTTATTACAATGAACTATTCCAATGACATGGAAGGGGGGAAGGCAAGGGGGCAAGAGGGAATATTCGTTCTCATCAGAGGTGGCTAGCAGAGGAAACAGCACATATATATACATACACACACACACACACACAAACACACACACACACACTCAATGGGGTATAGACATCTGGAGTAAGAAGGAGAGAGGGTGGGGGACAGGGGGAAGGGGGGGGGAATGTGAATGATGGAGGAAAGGATGGACCATGTGGGGAGAGTAGTCAGATATATAACACATTTTCTTTTTTTACTTCCTGCAAGGGGTTGGGATTGGATGGCCTGTCCGGGACCATAGGGCCAGGTGCATGCTGGGCCTAAGGGATGGTATGGGGGTTCGGGGCCTCTTGGCCCCAGGGCCAGGGATCGGTCTGCTGTCCCACTCAGCTACCCTACAGCAGAGTCAAAGTAAAAGGAGAAAGCAAATATAGTACACGGTAGTGGAGAAGTACAAAAGCAGGGAGTTGCAATCAGCAATGGCAATGGTGGAAAAATATGGAAGTAACTTTTGTGATGGACTTATCATAAAGAACGTGATACATCCGCAACAGAGTTGATGGTGTTGGAACATAGACTGAAGCACTTTTATTATTATCATTTTCATTATTATTATCATTTTCATTATTAGTATTATTAATATTATTATTTGGGGGGGGGTGTTACAGGGCAAATGGGGCTGGGTGGCCTGCCTGGGCCCGCATAGCAGGGTGATTGTTAGATGTCTGAGGCAAGATTTGGACCCGAGTGCTCCTGGCTCAAGGGCCAGTGCTCTGTCCATCACCCAGCTGCCCCTACTATTATTACTATTTTATTTTATTTTAGGTCTTTTTTTTTCTTTTTTTGTTTTTTTGCAGGGCAGTGGGGTGGCTTGCATGTCACATAACTGGGTGATTGTTGGGTATACAGGGCCAGATATGGGATCAGATGCTCCTGGCTCCAGGGCTGGTGCTCCATCCACTGCGACACCTAGCCATACCTACAATTATTAATGTTATTTTTTTTAATTTTAATTTTTCTCTCTCACCTTTATCGCTGAAGTGAGTCAATATTTTGGGGGGGGATATTTTGTTTACTCTTAAACAAGAATATTTTATTAATGTATAAAAAACATTATTTGTACAAAATGACAATAAATATTAAATTATTTAAAAAAATTTTAAATTGCCTAGCTGTGTGGCCTTGGGTAAGCCACTTAACCCCATTTGTCTTGCAAAATAACTTAAAAATTTTTTTAATGTTAAAAAAAGAGAAAAAAGTAAAGTACAAATTCAAAGAATCCACTGATAATCTCCTGAAAGAGATTCCAAAAAGAGTACTCCTGGAAATATTATAGCCAAATTCCAGATTTCCTGGATCAAGGAGAAAAGATTGCAAACAGTCAAAAAGAATAGTTCAGTTATTAGGGAGCCACAGGCAAGATAAAAAGATTTAGTAGTTTCTATTTTAAAGAATATGATACTCTGGAGGGCAAAAGAGCTAGAATCACAACCAATAATCACCTACCTGGCAAAAGTATAATCTTTCTGGGGGGCATGGACATTCAATGAAATAGTGAACTTTCAAGCACTGCTAATAAAAACTACCAGAGTTGAACAGAAAATCTGACTTTCAAATTAAAGACTCAAGAAGAAGAAAAAGATAAACAGGTCAAGAGAAATCATAGGGGAATATGTTAAACTGTTTATATATAAAAGATACTAGTAACTCCTTGTAACAGCTATGAGTTGAATGATGGGAAGTTATTTAAAGAAATCTAAATAAAGATTATCTAGGGGTGGCTAGGTGGTGTAGTGGATAAAGCACTGGCCCTGAAGTCAGGAGTACCTGGGTTCAAATCTGGTCTCAGATACTTAATAATTACCTAGCTGTGTGGCCTTGGGCAAGCCACTTAACCCTGTTTGCCTTGCAAAAACCTAAAAAACAAATTAATTAATTAATAAAATAAAAAAGCTTATTTAAGAAAAAAAATTAAGTTATTAAGGACCTGACTTTTAGATAAGATGTAGTCACTCATTCTCACTGAACTTGCAATCATGCATAAACACTATAAAACAAAACATATAAAATAAAAGTACATAGACCTGCAAATGATACAAGAAGTAAAAATAAAAGGTCACTATTAACTAGGGTCAGGCAGGGGTAACCTCAGGGCAAATTCCCAAGGGAAAGAGGCATATCAGCACAAGAAGGATGGGTGGGACTTTGGAGTAGATAGATGAAGTCATTTCTTGCAATGAAACATGCTCTGCATAAGCAAAGGCAAAAAGGTGGAAAAGTGAAGCATTTCAAAAGAATGGTGAATAATCTAAAGTAGCTGAAGAACAGTATGTAAGGGGAAATAAGGTAAAATAAGGTAATAAGAAAAGAGATGTGGCACAACAGTACTAAATTGTAGAGGCTTTAAAGTCAAGAAATGTAACTTTAGAGGTGACTAGATAGTGTGGTGGATAGAGCACCAACCCTGGAGTCAGGAGTACCTGAGTTCAAATCAGGCCTCTCAGATACTTAAAAATTACCTAGCTGTGTGGCCTTGGGCAAGCCACTTAACCCCATTTGCCTTGCAAAAAAACCAAAAAAAAGAAAAATTAACTTTACTTGGCAAAACTTACCCACAATTCATGTAAAGTTTTAAAGGGGAAGGAAGAGAGGGAAAATGCAGTCTCATTTCACTCTAAACTTGAACTTCAACAACTTACAGCTAACTAGTATCAAAGATTATGAAAAACTAACTTATAGTGGTTTCTGAAAAATGTCCATGTCATTTCAATCTCTATCTTTATCCCCACCCCCAAAAAAACCCTTTAGATTCTGAGGTTAAAATCAGAAAATCAAATCAGATACAAAGGTCAACGTTAGTATGCATCAATAAAATCCAAAAGTGGAAAGTGTGTGTTCTGAGTCACATTCACAGTTTGGCTTCATTTTCAGACAACTAACTCTGAGAGAAGATATATTTTGGGGGATTTTGTTGAGACCAAATAAAATCTATCAATAGTAATATACATATATATAATATGGAATATATATATAATTTTAGACTGTTTATAAATACTAATTTATGTACAAGTATTGTAAATGTGAGATCCCTATCAAGAGAATATATTCACACCCAATCAATGGAGAAACTAAACCTGGACATTCTAATTTTAAATTATAAATTAATTTAAGTTATAAATTAAACCAGAGGTCAGAAAGAAGTTGCAAGTAAATGAAAGGAAGCTCATGGATATTACTTGAACAGGCAAATAAAAGAATTGACAAAATGTTTTTATCATGTATACAAAAGCAAGAAATACTATTTAATGGGATAATAGTCAACTGCACTGGCAGTCATGGTAAGTTTTTTAAAGTCTCTTGCAAAAAAGATCACAATGAAAATAAGTTATTTATCAATACCTATTACAATAATTTTATCAATTTCCAAATTAATCATACACTTAATATTAGTGACTGCAATGCAAAAATGGGAACGAAGGATGAAAATGTTTGAAAATATAATTCAAGGAAAATAAATACAATAATTAAAGACTTTTGATGATAAACAGTACTCTTAAGCACCAATGTGAAAATTATTACATTTAGATAAGTTAGAGTCTCTAACCTTGATTATACCTCATAATTGTAGAGCAAGATTCTTCAAGAATAAAGTTGGATGGCAATGAACATACTGAACAACTTCATGAAAAATTTAATTCCTTACATATTAATAGGTCAAAAATAAATAATTAACAAAATAGGAGACATTTCCCAAATCAATTATCTATGTGTGGTCATAATGCTGACTTGATTAAGCAAGGAACAAAATTATTAATTTAGAAGAGAAGGCAGGGGTGGCTAGGTGGCATAGTGGATAAAGCACCGGCCCTGGAGTCAGGAGTACCTGGATTCAAATCTGGTCTCAGACACTTAATTACCTAGCTGTGTGGCCTTGGGCAAGCCACTTAACCCCGTTTGCCTTACAAAAACCTTAGAGAGAGAGAGAGAGAGAGAGAGAAGGCAAAATATGGTATGCAATAAAGGTAACTTACATCTGACCTACTCAGATATGCCATAAAAGAAGTCAAAGATTCCTAGGTTATATAGAAGCCACATGCAGGAACATTTTCTTTTTTAAAAAATAATCAGAGATTAGACATGTTAAGCACCAAATAAAAACATAAAGGACTATAAAGATTATATTTAACAGAGAAAAAATAGTCATTAATATGGGATAAGTATAGGTAAACTATATATCTACTTGTTTGAGCTAAGATCAGATTTAGTTGTTTTTCTTTTTAAATAAAAGAGTACAGAACAAAAGCAACTTTGAACTAAACAAATAACTGAAAAATCAATAATGGAAAATAAACAAAAATGACATCAATATTAATGGTAATAGCTTTATCCAGAAGTTTTAAGTAGTCCAGAAATTGCCTTTAGTAAGACTGACTACAAAACCTAGAAATTTCTTTAGTCAGCAAATATCTGACTCACCAAACTAAGAGGAAACTACCGATGTACTACAGCAGATTAGAGTATAAACTTGCTTACAACTTTACAAAGGATGATGGATGACTGATTATAAGGTATAATGAAAAGAGAAGTAGAGGGCAAAAGCAATTTTAACTAGTAAGATATCCAAATGAGCTAAATCATCTCAGAGCATTTAAGGAGGAAAATCAAAGGGCTAAAAATGGAAGAAAAATGAAAAGGACTTGCAAAAATCATTACAACAGAATATTTTCTCTATCAAAGAGAATGGAATCACCATATTTGAAATTTAATTGGGTGCCTGGAATATAGTAAATAAATCCTTAATCAATGCTTGATCATAATCCTAAAATGTGCGTACAGAGAAAATGGTTAACAGAGACTAAAGATAGGAAAAGTGTTCAGAAGTATCATAATGAAAATTATTAGAGAGATGTGTCCCGAAAAGGTGGTGTAGTCATGTATTGAGAAAGCTAAACTATGAATATCCTAAGTGTTTCACTGCTATTTCAATGTCAAGAAGGTCAAAAAGGAAGGTTCAGAGTACAAGTGGAAGGCCTGTGAAGGATTTATAGGATATATATGAGAGGAGTACAAGGATAAGTTGTAACTACATCATGATCTGCAATTAAGAGTTATACATAATGATATAATCAAATATCAAAAACATTATGAAGTAAGTGATTCTGGAACTTTTTTTACTTTTTTAAAACTGAGCTGATGCAGTTAATTTTTATAATAATAAGCATAAACCACTTAACTCTATTAAAAGGTTCCACATATCTAACCTTTCTGGAGAGCAATTTGGAATTACACACAAAGAGCAACAAAAATGTATAAGCCCTTTGATCCAGCAATACCACTACTGGGTCTATACCATAAAGAGATGATGAAAAAGGGTAAAAACATCACCTGTACAAAAATATTCATAACAATAATTTGTGGTGGCAAAGAATTGGAAATTGAGCGACTGTCCATCAATTGGGAAATGGTTTAATAAACTGTCAAATATATGTGATGGAACACTATTGTTGGGAATTCAGGGAAGGGATGGGAATTCAGGGAAGCCTGGAAGGATATGCATGAATCGATACTGAGTGAGATGAGCAGAACCAGAAGAACACTATACACCCTAACAGCAACATGGAGGGTGATGATCAACCTTAATGGACTTGCTCATTCCACAGCTGCAACTATCAGATATAATTTTGGGATATCTGCGATAATGAATACCATCTGTATCCAGAGGAAAGTATTGTGGAATTTGAACAAAAACCAAAGACTATTACATCTTTTAAAAAAGTTATAATATTATATAATTTTGCTATCTCTTATACTTTATTTTTTTTCTTAAGGGTATGATTTTTCTCTCTCATCACATTCAACTTAAATCAATGTATACCATGGAAACAATGTAGAGACTAACAGATTGCCTTCTGGGGGGAGTGATTAGGGGAAAAAAATGTAAATTCAAAATAAATAAATTTTTTAAAAATTTAAAGTAAATTTAAAAAATAAAAGGTTCTACAAACAGTTGAAATTATGAAACTGAAGTACTTTATTCTTTGGAATGGATTACTATAGAAGACTCTTAAGCAACTAAAATAAAATCCAGGCTGCATAAAATCTTTTATAAGAATATTAAGGGGGGGGGGCAGCTAGGTGGCATAGTGGATAAAGCACCAGCCCTGGGTTCAAATCCGGTCTCAGACATTTAATAATTACCTAGCTGTGTGGCCTTGGATAAGCCACTTAAACCCCATTTGCCTTGCAAAAACCTAAAAAAAAAAATTTATATATACACACACACACACACACACACACACACACACACACAACCACACACACATACACATACACACATAAAGGAAATCCTTATTCCCCATACCCATTTACTGTAGGAGAAAATATCATTTCTTCCTCAGACCTTAAAAAGCTCTGTTACTTTCTCTTTTAGGTTCTTTCATGGATAATTCTACCTTACATACTGAAGTTCATTTATCTGTTTCTCCCAAAGCCTGAAAAGATTCACTCTTCTTCTAGTCATGTTATGTCCTTGACATACATTACATGCCATTCTTTTATACAAACATGGTTGGTAACATGTTACACCTCTTCTTTATACTATGTATTTTTCCATTGTCAATAGTAGGAGTCAACTATAAATCGGATTCTTATAAAATGATGGTGCTTCCATGCTTCACAGCCTGAGATTATTGAAAGCACCACACATTTTCCAAGACAAGAAACTGGCCTTAATTGTCTTGCCTATAGTAGATAATACAATGGCCAAAAAATGACTGAACTTGCTTCAAGGAAGCAGGAAAACACTAAACCAGGAAAACGCAGAAAAACACTAAAGAAAATTAATTGATTAAATTAAGACCAATCAGCAGTAAACAAAAATAATCAAAAAACAAAATTCCAAAGAGCTTCACATATAAAGGACTAAACACTACTATTTAAAAGGCCTAACTTAAAAAATTACAAGGAGAGTAACATTATGATATAAGTGCTTTTCAACATTACTGATTTTACAAAAACAAAAAGACAATATAACATTTTGTATAAAGCCCAGGAAAGAAAAACGAAATCATAGTCTTAATCCAAGCTGAATAAAAGTTGAACTAATATAGTAAACACAAAATAAATCAAGGCACAATTTTAAAAAGACCAAAGAAAGTAATTTAAAAGTAGACAGCAAGGTGACAAAGAAAAAAAGTTACAACTCACTACCAATAGAAAATTAGTTAGGATTACACATCCTATCAGACAATATTAAACTAATTTCACAAATCTGACTACAGGTTTCATCTGCCATGAATAAAGAAATAAAGTAATAAACACTCGCATTAATGAAAATATAGTATTTGACTTTTCAAAGTGTTTTTTTCTATGCATTACAATTACAATCTTGAAATCTCTAAACTGAAAAAATTAAGAGCCGTTCAATCATTTTATCAGAACCAATGAAAAACTAAGACTTCACAACAGCAAACTTCCCTAGTTCAGTACACCTGAGAAGTAAAATTACCAGTTACACAGTTACATTCCTCTAAGAGTGTACAAATAGATTTATCTCATCTTCAGCCACTACAAATAAAATGAGAGAGTAGATCCAGAAAGATAAAATACTTTTTAAAGTCATATGTGATTTTCTTTGCTGTAACACAGAAATTTAAATAGTCTGTGAACCAATTAAAGCTTTAAGACATTTGTCAACAGTTTTCATTAATAAGAAAGTTTCTCCAGTTGATTTTCAGGGACTTAATTTCCCAATATATCACTTGAAAATGTAAATAATCAAAAAGTTCATAAGACTCTGAAAGTTCATCTAGTTCAAGACCTCCCCCCACCATGTTCATGTCATACAAAGCAACATAAGACATTAGAGAATCAATATTTTAAAGGCCTATAAACATATTTCAAGAAATAGTAATAATATTAACAATACATACAGATTCATCAGTTATAAAAAGTAAATGTCCCAAAACAACTTTCATGTAAAAAAAATTCTAAAAATAATATAATTTGATTCACTCAAATCAAAATGTGTAATTCTAAACTATAACTTCAAGCAGTAAGCAATATTGAGTCATAAATTATGAATAGTAGGATTTTTTTGATGGGGAAGGAAGAAATTACAAAGTAAATGAACAACAGTTCCAAAACTTTTACTGATGTTCATAATAAAGTTTTCAAAAATATAATTTTTTAAATACTAAGTCAAATTTTTATCAAAATAAATCACTTCAACCTACAAAACAATGAAAGGTTTTGAATTTTTCAAGTGAAGAAAAAAAGCAGGTGCATTAAGTGCCAACATTTAGGTTAGTTGACAAAGGAAACTTTTTTTTAAAAAAGCAATACATAAATACAAAACACAAATGAGAAACACTGTATTTTAACACTAAGTACCAAAATAAAAATCTTGAGAAATAAGTTTCTTAAAAACTGGAAAAACTTCAAGACATTCAGAAAACAATGAAAATTGTAATGTAAAATTAAGTGACAAAAAAGAAAAATGTTATTTAGAGCTAATCAAACTGCAAAAAATTCAACATTTTTGTATTCCTAGACTGTTAAACAGAAAACTTCAAATCATAGGTAGCAGAATTGGCCTAACAATTAAGTGTGAAACAATTCAATGTACAAAGGAGGAAGGATTGGGTCACCTACCTCTATGCTGTAACATGTATGTATGTATGTATGTATGTATACACACACACACACACACACACATATTTAACAAGAAGAAAATTAGCTAGACAGAAAATTTTGCTCTCATTTAGGGGAAAGAGTAAAAAAAATATGGCAGAGCTTTTCAAAGTTAATAAGATTTTTGTCTTTCCATTTTTAGTAAGTTAATTGATATATTAATACCAGAAAATTTGTACTTTGCAACTTGAAGTGTTTCTCTTTTACTTACTTAAAGAAAGCCTGTGGTTTTCCCCAAACATAAAATACTTTATATTTTAAAAAGAATATTTAACACAAAAAAATGTAAATGTCATTCAAGTTACTGCTAGTCCAACTAGCTTAGTCATTTCAATTTTTAAATTCTTGTAAAAATATTTTATCTTGATCATATAACCACACTGCCTTTTCTATTCCAGAAGCACACTTTCTATGATTTCTAAATTAAAGTACTCTTATTACAATTCTGCTATCATATTTCCTTCAAAGAAAGTACTAGTAACCATTCTACCACAGATTATCATATAGAAAATCTATCCTTTAAAACACCTTCACCATCACCATTTGGGTAAAAAAAAAAAAAAAAGAATGTGTGCCCCATATTCTGGTTTTTCAGTGCCTCAGATTTTGGTTCTTTTTTCCTAGCTGTGAGGAGAGTGCCTGCACAAAGCACATCAAGGTTATAAATTGGGATAAATAATAGAGAGGACTGGAAGTGACATTGAGAGATTCTTTAGTCCTTCCCCTGTGGCTCCAGATAGGACTACAATTTAAAGCATCCCAGAAGAAAATTCAACAACCTTCCAGAAAGAATAGCCAGGAAGGCTCAATTGCATATAAGTTCTTATTCTGATGCCTGAGAAGTTCTAAGCTATAAAAGGTAGAAACCTAAATTCACTTTCTTCATCATCAAAAAGGATGCTGCTAAAAATTACTTTATTTTAATTGCAGACTTTAAAAAAAAATCATAAGAGTTACCTGTTGAACAAGGCATCTGGAAATTGGGATCATTGCTATCCAAAACAGGCAAACAGAACTGGTTACTCGCAGATCCTAGCATAGGATCCTTATCGCTGAGCATGTTCTTCAGCGAGTCCTCTAAGACATTCTGACTTGTACTAAAATCCTCACAGACTTCATTCTCCAGGTTGGATCCTAGAAATAGGGCATCATCTAAGTGTTCAGTAGGAATTAAATGATTAAATGTATCAACTATATCCATGAAGACTTCTGTGTGTCTTTCAGCCCTATAGAAAGACAAAAAAAATATCATAAGAAATAAAGCTATCAAATGTAAAATCACCTAAAACCAAATTATTTTCTTTTTTCCTGTTTTTGAATCTAAAAGAACATTTAAGGTATTTCTGAATTGTTTCTTTAAAAAAAAAATTCTCACTGCTGCAGACTATGCAAATGGAAATTCAAAACGAATTTTTATTGAGCAATATTGATTTACCATGCATGTAGAATGGCATATTTACTGGTTTACTTGTTGACAGACTATAATATACTTATATTTTTTAAAAGAAAAGATTTGTCAAATCCCAAAGAATTACATAACTAAATACAATAATCGATTTTAAGTCTGTTTTAGATAAATTTAAACTTTCTTCTACAATAAGACCTAAAATATGCAGAGTAAATCTAAAAGTTAATTACACTCTTAAAAGCACTTTATGCCATTATGTAAACAGCCTCATTTTATTTGTAAAGCACTTTGAACTTAAAACATATATATGTGTATATATATAGTAACATTATTTTTTAACTCATGAATATTTTTTCATAAATTCATGAATTTTAAAATTCACACACGCACACATACAAACACATAAATTAATACAGGTTCCCCTCAATCACCAACTCTCTATATCTATATCAATCATAAATGATGTTCAGAATGAAGACCTTCAAATACTGAAAGATTCTAAATACCAAAGATTCATTGAGTATAGCATCCTAAAGCATGAAAATGAACCAATGCAATTCTGAACATTTTTCGACAGAAAAGGAAATAAATGACTAATGTTCATTTAATTTAGGTTAACAGTTACTTCAATACAACTTAGACATATCAAATATCAGATTTATACTTTTAAAAAATATTCAATAAAAGAGAATTTCTGATCAATAAGAAATTTCTATTAATCAGAAAACCTAATCAAGCATTCCAATCAAGTTTCTACAACTGCAAATGCTAAACTATAATCAGATTAGTCATAATTATTAAAAATGTAATCCTAATCTTCTATAATCACTAATGCATGTATTGACTGTTCAACCCTACAAAATAATTCCTTGAAAAAATGTATTATTTTCCTCATAAAAATGAAATACTTAGATCAAACCGTAGAAATGGCTGAAGGAGAAACACCTGAGATAAACTTACTCAATAATTTCTTTCCTTAAGTTACTTAATCAAACTATTTGCAATTTCTAATAATGTAATAAGTATCAAAATTTGAAGGATTTAACTTTGAAATACAAGGTTTTTTCCCAACTGGTGGATTTTATCCCTGTCTATAAGCTCTATCAGTAAATAGCATGTCTCACTTTGCATTTCTAATAGAAATAAGTCGTATATATCAAATATTCTTCCCTCTAAATAAGTTCTACTGAGCTATCTACAATTTAGCCTGGTCTTCTTGTGAAAGACTCATAGTAACAGGTGATTTAGGACATAAATTACCCTCCACCCCCATGCAAAGTAAACAAATATATAACCAAACACAAAAATTGCAGTTAAAAGAACAGTTTACAGAATCTACTGTCTAAAGGCAATAAAATATATTTCACGTGATACTGGCTAGCTCACCATATTAAAAAAAGCATAAGAAAAACATCACTGGAAAGTAGGTGGAGCTTATGGTTCAAAAATGTTGGAGAAATTTGAGAAATTCTATGAAGAATTTAACAAGATCCCCCTAAATTAGATCAACATACATTTTAATGTTTAGTGACTTTAATATTGAGATGAGCCTCATCAAGAACATAAAAATACACTGGGAAAAATATACTTTGGGAATCAAGAAATAAAGGACCATTTCACTTTAGCTAGTCCCTAGGACCCTTTCTTGACATTATGTTAAGCACTAAAATTAAAGTACTTTGTGCTGGAGATACAAAGACAAAATGAAAAACAATTCCTCCCCTTAAGAAACATATATTCTACTAGAAGGCTATATAACACACAAACATATTTCATGATTATTTAAGTAGAAATAAAAGAAGCAAAAACAAGTGGAAGAATCATCCCAAGAGTTGCCACATAAATGAGGCTTAAATGATTCTAAAAAACAGAACTTAAGAGGGAGTATATTCCAGACATTTTGTACAAAAGGACAGATGTATAGAATGCAGTTCAAGAACAGCAAGTATAACAATGTATGTAAAGGACAGTAATGTGAAATAAGCCTAGATAGACAATCAGACTGGAAAGACTTTAAAAGTCACATTGAAGCATTTACATTTTATCCTAGAGCAAACAACTGAAGCTCTTAGAAGAGTAACATATTCAGACTTCTACCTTAGAAGATAAATATTTTGGCAACTGAGTGAAGGATATACCACAGAATGGAAAAATGAAAGTTATAAGCATAAATTAAGAGGTTGTTGCAGTAGTCTAGGAAACAGATGAAGGCCTGGAATAGTGATGAGGGCCTAGAATAGATGGTTTTAAAAAAAAAATTTGGAGAATGGCTGGCCTGGGGGAAAGAGAGATAATGAAATTTTAGAGACCTTTGTGGAGATGCCTACAGAACATCCAGTTGGAAAAGCAGAACTAGAACTAAGGAAAGGGATTAAGGCTGAATAAAGAGATCTGATAACCATCCACACAAAGATGATACTTGGAATTCATGGGACACCCAAGAAAATTTTTTTAAAAATCCTTCTGAGGGACAGCTAGGTGGCGCAATGGATAGAGCAACAGCACCAAAGTCAGGAGGACCTGGGTTGCAATCTGACCTCAGACACTTTTAATTACCTAGTTGTGTGATCTTGGGCAGGTCACTTAACCCCATTGCCTTGCAAAAAAAAATCCTTCTGATTGTCATCAAAATGTTTCACAATACAATGCAAGTCAATGTTTCCAGAATGATTATTTCACAAGTTTCCTAATACAAATGCCAAGTAAATTAGGCTACTACTATTCTTGATACCCTACATTTCAACTCCCACTTTCACACATGTTGTCCTCTTTTCTTCCATCTCTTGGAAGTGCCCAGTTCCCTCTTTAAGACTTAACTCAAGTGCTACTCCTTATTTGAGAGCATTTCTTATTTGCCCCATTGGGTTGGCAATCTTCCTCCCTCCTCAATTATTTTATATTTATCTACTTATCAATGTTTCAAGTTCTCCCCAAGTAGAGTGAAAAGTTGTTAAAAACAGAATCAGAGGGGCAGTTAGGTGGCACAGTAGACAGAGGACTGGCCCTGAGTCAAGAATATCTGAGTTCAAATCCAGCCTCAGACACTAATTACCTAGCTGTGTGACTTTGGGTAAAGTCACTTACAGAACCAGGACTTCATTATTTTTATCATTTTGGCTTTAAATACAATCTTTGCATTTTTTAAAATACTTACTACAATGTACACAGGTTCAATAAGTGCTTTTTGAAAATTTTAGAGAAAGGTTGCAAAAAAGAAGAGAACTCAAGACAGATTTCTGAGGCATGCAAGATTTAAAAGGCAGGCTGAGAGAGGAAAGCAATACCACAAAAATTCATGAGAAGATGGTCAACACTGTCAAATGCATCAGAAAGAAAGAAGTTGAAGAAGAAGAAGAAGAAGCTGAGAACAGCCATAAGATTTATCAATTAAGAGATAACTGATGGGGGTAGCTAGTTGTAAAATGGAGAACGAACAAGACCTGGAGTCAGAGAGGATCTGAGTTCAAGTTTGAGGACTGACCTCAGACATTTAATTGCCTAGCTGTTTAACTGCCTTAAAATAAATAAAATCTTAAAAAAATATAACTGATAGCCTCAGTTATCAAAGCCTTCAAAGGCTAAAACCACCACCAAATGATGAAAAGAAAATACTGTCTGTACTTATATTGCAACCTGCTTGAATACACTGAATTTTTTTTAAATCCAAGAGGCTAAAATATAGACTCATTATTCCTTAAAGGAATTTAAATAATGTAAAAAAAAAAAAGTACAAAGAGCTGAGACTAGAAAAACAGCTGAAATAGTGGAATATTATTGTATGCTAAGAATGATGAAAGACTTGGGATGGGAAGACTTGGATGAATTTCTGCACAACTGAACAGAAAGGGGGAAAAAAATTTACACAAGTGACTTTGAAAATCTTAAAAATTCTAAACAATGCAACTATGATTCCAGAGGATTAATGAGGCATGCTATCAATCTTCAGAAAGATGAGGGGAAGATGCAAAATGAAAATATAAATATTTGGGCATGATCCACATGGGAATTTATTTTGCTTGACTACTAAACATTTTAGTTACAGGGGCCTGGGTTTTTTTTTAAGGGGGGGGCAGGAGAGAAAATAAATGCTTGTTAATTGAAAATTAAACTTTTTTAAAGTACTTGAGGGGAAAATAAATCTGTGTAATAACTCAGTCAGAATCAGAGAATTAAGAATCTCAAGGTCATCCAATCACCATTTGAATAAGAATCTTTTCCCACACTATCCCTGATAATCTCTACTTCCAAATCATTCCAAAAATACTTGTAAATAAAATTGGGGAGAAGGGGGAGAGTAGCCAGGGAGAGGGGGAATAAGAAGAACTAGATGAGACAATATATATTTTAGTGTTTTCTTAGTCACTATAGTAACCTTATTTGTATCAGCTACTTTTGTGGAAAACAACATTTCTGGACTCAACCATAAATCAAAAGGAAGCAATAAAGTTTAAAAATACAAAGATGGGAAGACAAACACAACCTACCAACTTCATTCAAAAAAATCCATACTGTGGAAGCCATACAATTTTAAGGATAATCAGTAATTATTTTCAGAATCTCAAAGAAGATTCAAAAAGAATGGAAAAGATCACAGAGAGTACTTTTATCCAAACATGGCACTCAAGGTAATTTTACAATTTTAATAAAATATCAACCTTTAACACTAATATCTCTCGGGGAACAGTATGGGAAGATATATATATATATATATATATATATATATATATATATATATATATACACACACACACATGCAAAGGGCATTCTTGAAAAAAATAGTATGATGTTACTAATTGGAAGAAATCTTAAAAAATCAATAAAGCTGAGGATTGAGAACTTAAGGCTAGTAACATACCCAAGGCAAGACTGGGATTCAAAAGCCAGGTTCAATTCCAGTGATTTCATTCATCTATCCCTAATGAAGAACAAACTTTCAGGGTGGGCGGCTAGGTGGCTCAGTGGATAGAGCACCGGCCCTGGAGTCAGGAGTACCTCAGACACTTAATTACCTAGCTGTGTGGCCTTGGGCAAAGCCACTTAACACCATTGCCTTGCCCAGCCCCCCCCCAAAAGAACAAACTTTAATTTCATTGACTTTTCTACAACTGACAAAGTCATTCACCTGGATAAATAAAAGTTTAGAAACTCTACGATCTAGTTGTAGTATATGAGGTATACTTTTTTTTTCTTTTTGGTTTTTGAAAGACATTGGGGTTTAAGTGACTTGCCCAAGGTCACACAGTTAGGTAATTATTAAATGTCTGAGGGGGTATTTGAACTCAGGTCCTCCTGACTTCAGGGTCAGTGCACTATCTAGCCACCCTGAGGTGTACCCTTAAAAGCAACTGACTCACTATAATAATAAAACCATAAAGAACATTAAATAGATAAAAATCTACTTTAAAAAAAATATAGACTCCTTTGAACAAAAAAGAAAATTTGGGCTTTTCTCGAGAAAAGGGCACACTCCAAGTCTCACAAAGGAGTGAAGATCAAAGGAACTGCCCCGAACTGACAGTCAAGCAAGATTATATGGCCTAACATGATCCCCTCCTCCTTCCTATAGTCCCTCTGTTGACTCATTGGTCAGTTTTCAGAGATACATTCTACTTGTGAAAATCTACCCCAGCAACAAAGAAAAGAATGAAAGGTTTTCTGAAAATATTACCCTACCATCCAGATGGTGAGAATAACCTTCAAGATTATAACTATCTTACTGAAGTAACAGTCTACTTATCATCAAACAAGAGGAGTCTTATGAGCTTTGTTGGAATGCAAGATTTTTCTCATGGGAAAAGTCTACTGTTCTCCCAGTTAAGATAGTTTTATCATCATCAAGTAGGTGACTCACTAAAAATGCAAGGTCTCTCTGGAAATAGTCCATCAGGAGGGTGCCTGGCTTGGAATGCAAGGTCTCTCTCCCTCTTTCTTCTAAGAATAGTCAAAGAGTAATAATCTGTCTTTGTTTTAATGATTTTTAACCCAGAGAGGACTTCACTAGGAACAGAATCCTAAACAAGATGTTCCCCAAAAGAGTATTAAAGGTCTACAAAGAGACTCCATATAAGAATATCATCTACATCCAAAGAATGAATTATGGAGTTTAAACAAAGACCAAAGACGATCACCCTAAATTTTTCTTTAAAAAGTTATTTTATTATGTAATTTAGCTATCTCTTATGTTTTATTTTTCCTTAAGGATACGATTTCTCTCTCAACATATTCAATTTTGATCACCACATAGCATGGAAACAGCTTAAAGACTGTCAGACTGCCTTCTGTAGGGGATAGGGGAGGGAAAGGAGATTAGGGGGAAAATTGTAAAACAAAAAAAAAATAAAAAATGAGATTTCTTTGCTTAAAAGAGACTTCATACAGATGCTACCATGAAAGATCTCTTTATCTTAAGATTCTCAAAGAACTAACAGCAAGGACAAAGTAAAAGAGTGAGATCTAATTTATCCCCAAAGTGATATGAAGAATGCTCTGGGTAGAGGTCAAGTAATAGATGAATCCTGTACTTCTCAAAGATAGAATTATTCAAACTTTAGGGGGCTCAGGGTAGGGTGAGGAAGCATGCGTATTATCCAGTTTGAGACACAGATCAGAAAGCTTTCAAAATTAGAAATGTTTCTTTTACATTTATATTATTTTGATCAAGGCAAGATCACAACACTATGGACTGTTCAAAACAGTTCAGTGATGATAAATTAAATGACTGTAATTCATCAAAGGCTCAGATGACATAATCTGCAACAGATGACAAATGGAAAGATCCCAGGTGGGGAAGGCCCAAATTAATACCAATATTATCAACAATGATTGCACAGTAGAAGTTGAGAAAGAAATCAAGTACAAAAGCTGAACCAGTAATGAATAGGAAATGAGTAAATTCAACAAATATTGTTGGGATTTTTTTTTAAGACCTCCAGTTTAGGAGATAGATCTATATGAAATACAGAAAGATAAAAACAAAAAAGCAAAACATTAGAGTACAGTGAGGAATATTGGGGAAAAAAACACAAGATCTGGAATACTAGATCTGCATTCAAAATGGTTTTCCTTTGTAACCTTCCCTGACCCAACTCTCAGGGGAAGAAACCAGAGGTATCAATAACCATATAAAAAATGTCCTAAATCACTAATAATTACAGAAATGCAAATTACAACTCTAAGCTATCACCACTTCACACCATCAAGAAGACTAAATTCACAAAAAAGGGCAATAACAAATGTTGGAAATCTGGGAAATAGGTATACTAATGTACTCCACAATGGTGAAGCACTTTGAAGAGCAATCTGGAACTATGCTTTTGATGCAGGAAAAATTTGTGTTTGGAAGCAGATTTTGTAATCTTTTATAACTGTTACATTTTGTAAAATGTTATCTGCACCTGAGATGTAAATTGATTCCTATTGTTCCATTGTTAAAGGTAAAATTTGTAGCATTTCCTCATTCCCAACCCCCCCCCCCAACCTCTTATAGTCAAAAAGAAGGTAAGGATTTCCTCTTTGCCCTCAGTACCCAGAGAATAGGCAAGACTATAAAACCCTGGCCAAAACTGCCCTCTTGGCTGCTACCACCCTCCCTGGCCCAGTCAGCTCTCCCTGGCTCTCTCTTTCTCTCTCCTTATTTCTCTGTCTCTATCTCCCAAGCAACCTGGCCTAGCCTTTTGTTATTCACTTCTGTCCTCAAAGTACCTGTTGCTTTTACAGGTGGAGAAATAAGTTTTTAATCTGTAAACTTTGTAAGCATTCTATAATAAATCTTGATCTATCTTAAATCCCAAGGAGTACATGAATTCATTCAGCATTCAAGGCCTCTCAATGTCTATTGGAGATCCCAATTCTCATCCACTACATTTTTACCTTTTTATCTCATGACAGCACTGCTAGGTATACTAGGAATATCAATCCTATAACACAAAGAAATCAAAGTAATAGGAAAAAGATTCAAATCTACAAAAACATTTATTGCAGCTTTTAGTGAGGCAAAAAATTGGACACCTGGAGGGTGTCTCTATCAATTAGGGTATGGATAAACAAGTTAAGAATGTATTTATATGATGGAATACTATTGTGCTGTAATACTATTGTAAAGGAATTATATGAAATGGGAAGAATCAAGAGAACATTTTATATAGTTAATAGCAATATCTGAAAGACTTGGTAACTGATCAACAGTGACCAACCAACAATTCTAAGGGATTTGTGCTGAAAATGCTATCCACCTCCAGATAGAGAATTGATGGACCCAGATCACAAATTGAGGCATATTTTTTTTCTCGATGTGAAAATTTATTTTGAATAGCAATACATATCTGTATTGAGTTTTTCTTGCCTTCTCAGAAGATGAAGAAGGCACAGAGAGTGGGGAAGAATTTAGAACTTAAGATAAAATGAAGGGGCAGGCAGCTAGTTTGCACAGTGGACAGAGGAGGACCTGAGTTCAAATCCAGCCTCAGACGTTTAATAACTGCCTAACTGTGTGACCTTGGACAAGTCACTTAACCCCATTGCCTTAAATAAAAATTTTAAAAAAAGATAAAATGAAATAGAATTATAAATTTAACCTTTCTGAGCAGGTTCTTCATCTGTAAAGAGGGGATTTAGAACGATGATCTCCAACTTTAAAAGCTATAATAACCCATTTGAGGGGTACAATCTGTACAGTAAAAGCTCATCCATGCCCCTATTTCAGTAGATAAGTTATTGAAGACAATGATCTTTAACAGTTTTGAAATATACAATCAAGAGGCATCTAGGTGGCGTAGTGGATAGAGCACTGGCCCTGGAGTCAGGAAGACCTAAGTTCAAATTTAGACTCAGACACTTACTAATTACCTAAATGTGTGACCTTGGGCAAGTCAGTTAACCCCATAGCCTTACAAAAAAGAAAAAAAAAAGAAATATCCATTCAATTACAATACATTCTAAAATGTTTGTGAATATCTGACAATTAAGACCAGACAACAGAAAAATGCAATGCTAGTCTCAATAACCTCAAACTATTATCAAGTTGGGCTTATTTATTTAATACATTTGGTTTCTTTAGGGTGGAGAGACTAATTATCTCAAAAGAACTCCTTATTCATAATGCACAAATTTCCTTCAGATATTTCTTAAGACTTGACACAAGAACAGCTAGTAAGAACCATGTTAAGGTCTGGAGTCAGGAAGATATGCTGTATGACCATGAAGGCAAGTCACTTAATCCTCACTTCCCAGTTTCCTCATCTATAAAATGAGCTAGAGAACAATATGGCAAAAACAATCCTGTAATCATTCAAGAAAACTCAAAATGGGGTCATTAATAGTCAGACATGATTGAAAAAAAATTATACTTTAAGCAGAGACTCAAATCTTATTTCTTCCATTCTTGTCCTACCCCTCTCCCCCCAACATGTGGCTATCTGGTAGGTGCTTAACAAAGGTTTATTAAATTTGAAAATGAGTATATATGTGTACATGTGTGTATACACACACACACACACACACACACATACATATATATTAGAACGATTTAAATGAATGACTTGAACAAATAAAAGCTCATTGACTAGAGTCAAAGAGCCTGGATTCAAACATTGTCTCATTGATGATGCTTATCTGTGTGTGACTGATGTGTCACAACCTCCCTGGACCTCAATTTCCTTAACTGAACAATGAGGGAGTTAAACTAAGTGAACAGCAAGAACTTCCTTTCCACCTCCAAATCTATGATCTACTTTTTTAAAAAGTTTTCCTTTGTCTATTTAAAATTACTTCAGTACTAGTCTTAATTCACTAAAATTCTCATACAGAAGTGATCTTAGGTTCTTAAAGGCTTTATCAACAAGGTACTATCTTTAGCAGTTTCTAAGTCTGGGTCCAATGAGTATGTGTATCATTCAATTAGCAGTCTAGCAAAGTTAGAGAGGTTTACTATCAGAAGATTAGTCAACAGGTAACATTTTGGGGGAAGGAAGAGGAGGGCATACCATAGAAATTCACAAAGATCTTTGGAGGGAGGTACAAGAATACTACTAATAATGAAATAATGTGATATTGAAATATTGACAGTGCTAATCTACTTAAGTTTAATCCCATGTACAAATTAAATTAAGTCAACATCAAGGATGTACCAATAACCATAATCTTAAAAATAGGTTTTGAACTTCAGGGCTGAAAGATCTTTTATATCCAAATATATAATCTTCACTTACGTTTTCTGGCATGGTCCATTAATTCAATTTAACTAATTCAACAAGCACTTATTAACTATCTATTAATTTTAACTGCTTAGTTAGGCACTACAGAAACAAAGACATCTACAGAGGTCCTGCTCTCAAGTTGACTACAATCTGATTTTCATTGTGGCACCAGCTGCTACTTTTTCAAAACTTCAAAGTCACTGCAAAATCACTTCTAATACTATCTATATATTCCAATTCAAACACTGAATGATCTTTGTGAAGGCAATCCCTTCATACCTAAAAATAAAATAAATAAACCAAGATCTGTAGTAATGAAGTAACAGCAAATGAACGTATTTAATGATGCACATAAATAACTATGTATCAAAATGGAGTATTTGGGTTAACACAACTTTCTCAAAATCACAGTTCACTGACTTAAAAAAACTCAAGATAAAAAGCATTTATAATACCAAAAGTATGTGGAATGCAAGTCATTTTTCAGAAGGTGTTCTAAATTATTCAGTCAGAAGAAAGGAGATTTAGGGATCATCTAATCCAAATAATGCACTTTACAGATAAAGACACTACTATCTAGAGAGGTTAAATGACACTCTAAAGAATATATAGCTAGTCAGTGAAAGGACTCAAAAATAGAATACAATCTCTTTATCAGTGTTCTATTACTAAACTTGAAGTACTTTAATCAGCACTCACTAAACAAAATGCTAGTTAGTAGAGGGTTCACAATGACAGAACTAATAGATGTTGGCTTATAGGACAACTAAGTCCATCTAAAATGAGTATACAGGAGCAGCTAGGTGGCACAGTGAATAGAGCAGTGGCCTTGGAGTCAGAAGTACCTGGGTTCAAATCAGACTTCAGACACTTAATAATTAACCTAGTCGTGTGGCCTTGGGCAAGCCACTTAATCCTACTGCCTTGAAAAATCTAAAAAAAAAAAAAGTAACTAAATTCCCCATTTTCCTAAGTTTTACTATTTATAAAAACTGCCTTCACTATTTTCTTTCTTTTTTTTTTTGGATTTTTTTTTGCAAGGCAATGGGGTTAAGTGGCTTGCCCAAGGCCACACAGCTAGGTAATTATTAAGTGTCTGAGGGCAGATTTGAACTCAGGTACTCCTGACTCCAGGGCCAGTGCTCTATCCACTGCACCACCTAGCTACCCCCTTTTCACTACATTTTCTTAAAACTCCAGAAAGGATTTTTTTACTAGTTTTTAAGATGCTATTTTTGTCATAAAGATTTAAATCTTTATTTGTACCACAGATACTGTTTCTGAACTGTATTGGATAAAAATCAAATTTATAGTATGGAAATAAGTTTCACATAGTTATACATGTATAACCTCTGCTAGATTATTCCTGTCAAGGGGAGAAAGGGAGAAAAGGGAGTGAGGAAAAAAATGTGGAACAAAGAAACTTACAAAAAAATGAATATTGAAAACTGTCTTTGTATGTAGTTGGACAAATTATTTTAAAATATTTTTAAATCAAATTTAAAATCAGAACTATTCTCTAAAAATTAAAAACTCAGTTCACCATCAAAATGTGATGATGATAATACAGATAAGACTGTTATCTACAACCTTATCACACTCCGTTTATTTAGTATTAGACACTTTAAAAGAATGTTATGATAAAAAAAAAGAAACCGGGCCCAATTACACAATAAATACTCTATGATGTCAAGATATTAAGAACCACCCCCACCCCCACCCAGGTTTTCCAGAGCTAAAGCCCAGCAAGCAAGCTGTGCCCTAAGGTTGGAAGAACAATTTTTTGCATTCACCTTCTAGAACTGATGGTACCTGAGGCTCAAATAAGCAGCAAGGGCCCTGCTATGAATGAATATTTTTGACTATACAACCTTGCTTCAATGTTGTTGCTATGCCTCACTATTGTCAATATATTATACTGTTTGACTTTTAATCTAGCCACAAATATATAAATCAAGATTCAACCATACTAAAGCAGATCCCCCCCCCAACAGGGATGGGGCCTGACACATGTGTCTAATCTGCCTTCTTGCTTACAAGTCATTTCCCTCAGTTTGAAATTAAACTTCTGTTTGATTCTTATTCTCCTGTCTCTAGTCTGTTCTTTTCAGCTTCAATCATCCACGGATTAAAGGTGGGTTCAGTCCAGCTGACAAAGTATCCAGTTCTCAATTCCTTTTCAGTGTTCTTTAAGCTAATTTCTCCATAGATGAATCTGTCTAAAAATTCTAGAACACCTATTTAAAATAGGTGCAAAATAAATGACAAAAACACTTAAAATATCTTAGCAACACAAATACTACACAAATCTCAACTCTTAAGAAAATAGTTCCACATTTGCAGAGAACGCATTTCAAAATATAACAATTATTGCCAAGTTATATTTAAGTCTCTGAGACTTACTCAGTCAATTGCCAAATTAGTAAGAATAGAATTAGGACAGATAAACTGTAAGGCAAGGAGGAAGGCAATACCTGAAATACTTTTTGAAATGCTTTAGAAAGTATTAACTTATTTTCAGTTTCCTCTTCTGTAAAATGAGAGGACTGAACTAGATGATCTTTGAAGTCTTTTCTAGCTCTAATTTTTTTTTTTAGGTTTTTGCAAGGCAAATGGGGTTAAGTAGTTTACCCAAGGCCACACAGCTAGGCAATTATTAAGTGTCTGAGGCCGGATTTGAACCCAGGTACTCCTGACTCCAAGGCCGGTGCTTTATCCACTACGCCACCTAGCTGCCCCTAGCTCTAAATTTATAATACTGTGATACATATATGTATAGCTATATATGCTATAGTAGTACAAACAAACAACATTTTAATGAATATTATCATACTGATATATATATATACATATATGTATATATATATATTATACTCTGAAACAAATTCTATTGTTTGAGGAAGTGTTACCTTAAAAAATAACTGACGGTTTGCTGCTAATATATCCAAATGATAAAATAACTCTTTTGAAAGAATCTATGGCTCTACGGTAAACTCTTAATATATGTGAAGATTTCTGCAACATGGAGAAGCACAAGAAAATTGAAAGGGGGAAAAAAGATTATTAAATAAAGACTAATCAGTAGTACTTTGTGTTGAGGGCAGCTAGGTGGCACAGTGGCTAGAGCACCGGCCCTCGAGTCAGGAGTTACCTGGGTTCAAATCCGGCCTCAGACACTTAATAATTGCCTAGCTGTGTGACCTTGGGCAAGTCACTTAACCCCACTGCTATAAATAAAAAAATTAAAATTAAAAAAAAATAGTACCTTGTCTTTACTGAAACAAACCTATGATACGAGACAATGTTAGTCATTTTTTAAGTTTAGGAAATTTAATGTAATTACTTACAAACTGGTGATAGCATTAATCAAGAAAATCTCTCCCTTGCAACTCTCCTTCGCAAAGTAAGAAATAACCAAACATAATACAACTATTGTACAAAATTATGTTTCAAGACAGGACTTAAAAATCTAATGTTAAGACGACTCAAATCTTGACATTAACTTCCTTCAACAGGTTTCTACTAAAGACCTTGAGGCAATTATGCTAGAAAAAATAAAAAACTTGAAATATATACCAATCAAGACTGTATACCAGAGATATTTTGAAAAACTAAGTAGTACCCAGACTAAAGAAAACAGTGTCAGTTAGTATCAGGGAAACTTTTAAATAAAAGAAAAATTTTAAAAGGCATAGAAAGAAATCTGAAATCTGAATTCTAGTTCTTCTGACAGTATTAATCAAGTCAGCTGCAAAGTTAGTCAGAAATGTAGTATGTTAAGTCTTTTAGCAGATTAACACTTAAGGTATGGCATTAAGATTGCAATTTACAAAGCAATTTAATTAAATGTCCCTACTTAATAAGAGAAAACAGAAGGACCTGTTACATACTTCAATTTTGTTTTCCAATCCACCTCTAACAGAATAACTTCATGTTACAATGAGACTCAAAAATGGTGTTTAGCAAAATAGTCCATTAGAGGAAGAGAATTACTTTTTAATAAGATAAATATCTATGGCAAGCACCAGCTACTTAACATAAGTTAACTAGTTAACTAGTTAAAAAAAATGAATTGAAGTCAGGAAGAATTTTGTTCAAATTCAAACATAGATACTTACTATATGAACCTGAGCAAGTCACTCAAACCTGAGTCTCAGTTTCCTAATCTGTAAAATGGAAGTAATAATAGCATCTATCTTCAAGGATGCTGTAAGAAGCAAATAAGATAAGGTATATAAAACTTACCAAAAGATAAATAAAAATATGAAAAATTATTCAAATAATGAATACTGAGTACGTGATTACTCTAATGTTCTCTATCCTTTAAAGTTTCTAAATTTTCAAAACTGAAAAAGCCTTTAGAAAAATCTAGTTTAATCTTTATTTTTTTGCAAATAGGGAAACTGAAGTCAACTGATGTCAAGAGATATTAAGTGACTTGACCAATGTAACATAGTAAGAGACAGGGTTAGAGCCTAGAACCTAGCTCTTCTCTCAACTCAAAATTAAGCAGAACCCAAAAGAGAACATTAAAGTTAAAGCAAAGGTCCTGGAAAATAAAAGTAACAGATGGAGCACACAAGTTTAAAAACTGACAGAAAGTAGTGACTAAAAAAGCTTAACAATCATACTATCTTGTCAACAAGGAATACCAAAGCTACATGTAAATCCTAGGAACACTGGAAACATTTACTAGTTTGTTTTACAGATTCATGCCATCAATCATTTTAATACACAAGATAAAACAGTTTACTCTTCCAAAGCCCTGCCCAAGAGAAGTATGTATTTTAACCTATTGAGTTATATGCAAAATAAAATAACTTCCTCCAAAGGTGAATATGTGCAAGAAATGCAACTATAAATTACCAAACATAAAACTTGCCACTACTGTTTCTACTTTTCACAAGATTCTTACACGAATTATAAATAAATGAAACCATTAATAATACATTAGTCCAATATCTTACACTATATAAAATAAGCACCAAAGAAGCACAAAGGATAGGTGACTTACATATATAGTCACTTAAAAAAAAAATCAAAGAAAACAAGCTAGTTGGAACAGCTACAAAGTAGTGGGGCGGTCTTAACCAATGCAAAGATAATCATGAATGACAAAACAAAGTTTAAAGCATTTGCAGGAACAAACTCAATGCAGCTAGAAGAGAAACTTACATAAGAAAAGTCTTACATAAATATGTATTAAACCATTCCCCAACAGAAAATTGGTCAAAGAATATGAACAAGCAATTTTCAAGAGATATACAAAATAACCACCAAGATTAAAGAATGCTCTAAGCTACTAATTAAAAATGTGAATTAAAATAAATTTGAGTTTTTTAAGTACAAAGAGAAAAGAAGGTAGGAAGAAAAACATGTATATATTGGTTCAAAGATTCTGAAAAACAATTTGGAATTGCAGAAGATAGTTAAGTCACTAAAGATAGAAAAGTCACTTAAAAAGTCACTAAAACTCAAGAAGGTGAAAAACAGAAAGGTCTCATTAAGCAAAAATGAATTTTTTTTTCATGACATCAAAAAGTTAGAAGTAAAGTGGGTTTACCCATTGATTGAGGAATAAATTAAACTATGGTCTATGTATGAAATGGAATTACTGTGTAATCTAAACTGATGAGTAAGGATAAATAAGAAAAAGTTTCAAGTAGTGATGCAAAGCAGAATCTATAAAACAATTTACACAATAGTCAATGAGTGATCAATCATGATTTTGGAGACTGATAATGAAGCATGCTTGCCTATACTTGACAGAGATGTGGTAGACTACCGACATGGAATATATTCTATATTATCAAATATAATCAATGGGTTGAATTATACTAAAGTTAATACAATCTTGCACAATTAGCTCTGACACTTGTACTCACAGCCAAAGTATTACTAAACTAGTTTTAGGAAAGTGACAAACAACAAATTTTCTAATATTTTTAAATTTTTATTGTACTATTTTTAATCCATTCTACTTTAGTTTTATAAAACTGTAAATTTTATACCTATGCCATGTATATAAATATACGTATCGATGTATATGTATACACGTCTATATTTTTCAGTGTTTCTGACTAACAGAATTTAGATCTACATATCTCATATGCAGTTTTGTCTAAATACTTATTTGAGTCTCTAAGATCCTTTCAGAGAGATATCAAAGTCAAATCTATTTTCAGAATAGTCTTTTTTTTTAGGTGTCTTTTTTTTTGCAAGGCAAATGGGGTTATGTGGCTTCCCCAAGGCCACACGGCTAGGTAATTTTTAAGTGTCTGAGACTGGATTTGAACCCAGGTACTCCTGACTCCAAAGCTGGTGCTTTATCCACTACACCACCCAGCCGCCCCCAGAATAGTCTTAAGATATTTTAAATTCTGATATGGTAAAATATCAACAGATATGGCTCAAATAAGCAAAAGTTCTTTATGAGCACCCAGTTTTTTTAAATGTGTAAAAAAGTGTCTCAAGGCCAAAAAAGTGAGAACTCTGGTTTATACCATTTATGAGACATTCCCAGTCCTAAATTGTTTAATTCTTCTTTAGCTATTTTAACTTTCAAATACTCTTGCCCTGTAAACAATTTATAAGTCTGTAAACAAAGAACGACTCTCTTACTCTTTCATATAACCGGTATAAAAATACTTACCAAAAAAATACTTAAAAGCTCTTAATTTGATTTGCTTTGGATTCCCTTTTCCTTATTGATGTTTGTCCTTTTCTCAAGGAATACCATGACATCAGAAAAGTAATATAACAAGCAGGTGAACCGTATTTGAATGAGGGGATAATGTGCTAAGTCATCAGTCTCTCTTTCTCCTCCAGAGCCATCTGGGTCCAGCAGTCAGATATGAATCAGAATGGCAGGAGATGGCCCTAGATGAGAGGCAATCAGAGTTGTGTGACTTGCCTAAGGTCAAACAACTGGGAAATATCAAGTGTCTGGGACTGGATTCAAATTCCTGTCCTGACTCCAAAGTCAGTGCTTTATCCACTGTGTCAATGATAATAAATGTGCCAAATAATAATAAAAAGAAAAGTTCCATACACACCAAAATGTTTTTAGCAGAATTTTTTGTGGTAGCAAATAACTGAAAACAAAGTAAATGAGTAGATGGCCGGGGCAGCTAGGTAATGCAATAAAGCACTGGCCCTGGACAGGATGACCTGCGTTCAAATTCAGTCTGACACTTGATACTTACTAACTGTAACCACAGGCAAGTCACTTAACCCCATTGTCTCACAACCCCTCCCAAAAAAACAACAAAGTAGATGGCCACTGATTGAGAATTAGTTAAACAAAAAAAAAAGTGTATGAATTTAATAAACTATTAAGCTGTAAGAAATGATAGAGAAGTAAAGACTTACAAGAACTGATAAAGAACGTACCTAGATAAGGACACATGCAATCGAACTCGGGATATAAAAGTGACAAACTCAGGGTACAGGACAAACATATATTTTTTGTGCATAGCCAATGTGGGAATTTGTTGTGCTTTATTATGAATATTTCTTACAAGTCTTTTGTCCTTGACCCCTCCCATGAGGAAGGCAAGAGAGTAGGGGAGATATGGAAAGAAAACAATTTTCTGTTAATGGAAAAAGTAGGAAAACTAGGAAAATAACATACACATGTAATCTGCAACAATGTAAAAAACAATAAAACAATTATAATTACTTAGCTATAATCCAAAGTAGAGATGAGAAGACACATCCACCTTAGCTGCAGGTGGAAGATCTTACATACAGAATATTGTACATCAGATTTTTTCAATATGTTGATTAGTATTGCTACTTATTTTCCTTTTTTCTTTTTTCTTTTTAGGAATGGCTCTCTGGAAGAAGGTTGAGAGAAGGAATACAATAGAAAATATATGTAAGATGACAAAAAATAGCAATGAAAAATGTCTTATGTGAAAGCATATGTGTTTATTTTTCTAATCCTCAAAAGCATGTTAACTTTATGTTTCAATTACACCTTTTCCATTTATCAAGCATATTCTTCAAAATTTCTTGAAAACAGCACAAATACCTCAAAGAAGGTTGCCAAGTGTCTTGGCTAATTAAGCCTTACAATGAGAGAAAGGAAAAAAAAAAAGATTCAGGGCTCTTGTTGCTTAGTTGAACTTAGGTTTTTATCTTATGTTCTTTCCTCTCCCTCAATGCTCCTATCAAGTTGCCATATTCTCCTTCCCATCAAATTCCTTTATGTCACCACTGCCATCATCTTGGTAGAAATTCTTATTAGCGTGAATAGTATTTCAACAGTCTAAATGGTCTTCCACCTTATGATTCTTCTCTTCACGACTCACCAAACAAAAGTCCAAACCCTTCAAGAATACAGGTCACTCATTCCATTTTCTTAAATCTATCCTCTGCAAAGTGAAACACAAAATAGGCAAAAATGGCCCTACTTGCTAAACCCTTCATTCATATACATTATTTTCCAACTTTTCCTGTCAGCTCATTCTTTCCAATGCCATCATTATCCTTTCCCTTGTCCCTAGATTTCCAGTCGAAATCCTATCCATTTTTAAGACTACCCAAAATGATACTTCCTATATGAACTGTTACCAATTACTACTCCCAGTGGGAAATTCTTTTTCCCATTATGAATTTTGCAAAATACTTATATTATGAAACGTCTTTTGTCAGTTTTAATGATGACCTGTGTATTGGGTTGAAAAACTCAGGTTTAAGGTAACAGGAACAAGTTCTTTTCACCTGGTTCATAATTCCCTGTCTGCACTCTGATGTGTTTAAGTTTATTAAGTGACTAGATGACTAGGAGTATTAAAAGCCTCTCATGTCATTAGAAGCTTCCTGACATGCTCAGAATAAACCTGGGAGTACAAAGGTAAACTAATAAACAATATAGAAAGACCATGTGGGCAAAATTAGACTTTAGTCTGCCCAGATGAAAAATGAAAGTACTTCTTATGGGTCCAGAGAAAGAAGGCAGCAGGGCCAAGAAGCAATAAGGCTAGTCAGGGAGCAGCTGAATGTGCAGTGGATAAGCATCAGCCCTGGGGTCAGGAGGACCTGAGTTCAAATCCAGCCTCAGACACTTAATAATTGCCTAGCTGTGTGGCCTGGGGCAAGTCACTTAACCCTACTGCCTTAAATAAGTTTTTAAAAAGGCTAGCCAGGCCAGATCACTGGGAACTTTTGCTTTGAGATCAGGCAGATTTCTTTTATATATTTCACAGTACCTGAAATTGTAAATTCTCCTTTCTCTTGAAAAAATAAACAAATGAACCTTAAAGAGAAATCTGAGGCACTGATTATGTCTGAGAGAGGAAACCGAGAAATACCTACAGGAAACTAACAGTAAAATGTACCCAGAGGCAGTGATAGTAGAAGAGAAGCAAATAGATAATTAGGGTTTAAGTTGCCTAAACTCAAGGAGTCAAATGTACATATTAGATACATGTCCTCAGTTATTACTGAGGAAAAAGGACTTGGCCAGCCCCATAACACAAAGAAGAAACAAAAAGAATGCCAGGACTGGATTATCTCTACTGTCCTTTTCCAAAGCTAGAAGAACCTAAAAGTCACCACACTAGCAGGATGGAATCACCTGGCAACTTATTTATCAAGATATGAGTCAAAATAAGATAAAGGGAATACAGGGGCTAGTATGAGTGAGATCACAGATCTTGGTTACATCCTGTAAATTCTAATTACACCCCTTTCCCCTCCCCAAAGTATACTTCTCTGCATATCCAATCTGTTGCCAGGGCCTGTAGTTGATATTACCCTTGTAACGTCTCTGATACCCCCCCCCCCTTTTGTCTCTGACACTGTCTCTACACTGGTGTAGATTAACTACAACTAACCTTCTACTCAGTTATCTTCATAAAATATTAAGTCTAAACAGGTACCTCTCTTAATAAATTCCAGTGTTCCCCATCACCTCTATGTTAAAATATGAAATCTTCTATATGACATCCAAAGCTTTTCCTAATATGCTCCCCCATCTTCAAAAAAGAAAAAAATCTATAGTGTTCTCTCACCTTAAACCAGTCATATAACATTTTGATCCAGTAATACTGGCCTCCTCTAATTCCTTGAACAGGACATTCACTCTTGGTTCTGGGCATTTTCAGTGGCTATTTGCCATGCAAAAAATTCTCTTCCTCCTCATCTCCACCTCCTTCAAACTTTTATTTCTAGTGCCTTACATTCTCTCTTAATTCTAGTACCTTACCTCTACTGATTATCCTATATATATAGCTGTTTTGTACCTAGCTCTTTACTTGTTGTCCTCCTAATTAGACTATGAGTTCCTTGAAAAGGACAATATTGTACCATCCTTTGTATCCCCAAGCATAGTGCCTGGCACATTGAAAGTAGGTGCTTATGGGCAACTAGGTGGTGCAGTGAATAGAGCACTGGTCCTGGAACAGGAAGGCTTGAGCTCCCCTATGGCCTTTAGACACTTAATTGCCAAGCTGTGCAACCTAGGGCAAGTCACTTAATCTCACTGTCTTAAATAAAAAAAAAAGAAAGTAGATGCTTAAATATTATCAACCAATTTTTGTTGAATTGAAGAAAGTTTCTATGAAATCTAGCTGGGTGGAAAACTTTGCAATCAATTATATAAATATATATATATGTGTATATATATATATATATATATATATCTGAAAGTAAAGGGTCACATAGGAGCAGGGAGATTCAATTAGCAAACAACTTCTTTATTTGTAAATAAAATGAAAGTTAGCTATTTTTTTTAAAGTTGGGGGGGGAGAAACACAAATTCATGTCAGACATCTCTAAATATCTCTAACTTGAGTTCTGTAAAATAACATGTAAATACAAGGTACTGTCACCTATTAGGAGTATATCCTATTACTATGTCAAAATTGATGATCCTAATCTGTTTCAGTACAATAGACAATTCTAATCTATTCATATTTTACATTGACAACTTCCTGGCACATTCTATTTTATCTCCCTATAACTGTTTAAAATCTGAGATTATAACTATCAATTAATCTCTATTTTTCCAAAACTTAATTCCTTATAGTAATACAAAAGATGTTGCTAATATTTAATTTAGTTTACTGACTCCTGTTTCAGAAGCTAAAGAATTTACAATCTTTGCTACATAAATTATCTAATTCCACTGTTCTCTGGTTTCTGTATACAATTCTAGGTCCCAATTGTTGAGAATATGCTGTCCCACCAACGAATGCACTTTGTTCCTCACACAATTTTTTAAAAAAATTTTTAGCATGGTATATTTGTATGTTGCAAACCTTTTCTTTTAAACTGTCATTTCTACATACTTGGTATTTTTATAACCAAAAGTGTCTTTCAGTAAGTTGCTACCTGGGACAACTTGGTCAAACAATTTGACTTTGTATAGACATTTTAAAATTTCAAAGTTCTTTCTCACAACAGGGCTTTTAGATTGATCATGCAACCAATATTACCTCTATTCCACAGGTGAAGAAACAGATTGAGGATTACTGGCTTATTCTTGGTCATTGAGCTAGTTAGAAGTATGAGATTATATTCAAACCCACCTCAGGCTTCAAAAATAAACAATGAACAATACCAGTGTACACGTGTAAAAATTGTCTGAGGTTTGTTCTAACAATCTGGAAAGTATTACTAATTCAGCTTCCAAATTGCAAGGCTGTGAAAGTGCCATCAAGCCAACGAGAATGAGGAATGCAGCCAAAAGATTATACAAAAAATTTAAATAAGTAACATTGTAATTCTACAGGAAGATTAACCTAGTGGATAGAGAGAAGAACTGGGTTCAAATCAAGCCTAAGACCGTGATCCTTGTCACAGTGCCCCAAGCAATTCTCTATGCATGCAAATTGCAAAACAGCTGTCAAAATCAGTTAGCAGGCCGAGTTTCCTCAAAAGATGTCTCTTCACCAAGGAAATACAAGTCTCAACAAAAAAAAAATTCTAGTGCCATAAATACCATCAAACCTACAAAGCAAATAGTTCATGCTGAAAAATTTAAGAACTCAGTGCAGTCATTTCTATCACTAATTCACTGTTTAGACTACAGACAAGCCACAGTTTGTCAGTCGATACAGATGTTTCCTCATCTGTAAAAGATACATATTTATGAAAGCACTTAGGGCAAATCTTCAAAGAATGAAAATGCAACTTTTAGCAAGTTCCAGACTTCAAAACACGTTTCAATTCTAATGGCAGTTAAGTAATTAACTGGGGTAGACATGATTAAGAATAATAACTCATTTATTAAAAGTTTTGTAATTTACTAAGGAGTAAGTTATTCTGTCCTATAGTAAAGGGAAGAAGAGAAAACAGGGTTAATAGATTGTAAAAGAAGCAAAATCAGAAGAGAAATTAAATATTGAAAATAGGGGAGGAGAGGTGCCCAATCATAGAACTGAGAAAAAAATCCAAGAGAGGAAAAAAAGTCATTGTATCAGTTTCAAAACTAAAACAGATCAAGGAGATCTTCTTTTCAAGTTCCTTGTCAGGAAGTTGTTTTAGGGACTTTGCCTCAAAGTCAAGTGGGAAAGCCAGTATTCCAACCCAGATCATCCCTCTCCACCTTTAGAGTACTTTTTCCAGTGCCTCACATAAGAAAGCAAAAATCGATGTAAAAAGTAAACTACCGATAACAAATTTGAGGATGAAAAGTCGCTCGGTTTATTTTCAATGGCAGTTTTTGTGTACTAGAAAAGCAATATAAACCCCAAAATAAATGTTCAACTTTTCCAGTTGTTAATTTGCATCCTTTCCACTCGACATCCTAAACCTCACTGGAACTGTCAGATGTCAATTATGAATCAAAATGAGATTAAGAGATGCAAAACCGCTTTGCAAACCTTAAAGTACTATTTAATGCTACTAAAAATGGGGCGAATAAAATAATAAAGAATAGCATCATTTTTTCACGCCTTTGAAGGATTTTTCTTCTATCAGGCTGAAAAATGAGATAGGTGTTATCCTCAGCCCCTAGAAGAGGTAGACTTACTGAATTAAAACATAAACACTGAAAAGAAAATGCACTGCAGGGATGTATTTTATTGCTACGTCCTCACAAATTAAAACTGTTTATTATCATAAGTGAGAAATAACACAAGTTTTAGAATGCATTCTTTTCCCTCCATCTTAAATCCTCTATAAGCAATTCTGTTTAATACAGTTGATATGTAATTAACACTGACGGACCCCGCTTTCGGGGGTCCCCTTGCTAGAAGTCCTGAGCTCCGCGGGGGTGGTCCATGCTAAAAGCCAGTGAAGGCGAGGTTTGGGATGGGGCGGCCCACGTTCTGTCCCTCTAAGGTCAGAGGATCGATAAAAAAAAAAAACACCCATCCCCGGGGGTTCGATAAATTCCACGGCGTCTCGGCCTGGGCCAGCGTGAAGGCCGGTGTGGGGGAGCCACGCTGCACGGCGTGGCGGCCGAGGGAGGACGCCGGGCTGCGGCCTAGGGCCCGGCCGCTCCCACGCCCTCCCGGCCAGGTCCCGGCAGGGCGCTTAGGCCCGGGCTTCCCCTACGGGCCCGGCTGTCGGCGGCGGGGACAGGGGCAGCACCCCCGGCGGCCCGCCCGCTCCGGGGACCCCACGCCCGTGAGAGGCCCGCGGGCCGGGGAAGCAGCCAGGGCCGGACGCGCCTCCCGAGGCGGGCGAGGAGGAGCGGGGCTCCCGAGGGGCCCCAGTCCGCCGCCTCACGAACGGTCTCGCTGGGCCCGGGAGGGAGGACGTTGCGCAGGAGGCCGGGGCGCTGTCTCCGCCGCTGGGGGCCTGGAGGCGCGTCCGCCGCCGCGACTGCCCCGGGGCCGGGGCCGGGGCCGGGCCCGGGCGGCCGGAGCGGGAGGAGGTGTGTTTGGGGGCGGGTGGGGGAGGGGACGGGAGCCTGTCTCCCAGGACGCGGCCGCGGCCGCAACTCACCCAGCTCCGCCCGACGAGCGCTACCACTGGCAGCAGGAGGAAGATGGTGGCCGCCGCCGCCGCCGCCGCCGCCGCCGCCGCGGAGGAGGGGGAATGGTGGGTGCCGCCGAGAGGGGGTATGCGCAGGACGTCGTCGTCGCTGCGGCCGCGGCCGCTGCCTCGCTTCCTGCAGGAACCCGGGCCGCTCCGGCTGCTTCTGCCGCCAGCGCCGCGGCCGTGGCCGTCCTCGCCCTCGCCCCCCTAGTCGTCGTCGTCTTCGTCTCCGTCCGCCGGCCCGGGGCCCAGGGGTCGCTCGCCTCGTGCAGTCTCCGCCGCTGCGCGAGACCCCGCAGCCATCTGCGTGAAGCGGCGCGAGGGCAGGGAGCGGGGCCGCCTCACGTGACCCCACTGTTTACCGTTCCGTGGGCCAGCGGCCTGGGCGGCTGCGCCTGCGCGCTCTGGAGACGCCAGCGCCGACACCAATTACCACCACCCCCACCTTAAGATTTTTTTTTTTCAGCTTCGGGCTCCTTCTGGGCGATTCCCCTGCCTCCTCCTCTCTCTCTCTCTCTCTCTCTCTCTCTCTCTCTCTTTCCCTTTCCAAAATGGCTCCCTTTCCTCGACCTCTTCCCCTCCTTCCCCCGGCAGAGGCAATTTAATGAACAACTTAAACCGGCTGCTATAACAAGCATTTAAAATGTTAGTATTTAACGCGAACTCAGCTACTGTAACTAGTATTTAACACTTTGGACTAATAAATAATATTGCAACTACTATTAAACACTTTCAGATTTGCCAAGTGTTTTATAAATATTATCTCATTTTATCCTCCCAACCACCCCACCAAAGGTAGGTGCTATTAATGTTCCCATTTTACAAATTAGAAAACTGAGGATGAGAAAAATGAAGTGACTTACTGGGGACCACACAGCAAGTGTCTGGGGTGGAATTTTAACTCCGACTTCCTGATTCCTCAATCCATCCACCTAAATTGCTTAATCTGGTCCAGATCTAGCCCTGACGAATATCCCCAAGCAAGTTCGCTCAAAAGTATCGGGAAATAGGTCTTTTAGCCTCATATTAGGGTCCATAAAAGTTGTAAGACCACAGATTTGGTACTGGAGAGTCATCTAGCCCAAAGTCATGCTTTTTTTTTTAACAGATAAAGTAACAAGAAACCCAGTAATGAAAAATAAGGGGCTAACTTGAAATCAGGTTTCTAAGAGACCGGATCCTCTACCATTTCTCCTGTATTACTTTGTCCTTTTACCTAAAACTATCTTATAAAATTCTACTAAGTAACAAGATGTAATGCAAATCGTGGATTTGGAGACAGATAACCTGCCTTTAGAATCCAGCCTCCACTATTACTTGTGCAGCCTTAAAAAAGTAACAATGTCTCTGGGCTTCCAGGGGTTGTCATCAGTAAAATGAAAGTTGTTCTTCAAGGAAGGCAAAGTCCGTTTTCAGTTTTAATTTATGGCCTTTACTTTCTCAGTCCTGAAATTGTCTTAACCCTGTTTCTACAGATTTGGTTGGGGTAAAGTTGGGGGAAAACGCAAACATTCTTATGCACTTTTGTCTTTAGCCCAGAGCACAAACTTGTATTTAGAGACTTGACTTAAATGCTATTCGATTGATTGAGATAGCTGTAACTAGGATGCTTATGAATTCCTGAAGAAATGGGAAATTAAATAGAAAAACTTCCTAGGGAAAAGCAAACAGGTAGATAAGAGTCTGAAGTCCGAGAGTTTGCCTTAAAATACTAGAGTTTTGGGTATCTGAGGGTTTTAGGGGAGAACTGAGGCAGTTAGTTTCAGGGCTGCCGGAAACTGACATTAACTACTCCCAGTAACAATGTTACCCAATCTTTTACACTTGTTTTTAAATATCAGATACTTGATGTGATAGAGTTGGGGAAAGACTGGACAGAGAAATGCAAGATTATTCATCTTTACTGTATAGTACTCTGTCCTGACCAGGTATCTTTCCCCTCCCCATCCCATTGTTCAAGTTATGAAGAGGTCAGTGAACTTTAAATAAAGTACCCTGCCCCTCCCTGGCAAAGACCTTCCCCTGCCCCCCCCCCAAAAAGCCCCTATTGACCTGAAAAACTAGTCTTTGATCTACCTCCCTTTATCTACATATTCCTATATTACCTCATCTCTGCTCCCTGAACTACCTGCCCCCACCAAGTTCTCTCTATGTCCTCCTTAAAAAAACTGACTCACTCCTCGGTTGAGTTGCTTAAAGGGAAGCTCTTAGGAAGACTCATTCTCCAAATAACCTCTCTTGTTCCTACACTTTTTCCTTACTGCTTACCCTCTCAAGGTGTCTTATGTTTCTTCTATGCCTTTCCTTACTGCTCCTCCTCTGATGTAGTTTTGAATGCTTAGGTTGTTTAAGTTGCTTAAGGAATCAGTGACTTCCTGCCCTTTAGTCTCTCTTTCCCCTTAGTTTCTGCTAACTACAGCAATACTTAAATAAACCTTTTTTGTCCCTAAAAGTCCTTCTGGATCAGAGTTGGCCTTTACATGAATTCTTTCATGTTCTGCCCATACTTGTAACCTGCTACATTTTCCCCTGGCAAGTGTAATAATATGATTTTTTTAATCTTTTTTTTAAGATTTTCATAACAGGGGCAGCTAGGTGGTGATGGTTCAGTGGATAGAACACCGGCCCTGGAATCAGGGGGACCTAAGTTGAAATGTGACCTCAGACACTTAATAACTGCCCCAGCTGTGTGACTTGGGCAAGTTACTTAACCTCATTGCCTTAAATAAACAAAATTTAAATAAAACACTGTAGATTTTCATAACAAAGCTAACAATATTGAAAAGAATGCAATTACTACAACATGTAATTCTACAGGCAAAGTTCTTCACAGTCACATTTCATTGTAATCAATCAGCAAACATTTTTTAAGCCCCACTATGAGACCAGCACTATACTTTTATTGTTAAGACTTGTATGACTCTACATGGACCATGGACTCTGCATTGTCAAATGGGATTTTCTTGGCAAGATTCTGGAGTGGTTTGTCATTTCCTTCTCCAGTGGGTCCCTATTTTACAGATAAGGAACTGAGGCAAATAGGGGTTAAGTGACTTGCCCAGGGTCACATAGCTTGGAAGTCTGAGGTCATATTTGAACTCAGATCTTCCTGACTCCAGGCCCATTTTTTAAACCTTTATAGCTCTAAAACCTAGCACAGTGCTGGGACATCCAGGCCATGAAACTGATAGCATGCTGAGTCTGAAGTGTGACCCTGGGAAAGTTGCTTAAACCCTGTTTACCTCAGTTTCCTTATCTGTAAAATAAGCTAAAGAAGGATCTGGCAAAACAATCCAGTGTCTTTGCCAAGAAAAACTTAAAAAAAGTCAGATATTATAGAACAACAATAGCAATTGCAGTTGCAGATAAACATTATTAGAGGGAATTTCATTACCTAAAGACTCCTTATACCAATTAAAACACAGGTCCAACCACAGTAAATAATATGTTTCTTTTGTATTTGGAACTTGGTATAAAAACCAAGTTCTGACTTTGTTTCGTCACTAATCATGATAATTAACACTTTTGCTTGCTTGTCTTTTCAAACTTCCTGATTTCATGCAATTATCTATTCACCAAGGAAGTTGATATATATAGTAATATATATATATATATATATATATATATAGAGAGAGAGAGAGAGAGAGAGAGAGAGAGAGAGATAGTAATCATATAAATGATAAGTGATTGAAGTAGTGTGGGTACTCTTTTCTAAGGGAAAAATCAATTAACAAGCATTTGTTATATACCATATGTTTCTCTTTGCCTTATAATATACATGGTCCTTTTATAATTTGTAAATAAGTCTTAGAAACTGACCTTAAACTCATAGAAATTAAATAAATCATCACAGTCACACAACTAGCAAGTATCAGGACTACATAAAAACATGTCTTTCTGCATCCAAGGCCAGCACTCTATCCATATCTGTATAATAAAGATCTGAAGCAAGAATAAAAATTGAATGAGTGAACACAAATTATGTTAAAATTAACCTGCCAAGATAGAAACATTCAATTAGGCATCATTAGTATAAATGAGGTACAAAGGAATTATAAAAAAGAGTTTATACTCCTTTACTCCTTTGGAAATTATGAAGAAATTCCTCAATCAAACTTGATTAGCCATGAAGCCCTGGTGGCCTTTCAAAGGAAGTTTGTGGCTCTGGAGTCATATTTGGCAGTGAGAAGAGAGCCAACTACAGAGAGACAAACCAGTTCTTGCAAGAAAATCACTTCCTCTCCAGTGTGGGATGGAAATAAAGGTGAATGGTGCTGGGGATGAGGGCATTTCCCAATCTTCCCCCCATCTCCTTCAACAACAAGGTTTTCCAGGAGTACATTGCAAATAGATATCTAGCCCAGGAAAGAGCAGACTTGGAGAATTCTACTTTGGATACATATGGATCAGGATTTGATCTCTTTTTTTTTAGGTTTTTGCAAGGCAATGGGGTCAAGTGGCTTGCCCAAGGCCACACAGCTAGGTAATTATTAAGTGTCTGAGGCCAGATTTGAACTCAGGTATTCCTGACTCCAGGACTGGTGATCTATTCATTGCACCACCCCAGGATTTGATCTTTAGAGAAGAGCAGAGAACCCCAGAGCAGAGCTGTGTGGCACCAGAATTGCTAAAATCCAACAAGAAAAGGAAAAAAAGAAAGGTCAGGGACCTTGTAGTACTAGAGGTGTGTGAGGCCTTGTTCTCACTGTGCATGTCTCTCTACTAGAGTATTTTATGTGTGTTTTCTCAGTTGTTAATCATTAATAGTAGGAGCTTACCTTAATTCTATTAGCATCTGGGTAGTGCATGGCTAAAGTGTTAGACTAGAGAAAGGAAGACTAATCTTCCTTATTTCAAAACTGGCCTCAGATACTTCCCAGCTATGTGACCCTGGGCAAGTTGCTTAACTTGTTTGCCTCAGTTTTCTCATTTGTAAAATGAACTGGAAAAGGAAATGGCAACTCACTCCAGGATCTTTGCCAAGATAACCCCAAATGGGATTGATCACAAAGATTTGAATAGAACTAAATAACAGACTTCTCTAGGTTTGGGAGTGGGATGGGATAAGTGGGGGATAGAAATGGTAGAATGTTTCAACATAACTGATCATGATATTCTATTTAACTTTTTTTCTTCAAACTAATAGTACAAATTATTAAAGGTGAATACACCAGTGATACATAGGGGCTATTTTTTAAGATATGGATCAATAAATACCTTGAATCTGGAATAATAATCACCTTGTTGCTGTACAATATCACCAGCTAAAGGCTTCAGGAGTTTTGAGTGGAAAGTGAAAGGATTCACTTAAAAGATCAACTCTTGACCTAGAAGAATCTAGGGACAAAAAAGTTTATTATATATTCCTGTGATTAGCAGACACTAAGGGAGAGAAAGAATAGGGGATTAGCAGCAGCAGCAGTAGGAGCCACCATTAGGGAATGTATAAAGAGGGACATAGGAACATGAGTTTATTTGGGAAGATAATGCTCTCCAAGTTCCATTAGCTTCCCAAAATGAGACCTCCCCTTAACTGAGGAGAAGATGAGCTTTAAAGGGTCAGAAAGATGAGATAATTAGGGATATGAAGATAAGAGGTTTCAATGACCTCATCTCCATATCATGGAGAGGTAGGGGCATGGTCTTGAGCAATGGGATGGAGATCAGTGAAAAATATAAGGCCAGTTCAGAGTTTAACTATTCGACATGGTCAGCACAGAGGGAACAGATTAATTATAGAACATATTTCTCTGTCCAAGATTTCCTCTACTACACCCCTAGGGTCCCTAGCCTGAAGGGGAGAATTGGACTGAGAGAGTATTTCAAACTATTGGGATGCTACAATGAAATCATAAATTTACAACTGGAGTGGACCTTCAAAACTATCTACTTCAAACATTCTCATTTTAAAGAAGAAGAAAATAAGGTCCAGAGAAGTGATGTCTTTCAAAGGATGATAAAATTGGGACTAGAAGGGACCTTGGAGGTCATAAAGTCTCACAAAGGCTCAAATTAATCAAGTTATTTGCTTAGTCATTTCTCAAAGTCACAGCTAGTCAATTCTGAAGTAAAATTTGAACCCAGGATTTCCTGCCTTCCTCTAAACTCTATTCCTATACTACACAGATAATAAACAGTAGTTAGAATTCAAACTTAGATCCTAGGCCTCCAAATCTAGCATAATTCCTCTTGAAGAAGGCTGCTGTTAATAAATGATTATAGACAAATAAAGAGCCAATTCTCAGTTCTGTGATCCCTTTCAGCCTCTCTCTGATGATTTTCAGCAACTAACCACACTAATGCATAGCTAATACAAATGAAAAACTATATTGGCTTTGCTCTGTATTTTTGTCCCCCGCTACCTCACCCCAAAATTCTTGAAACATTTGTTTGAGAAATGCTGCACTGGATCAATAGCCATAAAATGATAATACTACATGTCCAACCTAAGAATAAACTAGAACAATGAGTGCTGGATTTAGGGGTGTTTTGGGGCCAGCTCAAAAGGGCTACCAGTTGCTCATTGTTAAATTTTCTATTGTGAGCATTTATACACTGAAAACAGGCAAAAAGCTATAAATCAAGACTACATTTATCATTGTATTGATTGTCTAATGTTGGAGAAAATGTTAATAATTCAGATTCAACTTAAAAGTTGATTTCCATAACCACCAAAAGCTATTTGCTAAACTGGCATGCCCTTGGCTGAATTTGAAATCAGAGGGCCCATGCTCTACAAGTTACTACCTATGTGAACTTGAGCAAGTTACTTAATTCCTGGAGGATTTGATTTCCTCTTTGAAGGACTAGATTTCATCTCAAATCCCTTTTATCTCTACATCAATTATCCTGTGAGTTCATCAACTTGGTATAAAAATTAAATGACATATCAGTTAAAGCATTTTTAAAAGAGATAGAGATACAAGAAAGTCATTAGGCCTAGACTTTCCAAGGATAGAACTGGAAGAGACTTTAAAGATCATCTAACTCCTTTCTGAACCCCACACCACACATTTTTCAGGCAAAGAAATTTAGGCTCAGTAATTCCAGTATGCATTTTATTTTCTAATGCCATTATATCATACTAATTTATCTGTACTTATTTGTCTTTATATCATACTTATCTGTACATCCCTATTATTTCTGTGCTTCATAATGGCTTAAGTTCAATGAATAAATGTCATAAATGAAAGAGAAATGTCATCCCAAACTCATCTCTGTTCCCATTCTCTCAGATTCTGCTGCTTCCAGAGTGTGTGTGTGTGGGGGGGGGGGGTGGAGTTGGTTGCTGCCCATCATTTCTTGACCCTCTATTTTGCTGAGTGTACACTGCCAATTTTGTCTTACTGCCAAAGCTACCAGCCCAATTCTACAACCATGCCTGTCCTCACCTACCATTTTTTAAGATCTGGTCCCAAAACCACTTCTCATACTCAAAAAAGCTATACTTGATCCTCATTGCCTCTTCCTTTCTTCCTCCATTTTTCATCCTTGACACATTGTTTAAGTTATCTTCTTAACCTCATATCTCATGCTTCAAGGCCTAACTCCAGAACTGTCCCCTATTTACAGCCAGAGCCCAATCCCTACTGATCCTCATATCTTCCTGAGAATTCCTATTCCTGCTCTTTGCATTCCCCAATTGCTACCTATAAGTCTCCATTTTACTCATCCTAATTTTCTTACCCCCTTTATTCCACAAGAGACCTGTTTTCCTCAACTCCCTTCCTATCCTTGTCCCCTCCCTTTGTTCCCCCTTTATTTCCATCCCAACTTGTGTCTCTTGACTTGTTAAAGTTTAGCTCTTCAATTCCCAACCAATCCAGCCTCCATCAATTACTTTCGAATGGGAGCTGTACCAAAGACCACTAAGTAGAGGCAAATGGGCAGTGTAATTGCTGCTCCAATTAACAAATTATTAATGAGGAAAGGTACATTCTTTTAGCATTCCATACTGGAATTCTAAGCACTTTTACAATAAAGTGTGATACAAAATACTAGAGTCTATAAATTATTCAAATATACTTTGAATTAAATGATTTTTTTTGGGGGGGGGGGGCTGGCCTAGCCACCTAACTACTCTTTAGACCATTATTTCAGTAGGTAAAATAAATTCATTCTGAGTTTGAAACTACTAACAAATTTAAAACAATTTATATTTATATATTTATAAATTGAAAAGTCCTTGCACTATTCAACCAAAAAACATATTCAACTATGTACTAAAAAAATGGTGCATTTGGAGTTAACAATCTCACTTCTATTTATTAGTTTAAAGACCATGGACCAGACACGCTACTCCTCAGACTTCAATGTGTCTATTTATTGTTGTTTGCCCTTTGTTCTTGATGAGGACTATCATATCAGAGTTATAATGCCATGTAATGCAAGTGAATTGGATTTAAGTGAGGGGGCTATGTAAAGTCACTAGCCTCACTTTCTCCTCCAGAACCATCTGGGTCAGTGACTAACTAAGGATCAGGATAACTAGAGATGGCCCTGGATGCAGTAGCATATCTTGGCCTTTTTAAGCTAAAAGTCTTTAACCAGTCATTTTTTGTCTGAGGCAATGCCCATTCAGACATTAAGGCAGTTAGGTAAAAAAAAGAAATAATGACTTCTTTTGCAAAATGAAATAAAAGAAAATCAGTCAGGGAGGGGAAGATCTTCAGGGATTCTGTTGAAAACAGAAACCATTGTGATCCTGGAATTAACCCTTAACAGCAACATTGTGTGATGATCAACTATGATAGATTTAGCTCCCTTCAGGTGTTTAGTGACCAAGAACAATTCTGGGAGGGCTGTGATGTAAAATGCTTTACACAGCCAGAGAAAAGACTATGGAGTCTGAATGCAGACCAAAGCATGATATTTTCACTTTTTAAAATTTGTTTTATGCTTTTTTCTTTTTCTCATGGATTTTTTCTCCTATAGTTTTAATTCTTCTATTAATACATAAGTAAGATGAAAATATTTTACACATGATTGTTTATGTATAACTTTTCTTCCCTGGGCAAGTTTTTGTAAGACCATAAGTCTTTGAAATATTCACAAAAAAATAAAATGCTCAAATGAGAGGGAATCCCTAGTTTGTCATATTAACTCAGTGAGAACAGTATCTCCTCCCAGGGAACAAAAAGACCCCAAATACAGAAGTTTTTCCCTCTCTGGTGTGCCCAACAAAGAAAGATTTGCCTAGCAAAGTGTTCTGACCTTGAATGAAAATAATACTTAGTTCTGCCCCTGGGAGCTGTACCTTAGTAACACCTTCTGGGAGCAGGAGGAAAATAACCTGCTTATTCAGTACTGTGTAAGTTGACTAAGAAAAGAATTGCTCACTGAAGGATACCTCTTAAATTTTTAAGGGTTATGTTTTGGGTTCTATTCAATTTTATTTTTATCAATTAAAAACTTATTTATTTAAAATGCTTGCAAAAACAGTGTCATTGTTTGAAATTAGAAAATTAGTGCTATAATAATAGCTCTTGAAATAGAAAGGAGAAATAATCCATAACTCCTATTGATATTATTTCCTTCACTTAGCAACATATGTCTCTCAAAGCAAATGATGTGTTAAATTAGGGACCACACCAGGAAAGGAAAGAGACTGACACAAAGAATTATATATTCAAATGAGATTTATTGAAGGATAATCTTTTTTTTAGTTTAGTTTTTTTTTTGGCAAGGCAAATAGAATTAAGTGACTTGCCCAAGGCAACACAACTAGGTAATTATTAAGTGTCTGAGGCCAGATTTGAACTCAGGTACTCCTGACTCCAGGGCCAGTGCTCTATCCACTGCTCCACCTAACTGCCCTGAAGGATAATCTTTACAGCAAAGCAAAACCTCAGGATCCTTATATAACATAAAATTTTAAATTTGAATCAGATCAAAGCTTGAGGGATAGAATCAATATGGCAAAGTAGCAGTACAGTGAAAATCTTTTCCCCTAAATCTCCACTGAACAGCTTTAAAAAAAAATGCAAGAAAAAATCAGTGGATCATTTTTTTCCAGACTAGGTCAGCAAAGGAAGACAAACAGAGAGTTCATTACAGAAACTGGGTACAGGGTCTGGTACACTGCATAGGACAAGGGGAGGTCCCAAACCCATATTTGGTCATTCTCAGGCCCATACTTAGTGAGACACTACAATGGGGACATGTATGAAGTGGTAACTTTGTCTGTTGCTCAAATCCTGGACACAGATCTATTGCCATCAAAGAAAGAAACCTACTTTCTACACCCTCCCCTACTCATACCTACCTACTTCCCCCCACCTCCAGCTATTTCAGGCCTAGGTGGTGTACCAGTATATTGAAAGAAAAGCAAGTTAAGAAGCAAGCAGTGGCAGTGTGGCAAAGACCCCAGGATCCAAGTAGAATTTCAGTTACAGTCTCCAGTCCAATCTGAATTCTATAGAATAATCAGGGCAGGAATCCCAAAACCAAAGGGAAATCCACAGTTCTATAACTGGACCAGCAGAGCTTACAGGCTTACAGTGCCTAAGTCTAGCAATAGTCTACTATTGCTCAGATTCAAACCTAGGTCAAAAGCTTGTAGAGTTTAGAACAGAGGGACAGCAATCCGATTTTTCTTTAGCGGAACATTTTGGAAGTACTGAAAGACTGCTGATCTAGAACCTGAACAGTTCCTGAGGTTTCAATAATCAATAATAATTCAATAATCAAGTTATTGAAACAATAGGAGCAGTCTTTCCCACTAGAAGTAAGCAAAACCCAGTCCTAATATCAAATCTGAAGCCAAGAAATAAAACTAGAAAAATGAGCAAACAAAAAAAATACCACTATAAAAGTTATTATGGTAAGAAAATGACCTCAAAACATTAACAAACATAAACTCAATTGAAAAATCCAGTTTGGACACCAATTCAGCTGTAATCCCTGAAAGAGATGAAGCAAGAGTTGAAAAAAGTTTTAATATATTTTTTAGTCAATGAAATGGAAGTGCAAAAATTAAAGAGTGGAAAAGAAATGAGAACTATGGAAGAAAGATACAAAAGGAGAATTAACAATGTGTCATAAAAATTTGTAGCAACAAACTCTTTGATAATTAGAACTGATCAAATAAGAGTCAATGACTCCATGAGACAAGAAATATTGAAAAAGTCAAAAAAATTGAAAAAAATAAGAAGACTTAAAGTGTGTCTCACAGCAAAAAACTAGGGGAAAAAAAGCCCTAATGTTTGTCCTTCATTCTCAAAGAAGATCATGATATCAGGGAGGTGATGCCATGACAAGCACATTAATTGGATTTGAGTGGGGGGGGTTGCTGTGCTAAGTCAGCAGCCTCATTTTCTCCTCCAGAATCATTTGGGTCCAATGATCAGATATGAATCAGGAAGACTGGAAATGTCCCTGGATGTGAGGCAATCAGGGTTAAGTGACTTGCTCAAAGTCACACAGTTAGTGTCAAATGTCTGAGGCTGGATTTGAACACCTGTCCTACTGACTCCAAGGCTATTGCTCTATCCACTGTGCCACCTAGCTGCCCCAAGAAGAAAAAAACCTAGAAAAAAAGATCAAGGAGAAAATAATTAAGAATCATTTTTTTTAATTTATTTTGTTTTTTTCTCATGATTTTTTCCCTTTAATTCTGACTTCTTTCACAAAATGAATAATATGGACATACGTTAAATGTGATTGTACATGTATAAACTATTGATCAGGAAGCAAAGTGGGAGGTTCGAAGATCAGATACCATTTTACCATAACATGCCATAAAAAAATGTCGATTAACAATCCGGTAATGTAATTCCTATGACCCACTGGGCAGCTTCTAGGAAACCAAAGTCTTTGGGTTGGGGGGGGGTTGGTTGAAGGTCTGAAAGGAAAGACCATCCTGATGATTTGTCCACTGAGTGGCAAGCTTGGATATACCATGTATCAATACTTTGTTACCAGATATCACATATTGGCTTTTTGCCTGGGATTGTTGGAGTGATATGGGAGAGGAAATCATATTCAAAGATCGAGGACTCCAGCAGCAGCCAGGCCATCACTGGAAGACTTGCTTCCTAATAAATCAGATCATAGGGTGAAATGATTCTGGAAGAGGGAGAAGGATATCTTTGCAAAACATACCCTCACTATAATAAATATAGTGTGTAAATGATGCCACCATTAACTTGGTTGGCATGGTTCTCTTCAAATACAAAGGAAAATGACAATTATCAGATTACTTGCTATCATGGAGAGGGAAAAATGTGGAATTCAAAAACTTACAGAAAGATGAATGTTGAAAACTATCTTTGCAAGTAAATGAAAAAATAAAATAACATTCAAAAAAAAAGAATCATTGGACAACATGAATATCATGACCGAAATAAGAACCTTGACATCACATTTTAAAAATTAAAAAAAAACAACGCTCAAAATCTTTTAGAATCAGTGGAAAATAAGAAAGGATCTGCCAGTCAACTCCTGCAAGAATAGACAAGATTGAAAACTCCCAGCAACATTATAACCTAAATCTGTAATTTCCAAGTCAAAGAAAAAAAATATTGCAAGCATCCAGAAAGAAGAAATTCAAATACCAAGGAGTTACAGTCAGGATCACCTGTGATTTACCAGTCATCACCATAAAAGGGTAGAGACTCCAGAATAACATATTCTGGAAGGTTCATAGTTAAGAATTACTTAACTTGCAAAACTGAATATAATGCTACAAGGGGGAATACTTCCAAGCATTCCATATAAAAAGACCAGAGCTATGTAGAAATTTTGAAGTTCAGACACAGTTAAGAGGGACATGGGGGGTGGGGGCAGCTGGGTGATGCAGTGGATAGGACACCAGCCCTGGAGTTAGGAGGACCCAAGTTCAAATTCAGCCTCAGACACTTAATAATGACCTAACTGTGTGACCTTGGGCAAGTCACTTATAATCCCATTGCCTTATAAACTCCCCCAAAAAAAAGAGAGAGAGAGAGAGAGAGACATAGAAAATCACAAATGAATGATGATAAGGGACTAAACAAGGACAAATTGCTTATGAAGAGATAACATGTGACTCCTTCGAATCCTATCAACATCAGAGGTCATGGAGGGAAGTCTAATTAAATAGAAAGCTTGGGAGTATTTTCTATTATGTTTTGATGGTATTAAAAGAAGAATGGAATGGGAAGGGAAAAGGAATACATAAAGTAGGGAAAGGAAAAGAAGATTTCAGGAAAATTATCTTATATAATCAGGGTATATACAAATAGGCATTTATTTATATGAACAAGAATAAAAGGATAAGGGAAAATGATTGATATTCTCATTTTATTTGGACAAAGGAAGGAAGACTATAAATCCATATAGCTACATATAGAGATAAATTTCATTCAATAGGGAAATAGGAGGGAAAAGGATAAGGTGAACTTAAATGGAAAGTAGATTGAGTTCTTCATAAAGAACTGAAAAAGTCTGAGTGCAAATTAAAGCATATTTTTCTATTTTCTTTATTTTTCTTAGTTTTTTGCAACAAGGCTAATATGGATATAAATTTTGCTTAATTTCACATCTATAACTGATATCATGTGTCTTACTTTCTCAATGGGTGGGGGAGGATCTGAAGGGAAGGAGAGAATTTGGAATTTTTTGGTAAAAAAAATGAATGTTAAATAATAAATTTATTTTTTAAAAAAGAAAGTAAATGCATAAAATTAATTTTAGTTTATTTTGAGGTTCAAAGAATGGCTTAGAGAGTGCCCATAAATTGGTATATGGATCAACAAACTAAAAATATAATAGAATACTGTAGGAAATGAAGGGGATAGTTTCAAAGAAATCTAGGAAGACTTATATGAACTGATGTAAGCTGAAGTTAACAAAACCAGAATAATTTATATGATGATAACAATGCAGCAAAAACAAACAACTTTTAAAGAATTAGAAACTCTGATTAGCATAAAAACAACCATTATACCAGATGATTAATACTAAAATATGCTATTTACCTCCTGATAGAACTAGGCAAAGGACTCATAATAGAGAATATTATGTGTCATTCATAAAGGGAAAAGGATTGAGAGGGAGAGAGAATATATAGATTTTTTTGCTTGATTGGGAAAAAAATCATATGATTGATTTTTGAAATGACTAAATCATGTCTGAGTGAAAAGTGCAGGAGAACAATTGGTAGCATCAAAATATTAACTTCAAATTTTTATGCAGAAATTATTCCATCTGAAATATAAAAGTTTTGTTCTATTAGTTTTCCTCAGTTCCTATAGGTTCTGGGGCAGTTAGAAATGAGGAAACTCTTTCTGCTCATATATTAGGATTTTTGTCCATTGCAAGGATGAAAGGAGAAAAGAAGGCAGAAATAGTGAAGCTATCACCAAATGCTGATTTTGTAAGTTTATTGGGCCTAGTCTTCGATCCTTGACTCAACTTAGCAAAATATCTATTAAGTTTCCTAAAACTCACCCCCAATAAAAGTGATCACTTGGGTCAAAATGGTCTCAAGGAAAACTCAAATAAAAAAAGATAACATTAAGTTTGTTCACAAAGATCAACCAAAACATATTTATGTGGATAAACTCCATGAATTAAAGAAATTTGGCCAGCCTATTCAAATTAGGTACATAGAACATGAAGAGAGACCAAAAGCTTTAAATGACTTGGGAAAGAAGATTCAGCTACTTATGAAAGTAGTAGAAGCATATAAGAATAAGGATGAAAAATATGATCATTTAGATGCGGCTGACATGGAAAAAGTGGAGAAATTTATCAACGAAGCCATGAATTAGTTGAATAGTAAAATGAATGCACAAAACAAATTAAGCCTCACTCAAGATCCTATTGTGAAAGTAGCAGAAATAATCTCAAAATCCAAGGAGCTGGATAATTTTTGTAACCCCATCATTCACAAGGCCAAACCCAAAGTGGAGATGACTGAAGACCAAGCGAAATCGAATGGTGAACACAATGGACCAATGAATGGACAGAGTGGGACTGAAAGTAAGCCTGACAAGACCAAGGAAAGCTCCCCGTATGCTAAACCTTCTGGAGAGATGGAAGTGGACTAAGGCACCAAGCTCTCCATCACCTATTGAGACAGTGTGAGTAACCACAGGGCCCATCATTCTTTGCATCTGGGACACCCAACAGATGTTCCGTTGTTCTTAGCCATTTTTGTCATTTGTTCTTTGCAGTAGTTTTGAAAAGTGTTTTATATTGAGTGCACCTCTGATGTTCAGTTCCAATGATTAATGCTGCTTAGGCGAAGCTTTAGCTGAATAGATTGTATAAGTCAGTTTAAGCTTTTCCAATTTATCTTTTATCAGACTTGCAGAATTGATAGAAAGATGGCAACAATCTACCTTATTTAAAGCTTCTCTTGTGGATAAACCTCAGCTCCTTTATTCAGGAAAGGAACACTGTATTGCACTACTGATGCAGAAGTGTAGATTTAATTGCATCGTTATTTTTTGAAAAAAGAAATTGGAATTGAAGTGGTTGAAAGCCATTGAAGCACTGACCTTTTTCTAGTTATTGTATTGTTATAATTTAAATATTAAAACAAATAAGAGGCTAGCTGAAAAAAAAAGTTTGTTCACAGTCTGAATTTTTTATTTTACTTTCCTGAATCAGTCTTCAGCCCCCCAAAGCATTCTATAATAGTATTAAGCAGAACTTTTTATTCAACAATTTATATAGCATCTTACATCTATGAGAGGCATCAATAAGCATTTACATATGCTCTCTAAACAATGTATACATTCACAATGTAAATTTACCTACTTTTACAAAGGAAAGAATGCTACTTTCTGTTTACAAAAGCAAAAAAAAAAGCAAAAGTATCCTAAAAAGTGGATAATTTGTTATTAACAATATGGCAACAGTCATAGCAGCCATAAACCAGCTATTAATGAAATATAGTACTACCTCAGGCAGATAGGGGCCCCTACTCTGGTCCAATGAATTTTACAGTGCCACAACCTTTAGATAACCCTAATCATCATAGGCACCAAATATACATATATACATATATATATGTAAATGTGAGAAATGTGAGGATGGGGTAGGAGGAGAGGATCTTCCCCCCGCCCCAAATGCCAAGTTGAACCAGACCTGGCTCAGTAGATAGGTACTATTTCCATCTCCACTTCACAGAGAAGGAAAATGATGAGGATGAGAAAAGTAAAGTGACTTTGCCAGGATTAAAAAGTCATTATCCTGAGATAGTATTCAAACTGAGGAGCTTGTGACTGGAAGCCCAGCACTCTTTCCACTGTCCTACCTATTTAAGGTATCAAAATCACCATCTTTGAAACTTTAAAAATAGTCAGTTTGGATTTGGAAACACACTATTTCATTCTCTATCGCTTCAAAAATTAGGACTAGAAGAAGTAACTATCACCTGCACAGAGGCAGATTTCAAGTCAAGGTAAGGAGCAACTAAGAGGTAGCTTGACTGAAAGCAGACTGGCCCCTAACATATGCCCCTTGTATGGACAAGTCACTTAAACTCTCACTACCTTGTCAGGGTTGGCCAAACAATATCTTCCATTAGAAAAGGTTTTACTTAAATATTACATTATGAACCATACACACAAAAAGACATTACAAATAAGATGAAGATGAAACAATTTTAAAATTCACAATTTTGCTAATGTACAAAAATCATTGTTCTCACTAAAATATCTTTTACATGAACAGTGTGATGAAATATGCTTTATTATAAAAATTTAGCATTCATTTTCTTAATTTGATTTATGTAGTTGGCCAAGCACATGGTTTGAGGGTTTTTTTCTTTGTTTTTAAGCTACATACACAAGACAACAATCAATAATGTTATGTTTTTAATGTTAATCAGAGTAATCACTTTTGGATTGGGAAAGAATAAAAGCATTCGTTTATACTGGGTGCTCAATATGAAGAAGTCCCTTCTGTCTGTACAGGACTGAATGTTATCTAGAACACTGAGAGATCTTTGACTTATCCATGGTCATGAAGGTTGTATGTGTTAAAGGCAAGAACTGAAACCCAGATTTTTCAGGTTCTAAAGCCAATTTTCTATTTAATATACTACATTGCCTCTCATAATTTTGACTCCAAAGGGTGAATTATTTTATTCCATGCTTTATTTGAAAGCATGTATTGCTATAATTATATTTTGTTCATGTAACTAGTTTGTTACAATTATAATTTAGCCAGATAGGAGTAGCAGTTATTCTCCAAAGTTCATCTCTTTTTTTTCACTCTCTTGTTCATTTACTTGCATAATCTGTCTCCCCCCCCCATGATTGGAATGTACTTCCTCTTTATCTCAAAACAAATAAAAACCTTCTTTCCCCTTTAGGCAAAGTTTAAATGCTACATCTTCCATGATCTTCCATCTGTACTTCCTATTCTACTTTAATTTTTCTTGAACTCTTTGTATCTCAACTTTGCATCATGTAACCTATTCTGCATTATAGTTATTTGCATACACATAACTTTAAAATCCTATTTGGAAATGACTAGACAAATTGTGGTAAATGATTTTGAAGTACAGTAAGAAATGATGAGTTCAATGATCTTAGAAAAACATGAGTAGACTTGAAAAAAATACTGAAAAGTGGGTGGCGAAGTCAAAATGGTGGAGTAAAGGCAGAGACTCACTGGAGCTCTCCTCCAAACCATTCCAAATACCTTTAAATAATGATTCTAACCAAATTCTAGAGAGGCAGAACCCACAAAAATTTTCCAGCCCAAGACAGCTTAGGTCCCTGGGAAGAGTCTGTTGTACTAGGGTTAGAAAGGGTCTGCTGCACAGAGCAAACCAGCTCCAGCCATTTGGAAAGATACCATGGGACACCTAAGTACATAGCAAAGGTGATGGTTTCCAGACCTCTCAGCCCAAGGATTGCCAACATCAACTTGGGAGCTCATCAGGAAAACTCTATCACACCAGAATGAGAGCAGAGCCCAATTCAACACAGTTCTAAGCTCAGCCTCGGACCCAGGGGACCAGGAGCAGGCCTGGGAAACCACACAGCTTCTGTTTCCAAAGTGCTCAATCCACTATGGTAAGGGGGTAGGGAAGATTGCAGAGGTCTCTTTGCTATCCCCGAGGCAGGACTCCATGGCTTAGCCCATACTCAGATTCAGGTTGCATTCTAGGACCCCAGACTCAGGAAAAGGAGCAGAAACACAATAAAGCTTACTTCCTGCAGCAGAGTATGAACTCTCCTCATGATTCCAGGGCAGAAAAGAGAGTTTGTGGTCCTTCACAGATCAGAGTACAGACCAGGAGAGCAGTCATAGCCTTTCATAAGACCTTGGAGGAACTAAGAACTCGCAGGTCCCTGAGGGGATACCTGAAAATAGATACAAAAATCCTCAAAAGCTTGGAACCCTTGGGACCTTCCGCCCTGGAAACAGAGCCCCAACTTAACAAAAGAGTTAAAATCAAGTCATAGGCTGGAGAAATGAGCAAATGAGAAGAAAAAATATACGACCATAGACAAATACTTTGGCCCTATGGAGGCTCAAAATACACATTCAAAAGATAATGAAGTCAAAGCTTCTGCATCCAAAGACTCCAAGAAAAATATGAACTGTTCTCAGGCTATGGAAGGGTTCAAAAAAGAATTTGAAAATCAATTAAGGAAGGTAGAAGAAAAATTGAGAAGCGAAATGAGAGCAATGCAGGAAAACCATGAAAACTAAGTCAGCAGCTTAATTTTGTTTGTTTCTTTTGGAAGACCATAGGGTTAAGTGACTTTCTCAAGGACTTACAGCTAAATAAGTATTGAGTGAACTCATGTCCTCCTCACTCCAGGGCCTGTACTTTATCCACTGGGTCACTTAGCTGCCCCTGTGAGTTTTGTTTGTTTATTAGAAGATAATCACTTCAGTTTTGGGCATACTACATCTTGATTTTTTAATTGGGGGGGGGTTGCCAGTCAGTGGGGTTTTGTGACTTGACCAAGATCAAACAGCTAAATAAGTATTAAGTATATGATATCAGATTCAAACTCAGGTCCTCCTGACTCCAGAGCTGGTGTTCTATCCACTGTACCACATAGTATCCCTTGATGAAGGAGATACCAAAAAAATACTGAAGAAAATAACATCTTAAAAACCAGTTTGGATAAGTTCAATGATGAGAATACCTTAAAAAAACAGAATTGACCAAATATGAATACCCTCTCCCAGATTGTGGGAGAATTGGAAAAGGAGATACAAAAGGAGATACAAAAGCTCTCTGAAGAAAATAATTCATTTAAATGTAAAGGAAGCTGATGACTTCATGAGAAATCAAGAAACAATAAAACAAAACCAAAGATCTGGAAAACAGATCCAGAAAAGATATTTTAAAAATTGTTGGACTGGGGGTAGCTAGTTCAAATCTGGCCTCACTTAATAATTGCTTAGTTGTGTGACCTTGGGCAAGTCACTTAACCCCTTTGCCTTAAATAAATAAAATTTAAACAAAAATTATTAGACTACCTAAAAATGATCCTAGATGTCATTTTTTAAGAAATTATACCTAGAAGCAGAGGGTAAAATAGAAGCTGAAAGAATTCTCCTATCAACTCTGGAAAGAGATCCCAAGATGAAAACTGCCAGGAATATTATAGTCAAATTTCAGAACTCCCATGTCAAGGAGAAAATATTGCAAGCAACCAGAAAGAAACAATTCAAATATTGTGGAGTTAGCAACTTCTACATAAAGAGCTCACAGGACTTGGAATATGATATTCCAGAAGGCAAAAGAGTTTTGGATTACAATCTAAAATCAACTACCCAGTAAAGCTGAACATACTCTTTCAGGGGAAAAGATGGATATTTGATAAAATAGGGAACTTTCAAATTTTCCTGCTTTAACAACCAGAGTTGAACAGAAAGTTTGATCTTCAAGTACTACAAGGACTCAGGTGAAGTGTAGAGAAGATGGATGGGAAGGGCTAATAATGAGGGACTTAATTGAACCGCTCATATTCCTGAAAGGAAAAATGATACTGATAACTTGAATGAACCTTCTCGGTTTTTAGGGCTGTTAAAAGGAACAAGACACAGGTGGAAGCTGAATTTGAAATTATCTTAAAAATATTGAGTTAATGGGGAGAAAGGAATGCACTGGGAGAAAGGGAAAGGAGAAGTAGGTAGAATGGGATATATTATTTCATCTAAAAGAGGCATGAAAAAGTTTTTGTAGTAGAGTGGAAGAAAGGGAAGGTGAGGGAGAGTGAGTAAGTTCAGGGAGGGAATAACATACACATTCAATTGATTATAGAAATCTATCTTACTCTAGAGGAAAATAGGAGAGTAAAGGGATGGGGGGAGGTGTAGGTGATAGAAGGGAGAGAAGATTGTAGAAAAAGGTAATCAGATGCAATACACTTTTTTTTGTTTGCTTTTGTTTTTTTTGCAAGGCAAGGAGGTTAGGTGACTTGCCCAAGATCACACAGCTGGGTGGATGTTGAAAATCTCTGAGGTCAGATTTGAACTTAGGTCCTCCTGACTCCAGGACTGGTGCTCTGTCCATTATACCACCTAGCTGCCCCCTGCAACACACTTTTGAAGAGGAACAGAGTGAAAGGACAGAGAGAGAATAGAATAAAAGGGGGTAGGGAGGAATGAGATGGAGAGAAATACATCTAGCAGTGGTAGCTGTGGGGGAAAAAAGACAAGTTCCTCTGATAAAGACCTCATTTCTCAAACATAGAGAATTAAGTCAAATTTATATAAAATAAGAGCCATTCCCCACTTGATCGATGCTTAAGATATATGAATAGTTTTCAGATGGGGGTTACCAATGTAATCTATTTAAATATATTTTTTAAAAATGTCCTACCTTACCACTGATGGGAGAATGTCAGCTTGAAATTCTGGGGTACTAATCTATACCTATTGGATTGGTTAATAGGACAGAAGGAGAAAATGACAAATGTTGGAAGGGATGTAGGGAAATTGAGCATTGTTGCACTATTGGAGGAATTGTGAAATGATTCAACAATTTTGTAGAGTAATTTGGAACTATGCCCAAAGGGCTATAAAACCATGACTACCCTTTGGTGTAACCTAGGTCTTTATTCCAGAAGAGATAAAATATGGGAAGAAAAGAATACAAATATAGAGTGATATTTATACCAGCTCCCTTCTGGTGGCAGGGGGCTGGAGATGGAGGGGATGTTCAGTCTTTGAGAAATGGCTGAACAAATTGTAGTATGTGATTGATATGAAATGTTAAGGGGCAGCTAGGTGGCACAGTGGATAGAGCACTGGTTCTGGAGTTAGAAGGACCTGATATATGAAATGCTATACTGTTGTGGGAAATGATGAGCAGGATGCTCTCAGTAAAAAATTTACATGAGCAGATAATAATAGGAAATATATCTTATACAAAGTAGCAGCAATATTGCAGGATGATCAGCTGTGAATAGCCTACCTTTTCTCAGCAATGCTGAGAACCCTGAATGACTTATGATAAAGGATACTATCCAACCCAAAGACAGAGCTGATGGTATCTGAATACAGACTGAAGTATACTCTTTTCTTTTTTTCACTTTCTCTTTTTTTGTGTGTGTGGGGATTACTTTACAACATGACTATTATAGTAATGTTTTTCATGACTACATATTTTTAACCTACTTTCTCACTTTATTTTCTCAATGACAGTGAATAGGGTGGGAGGAAGGGAGAGAATTTGGAACTCAAGGTTTTGAAAGTAAATGTTGAAATTTTTTTTGCTTGTAGCTTGGGGAAAAATTTAAAAATAAAAATAAATTTTAAAAAATACTGGAGTGAAATAAGCCAAAAGAACATTGTTTCCAGTAACAACCACATTGTTTTAAAAATAACTTTGGGCAAATAAGTCATTCTGACTATTATAAATGCCCAAATTATCTTTTTTTTTTAGATTTTTGCAAGGTAATGGGGTTAAGTGACTTGCCCAAGGCCACACAGCTAGGTAATTATTATGTGTCTGAGGCCAGATTTGAACTCAGGTACTCCTAACTCCAGGACCGGTGCTCTATCCACTGTGCCACCTAGCTGTCCCCCCAAAATATCTATTAAGGACATATCCAGAGAAAGAACTGATAAATAGCACTATGTATTGAACAATTTTATGTATGTGTTTGCGTATGTGCATATTTGTATCTAATGATAGTCATCTCTAGGACAGGAGAGAGGCTGGGAAAAAAGGAAAGAAATTTCCACAATAGCTTGTATTATCTTTAATAGGAATAGCAAGTTGTATATAACAGATAATACATTTTGTGACTGCTCCAGTCACTCATGACATTGCCTATCCTTTACCAATATATCAACTCTCTGTCTTCTCAAAATATTAAATATTTTATGGAACTATTAGCAAGTCCTTCCTTTCCCTCTTCACCTTTTCAGCAATGATAGCTTTGGAGAGAACTTTCACATTTATAAAGATTATCATCTGGGCCCTTCCTCAAATTCCAGTTTCAGCCTTCTTAAAATTGAACCACTTGAGGAGAATAGTTAGACCTCTAATTTCATTAGTATAAAGAATGTCCAGGTGAGAAAATTCCTTTAAGGAATTAGGTCTAAGGAAGTCAGCTTCATCTCTGTAAATTATAGTCTTTACAAGTTGTCTAGGGCAGTGATGCCAAACTCAAATAGAAAGAAGAGCTGCTGAATATACATAAAGATGCTTGCATGCACATATTGACTTAGAAAACCACATATCTATATTTTCTGTGTTTTAGTGTGTTTTTATTTATCTTGTTAAATGTTTTCCAATTACATTTTAATCTGGTTCAGACCCACTAGTATTGTGGGGGTATGCTTCCCCTTATTGTATTTGACACCTTTAACCTAATACATTGAGAAGTTGTGACTTACCAGACAACCATTCTGAGTCTAGGACTTGAACCTAGATCTGAGGCTAGCTTCGTATGAACAACAATGTCACCATAAAATGAGCATTCAGGAAGCCACAAAAATATTTTCAATAGTTAAATGTAAATCAGTTAAGGCAACAGTAAACATGTATCTATGATGATAACATGATAGCAACTGCAACAAATGTGAATATATTAAAAATAGATAAATTATATGTATAAAAACAACCTGAAATCATCTTAACTGAATGTTATTTGATCCTGAGCTTAATTCATATTTTTGTTCATTAAATCCTACATGCCTTAGGCTCATAGATTTCTTCTTTCTAAGGAAAATGGTAAGCAGTGGGTTTTTCTTTTAGGAACGTTGTCTTGGGAATTCCTAAATTATCATTTATTTATATTCTCTCCCTCTATGAACCCAACAGAGAAATAACCTGCTATTTTTTTCTAAATTAAAAAAATATTTTAAACTCATGATTATCCAAGTATTTCTAGATTTTTTGGAAGAATTTTTCTTTCTTTTTATCCTTTTCTTTCACACTCAGATTCTCATATTTGAAATATTTTTCTGCTTATTCATTGAATTTAAAAATAATTAATCTGCATTGGTTTCCATTTTATTTGACTATTTTTCCAATAAATAGTAAAGATAAGGCAATGAGCTGGGCCCAAAATGCAAAAGGAGGAAGAGAATAGGTTGGATTTCCTTCATGAAGTTGCCAAGTACATTACTTACCCCCAATCTTCCTCTAAGAGGAAAGGTTCATCTTTTCAATACAAAGATTTTTCTTCAATTGCTATATGGTCATGAGATCTGGGAAACCACTGGGTCAAAAGAACTTAAAATGAATATAGCACAAGATGCATGGTGAATGTGAGCAAGCCCCATTATATAGTCACCAAAGCTTCAGAGTAGAGCAAAAGTAAAGGATATCCATAGCTGTGTGACAGAACAAGACAGATGGCCATGTGGCAAGAGTGAGGGATGACAGGAAGATAGCCAGAGTGCTGCACTAGAACCATACCAATATTAAGAGAAAGTGTAAAAGACTTGTGGTATTTTGAGTGGTCTTTGGAGGAGAATTTTTTGGGACGATATAAGTGAGAGTAGAACAAAATGGGCAGGCATAAATTGTTTTCATTTCATAGTTATTTTGAATTTTGTTTTGTTTTGTCTCCCCTAGACTGATTCACTATACCTCCCCTTTCCTTTAGTACAATCACAAACTTCACACAAAACATTTTTCAGTACTGCAACTTGCATGGACCTTTCCCTTATTGCTAGCAAACTCCTGTCCCTTCTTATTCTCCCAAAACAAATGACAATGAATCCCCGACTACTTAATAATACTTCCCCAGCAGCTGGCGCAGTGGATAGAGCACCAGCCCTGGAGTCAGGAGTACCTGAGTTCAAATCGGACCTCAGACACTTAATAATTACCTAACTGTGTGGCCTTGGGCAAGCCACTTAACCCCATTGCCTTGAAAAAACCTAAAAGAAAAAAATAATAAACCACTTACATCTCCAAGCCCCACTGCTCATTCCTCTCAGCCCTTCCCCCTCCCTTCTCCACTTCTGTTCACTGATTCCATTTTGTACTCCAGAATTCACATCTCATAATTAAACTACTTCATTTTAGCTCTCTTCCTATTGTAATCCATCCCTGAACTCACAGAAACCTGGTTCCTCCTATACAGGTATTATTCCAAACTCTAATCATCCTTTCTAGAACTGTTGCTATCCCTGATATTTGTCCTGGAGATGAATTAGAATACCCCTTGATCCTCCTTGATACTTCTAAACTCTCCCTCTATCATCATCATTCAGTAATCTCTCCTCTTTTGATGTTCATAGAGATAAGGACAGGTAATAGACTTGTGATGTCAATAGGAATCACATGATTTTTATCAACATGTGCCAGCAATTTCTTTGCCTCGAGCTTTAAGAAGGTAACTGACTTGCTTACAGTTCACACAGACCACATGTGTCAGAGACAAGGTTTAAATCTATATCTTCCTCATTCTCTCTCACCTTTTTACCCCATTGCCTCTCTTTTTGAGTTCATACAATCAACATTTATCATCTAAATCAACTCTACATTTCTCAAGTCACTGTTACAATTACCATGTTAGTTAAGGAGAGTAGCAACTGGGTTCAGATAATCAACTTGATTCTGATTTATGAAAATTTAGGAGCCTGGGAAAGAGAACTCTATTCAGACTATCCTAAAGGAAACTGAGAAGGTACACATTTAAAAAAAGATGCTAAAAATAATTCTATGGGGGGGGGGGGGGGAGCCAAGATGATTACAAGAGCGGATCATGTCTTAGGCGCTCTCTCATAAATCTTCGAAACTAAGGACTCTAAATTTTTGAGAGATAGAACCCATAGAAGGACCCAGTGAGACAGTTCTCCTACTCAAGGTAACCTGGAAAAGAACAGAAAGTCTCTGCTCCCTGGGGTTGGAGGGGCTGCCTGCCAGAGGGGTGGCCTGCCAGAGCAAAAGAACTTCAGCCTCCCAGAGGCAGCCTCAGGGTGCTAGGAGCCACAGCTCACAGCAGCAGGGGAGTTTCCTGACCTACGCCCGGGGGAGCACTGGGCACAAATTGGGGGAACAGCTGGGGGACCTCTGCCAGAGCGAGTGAAGCCCAGCCCTCAGAGCACACAGCAAGCAGCGTGGCCACCACAGTCCATATCCAGGAAACAGAAGCAGGCAAAGTGGGGAAGCAGGGCCCCCCAGGGTATGAGACCATTGAACCTAGGGAAGGGAGTGAAGAGAGAGAGACTACAGAGCTCTGCCCCTGGAACAGGACTCTGAGGCTTTGACCACATTCAGATCCTGATCACAGTCTAGGCCCCCCCATACAACAGCAGGACCCCACCACCTCAGCCCCGTGGGGGGGGGGTGCATATGGTCATTCACAGACCAGGAGGGAGGACAGAGCCTCACATACAGACATCCTTGTGGGAGTGTCCCAAAAGCTCAGGAAGCACCCCCAAAACAGGCTTAGGCTGGGAAAATGAGCAAGCAGAGAAAAAAGAGGAACACCATTGAGAAATATTTTGCCTGTGAGCCCAAGAAGGATCAAAACACTCAGTCTGAAGATGAGGAAGCACAAGCTCCTGCATCTAAAGACTCCAAGAAAAACAAATTGGGCTCAGGCCATGACAGAGCTCAAAAAAGACTTTGAAAATCAAATAAGGGAGTTAGAAGAAAAACTGGGAAAACAAATGAAAGAGATGCAGGAAAACCATGAAAATGAAGTCAGCATCTTAGTCAAGGAAATCCAAATAAATGCTGAAGAAAAATAGCATGCTAAAAACCAGCTTAGGTCAAATGGATAAAACAATTCAAAAAGTTATTGAGGAGAAGAATGCTTTAAAAAGCAGAATTGGCCAGATGGAAAAAGAGATAAGAAAGCTATCTGAGGAAAATAAATCCTTGAGATAAAGAATAGAACTCAGAGAGACTGCTGAATTTACAAGAAATCAGGACTTGATACTTCAAAACCAAAAGAATAAAAATTAGAAGAAAATGTGAAACATCTCACTGAAAAAACAACTGATATGGAAAACAGATTTAGGAGAGATAATTTAAAAATTATTGGAATACCTGAAAGTCATGATCAGCAAAAGAGCCTTGACATCATTTTCAAAGAATTACTATAGGAAAATTGCCCTGATATCCTAGATGCAGAGGGCAAAATAGAAATGGAGAGAATCCACCGATCCCTCTGAGAAAGAGACCCCAAAAAACCAACCCCTAGGAATATTATAGCCAAGTTTCATAACTCCCAAGTCAAAGAGAAAATATTACAAGCAGTCAGAAGGACACAATTCAAATAGCATGGAGCTGCAGTCAGGATCACACAGGACTTAACACCAACTACATTAAAAGATTGTAGGGCTTGGAATATAATATACCAGAAGGCAAAAGAGCTTAGAATGTAAATGAGAATCAACTACCCAGCAAGGCTGAATGTCCTCTTCCAGGGAAAAAGATGGACTTTCAATGAACCAGGGGAATTTCATATGTTCCTGTTGGAATGGCCAGAGCTGAACAGAAGGTTTGATCTTCAAATACAGGACTCAGGTGAATCACAGAGAGTGGAGGAGAAGGGGAAAATATGAAGGACTTAATGATGATGAACTGCATATATTCTTGTATAGAAAAATGATATTGATAATACTCATGAACCTTCTCAATTAACAGAGCAGGTAGAAGAAGCTTTTATAGATGAAGCACAGGAGAAAGCTGAATCTGAAGATAAAATATGGTGTAAAAATGGAGTCAATAGAAAAAAGGGAAATGTAATGGGAGAAAGAAAAAGGAGAGGGGGAATAGGCCAAGATATTTCATATAATAAGATTTTCCTTTATTACAATGAGCTATTGCAATGATATGGAAGGGGGGAAGGCAAGGGGGAATGAGGGAATCTTCACTCTCATCAGAGGTGGTAGGAGAGGAAACAGCATATATATATTCAATGGGGTATAGACATCTGGAGTAAAAAAGGAGAGGGAGGGGACAGGGGGAAGGGGTGGTGATGTGAATGAAGGAGGAGAGGATGGACCATGGTGGGGAGAGTGGTCAGATATAATGCATTTTCTTTTTTACTTCTTGCAAGAGGCTGGGATTGGATGGCCTGTCCAGGACCATAGGGCCAGGTAGATGCTGGGCCTAAGGGGTGGTATGGGGGCTCAGGGCCTCTTGGCCCCAGAGTCAGGGATCTGTCTGCTGTGCCACTCAGCTACCCTACAGTGGAGTCAGAGTGAAAGGAGAGAGAAAATATAGTACATGGTAGTGGAAAAATATGAAAGGAGGGAGTTGCGATCAGCAATGGCAATGGTGGAAAAATATGGAAGTAACTTTTGAGATGGACTTATCATAAAGAATGTGATCCACCTGTGACAGAGTTGTTGGTGTTGGAACAAAGACTGAAGCACATTTTTATTATTATTATTTGGGAGGGGGGTGCAGGGCAATGAGGCTAGGTGGCCTGCCTAGGGCCGCATAGCATGGTAATCGTTGGGTGTCTGTGGTCGGATTTGGACCAGGGTACTCCTGGCTCAAGGGCCAATGCTCTGTTTGCCAACCAGAACCCCTACTATTATTACTATTTTACTTTTATTTGGGTCTTTTTTTTTCTTTTTTTGGTTTTTGCTGGGCAGTGGGGTTGGGGTGGCTTGCATGTCACACAGCTGGGTGACTGTTGGGTATACAGGGCTGGATATGGGCTCAGGTACTCCTGGCTCCAGGGCTGGTGTTCCATCCATTGCACCACCTGGCCATAACTACAATTATTACTATTATTTTTTTAATTTTAATTTTTTTCTCTCCCCTTTATCGCTCAAGCAAGTCTTTATTTTTTTGGGGGGAGGGGGTATTTTGTTTACTCTTAAACAAGAATATTTTAGTAATGTTTGTTTGTTCAAAATGAGAATAAACAAACATTAAATATAAAAAAAATTCTATGGTTTCTATATTGCCATTTTTTTTAAGTATTTTGATATTTCCTATTACTAGTCTAGGTATCTAATTATAATAATAATAATAACAACAACAACAACTAACATTACTACATTGATTATCTCATTTTATCCTCACAACAAACTTGGAAGGTAGGTTAAGGTGACTTGCCCAGAGACACAGATAAGTCTGAAGTCATATTTGAACTTACGTCTTCTCAACTTCAGGAGCATTTTCTCTCCACTATGCCACCTAGCTAGATATCAATTGAAATTGACTTTAAAAATCTCCAAATCAGACTAGACATGAGCAAAGTAAATGAAAATAAGATTTTTATCAGATAAGCCCACCACAAACAGGAATCCAAATCTGTGAGGGGTTTGCCTTTTATAGTGTTTAGGAATCATTCATTTTATTTTATTTTTTTTAAGGTTTTTGCAAGGCAAACAGGGTTAAGTGGCTTGCCCAAGGCCACACAGCTAGGTAATTATTAAGTGTCTGAGACCTCATTTGACCCAGGTACTCCTGACTCCAGGGCTGGTGGTTTATCCACTGTGCCACCTAGCTGCCCTGAGTCATGCATTTTAGAAGTAGGATGATCAAGAGCTAGTATAGACTTACCAAAAGCAGCTCATGCTAGCCTAACTTCATTTTCTTCTCAACAGAGTTATTAGATCAATGAAAGCAGAATATATAATTTGATGGAGCTGAATAAATAGATCATTGAACTTGTCCATTAGGATATATTGTGGACTCACATTAATGATAGAAAGTTAGAATTGCAAGAAGAGAATAGGCTAGACCGGTTGTGGAAAATTGCATAGTACTTTAATCTCAAATTGTCCCTTTAATAAAAAATGCATGATGAATGAAAAACATAAAAAATCATTTATTGTTTATTCTGTTGCAGTATTGGGAATTCAAATGGCAAACAGTGAGGTAGCTCTTGTTCTCAAGAAGCTTCTATTCCAAAAGGGGTAAGACAGCACACATAGGGGACTGGTAGCCAGGGAAGGAAGTTTTAGTTTGTAAATCACTTAGTTTAATTAGTGCAGCATTTCCAAAAGTAAATGTATTATTTGATTATTTTGCTCAGAGCAAAAAGTGTTTTTGGCAGGAGATGGCAAGGTGCTTGAGTAAATGGTTGTATGGTATGTGAAACATAGTCTGGCCTGAGACTGGCTAGATATATTGAATTAGTTCAGTTTTCATTAATTCAGCCACCAGTGATCAGGAAAAGATGTGATCCCATGATCACATGTGATCATGTGAGAGTGAAGGCTAATGGATGAACAATCCAAGATTTCCTGGAACCTGAATAATTCCAAAAAGATCAATTTGAAAACTCTCAGCACATTGAATGGATTCTCTTTTTTTTGTTTTGTTTTGCAAGGCAATGGAGTTAAGTGACTTGCCCAAGGTCACAGCTAAGTAATGTAAGCTAAGGTAATTATTAAGTGTCTGAGTTTAAATTTGAACTCAGGTCCTCCTGACTAGAGGGCCATTGCTCTATCCACTGAGCCACCTAGCTGACCCACTGAGTGGATTCTTTTTTTTCCCTTTTCTTTTTTTCCATTTATTTATTTATTCATGTATTTATTCTTATTCTGTACAAATAATGTTTTTTATACATTACTAAAGTATTCTTGTTTAAGAGTAAACATAATACCCCCTCCCCCCCCAAAAAAATATAGACCCACATGAGTGATAAAGTAAAGGGAAGGGGAAAAAATTAAAATTAAAATTAAAATTAAAAAATAATAATTGTAGGTATGGCCAGGTGACGCAGCGAATGGAGCACTGGACCTGGAGCCAGGAGCATCCAAGCCCAAATTCAACCCCAGACACCCAACAATCACCCAGTTGGGTGACTGTGTGGAAGCCACCCAAACCCCATTGCCCTGCAAAGACTAAAAAAAAAAAAGACCCAAAATAAAATAAAATAATAATAATAATAATAATAATAATAATAATAATAATAATAGCAGGGGAGGCCAGGTGGCATACAGAGCACTGGCCCTTGAGCCAGGAGTACCCAGGTCCAAAGCCAGCCTTAGACACCAAACAATCACCAAGCTGGGTGGCCCCAGGCAGGCCACCCAGCCGCATTTGCCCTGCAACCCCCTCCCCCCCAAAAAATAATAATAACAAAAAATGTGCTTCAGTCTGTGTTCCAACACCACCAGCTCTGTTGTGGGTGAATCACATTCTTCATGATAAGTCTATCACAAAAGTTACTTCCATATTTTTCCACTGTTGCCATTGCTGATCGCAACTCCCTCCATTTGTACTTCTCCACTACCATGTACTATATTTGCTCTCTCCTTTCACTCTGACTCTGCTGTAGAGTAGCTGAGTGGTACAGCAGCCAGATTCCCGTCCCTGGGACCACAAGGCCCCGAGTCCACATACTACCCCTTAGGCCCATCATCCACTTAGTCCTATGGTCCCGGAAAGGTCATCCAATCCCAGCCTCTTGCAAGAAGTAAAAAAGAAAATGTGTTATATCTGACCACTCTCCCTGCATGGTCCATCCTCTCCTCCATCACTCACATCCACCCCCTTCCCCCTTGTCCCCCTTCTCTCCTTCTTACTCCAGATGTCTATACCCCATTGATTATATATATGCTGTTTCCTCTCCTAGCCACCTCTGATGAGAGTGAAGATTCCCTCATTCCCCCTTGCCTTCTCCCTTCATATTGCAATAGCTCATAATAATAAATGTAATAAAGAAAAATCTTATTATATGAAATATCTTGACCTATTCCCCCCTCTCCTTTTTCTTCCTCCCATTACATTTCCCTTTTTTCCATTGACTCCATTTTTACACCATACTTTATCTTCAAATTCAGCTTTCTCCTGTGCTTCATCTATAAAAGCTCCTTCTACCTGCTCTATTAATTGAGAAGGTTCATATGAGTATTATCAATATCATTTTTCTATGCAAGAATACATGCAGTTCACCATCATTAAGTCCCTCATATTTTCCCCTTCTCCTCCACTCTCTATGCTTCACCTGTTGCATCCGAAGATCAAACCTTCTGTTCAGCTCTGGCCATTCCAAAAGAAACATTTGTAATTCCCCTGGTTCTTTGAAAGTCCATCTTTTTCCCTGGAAGAGGACATTCAGTTTCACTGGGTAGGTGATTCTCATTTGCATTCTAAGCTCTTTTGCCTTCTGGAATATTATATTCCAAGTCCTACAAGCTTTTAATGTAGTTGGTGCTAAGTCCTGTGTGATCCGGACTGCAGCTCCACAATATTTGAATTGTGTCCTTCTGGCTGCTTGTATTATTTTCTCTTTGACTTGGGAGTTCTGGAACTTGGCTATAATATTCCTGGGGGGTTTTTTTTGGATCTCTTTCTTGGGGAGATTGGTGGATTCTCTCCATTTCTATTTTGCCCTCTGCTTCTAGGATATCAGGGCAATTTTCCTGTAGTAATTCTTTGAAAATGATGTCAAGGCTCTTTTCCTGATCATAACTTTCAGGTATTCCAATAATTTTTATCTTTCCTAAATCTGTTTTTTATATCAGTTGTTTTTTCAATGAGATGTTTCACATTTTCTTCTAATTTTTCATTCTTTTGGTTTTGAAGTATTGTGTCCTGATTTCTCATAAAATCAGCAACCTCCCTCAGTTCTATTCTTTGTCTAAAGTGTTTGTTTACCTCAGAGAGCTTTCTTATCTCCTTTTCCATATGACCAATTCTGCTTTTTAAAGCATTCTTCTCCTCAATAACTTTTTGAACCGTTTTATCCATTTGACCTATGCTGGTTTTTAGCATGTTATTTTCTTCAGCATTTTTTTTTTGGATCTTCTTGACTAAGCTGCTAACTTCATTTTCATGTTTTTCCTGTATCTCTCTCATTTCTTTTGCCAATTTTTCTCCTATCTCCCTCACTTTATTTTCATAGTCTTTTTTGAGCTCTGTCATAGCCTGAGCCCAATTTCTGTTTTTCTTGGAGTCTTTAGATGCAGGAGCTTGTACTTCCTCATCTTCAGATTGAGTGTTTTTTTTTGCAGGGCAAATGGGTTTAAGTGGCTTGCCCAAGGCCACACAGCTAGGTAATTATTGTCTGAGACTGGATTTGAACCCAGGTACTCCTGACTCCAAGGCTGGTGCTTTATCCACTACACCACCTAGGTGCCCCAAGATTGAGTGTTTTGATACTTGTTGGGATCATAGGCAAAATATTTCTCAATGGTGTTCCTCTTTTTTCTCTCCTTACTCATTTCTCTAGCCTGTGCCTGTTTTTGGGGTGCTTCCTGAGCTTTTGAGTATTATTGCGACAGTCCCCACAAGGATCTCAATGTGTGAGGCTCTGTCTTCCCTCCTGGTCTGTGAATGACCATAAGAGCACCCCTCTGCCACAGGGCTGAAGTAGGGGGGGGACTGCTGTTCTATGGGGGGGGGCCTAGACTGTGATCAGGATCTGAATGTGGTCAGAACCCTAGAGTCCTGTTCCAGGGACAGAGGACAGAGCTTGGCATTCTCTCTCCACTCCCCTCCTTAGGTTCAGCACTCATGCCCTGGGGGCTCCTGCTTACTGGCTCTGCCTGCTTCCTGTTCCTGGATCTGGGCTGCCAGGGCCATGCTGCTTGCTGAGTATCCTGAGGGCTGGGCTTCACATGCTCGCTCTGGCAGAGGTACCTCTGCTGATCCCCCAAGTTGTGCCTGGTGCTCCCTGGGGGTGTAAGTCAGGAAACTGCCCTTGCTGCTGTGAGCCAGCTCCCAGTGCCCTGGGGCTACCTCTGGGAGGCTGAAGTTCCTTTGCTCTGGAAGGAACCCTGTCGAGCTTAGCCTTTCTGCTCTTTTCCAGGTTACCTTGGGCTGGAGAACTGTCTCACTGCATCCCTCTGTGGGTTCTGTCTCTTGAAAATTTAGTTAGAGTCCTTAGTTTCTACGTTTTGAGTGAGAACACCTAAGACAGGATCCTCTCCTAACACCATCTTGGCTCCTCCCCGCCAGTGGATTCTTGATAGGGATTTGTAAGAGGATATAAATAGGAATTATCCAGGGTGAAATTATGGGGATGGTTCTATGATGTTTGCTGTTGGAAAGAATACCCAAATTGATGTCATCTTTGAACAATAGAAATATCAAGATATATTAGACTAATAAGTTAGGAGACATATGTAAGTGAAGTAGATTTGAATTTGGTCAAGTCATATTATTCTTGTGGATGAGGTGGGAAGATATAATCTAAATGGTAGTACCATAGTATGGATTTGAAAATAGTTGAATTATAAAATGCATAAAATAGTCATTAAGAAGTTGACTTCGAGAGCTTTCTAGTAGATTACCCTCTGGAATCTTCCCTTTGCCTAGCTCATTTCAACATTTTTATCAACTGCTCATCATTCATTTTATATATCTAGACACTTCAGTTTTCTGAGGTTTCTTCCACCAACCTTGATGCTGGGATATGATTGCAATGAGATTGGAATCAGGTGACCCAAAGGATATTTACCTCATGATTTTCATGCATTTTGTCCAGGGACAAAAAAATTTAATTAGTGCTTCAGGATAGTATTGTCTTATCTCCTACAGAACAATCTTAACTTTTTGATGCATATAAGGAGGAGTAGAATGTGAACCAGCTAAGTGTAACATATGGCACTTATCCCCACAGAATTCTATCATAATGTAAAAGTATAGGTCACTTGAATCACTCGCTTGATTGTTTCTGCCCAACTTAAATAATTAACAAATGTTGCTTTTGACAGTGCTTTGGATCCAAATGTTAACCCTCCCCCCACTTGCATACAAACAGACATACACACAAACACACACACACACACACACACACACACACACACACACAAACACACACACACATACATACAGAAACTTGTACACCTTTACCAGGAACAAGCAACAAGCTAGGATGATGGCACAGTGGATCTCTCTGCGTAAATTTTGTTCATATATACTGTCTTAAAAATTTGTTGATCAGTTAGCATACTGGATTCTTATATACCATAATCCTTTACTCACAATTTTAAATACTCAGAGAAAACATCATTGATGGGAATAACTAGTTTAATTACTTCTCTCAGTGATTAAAAAAAGGACCTGGGGGGTGGATATGGAGAATAAAAGGAGAAAATATATTTTCCAAGAAGTCTAATGGTGAAAAAAAGAGAAAATCAAGAATAACACTTCCTATTTTAAAAATTTGTTCCTTGACTTTGTAAGGAATCTCACCATATTATGTATTAATGTATTTTAGGCCTATGGTATTATTCTTCTTTTAATTAAATCACTATAAGTGTTTTAGTTCCTATTTAGTCTTAGCCCCTAAAATAAGACTTAATGAGGTTAAAATCAATTTTATAATTTTGTCTAATGGAACCATTTAGCATAGGGCTGCTGCTTATATGCACTAAAGGATTTTGATCATATTGTTTTTTCTGTTTCCATTTCAATAGGTAATGCCACCTTCTAGTTTACATAATGAAAAAATTAACCTAAAGTATCCTCCTCTACTATGAGGAGCTCTCTTTTTTTTTAAGTTCTGGTGATTATTTCAGCAGGAAAGGGGAAATTTTGCTCATATTTCTTCAATACTTTTAAATCTTGAACATAAATTCAAATTAATAGAGCCAATGTTGTGTAGTGGATGGAGTGCTAACCTCAAAATCAGAATAACTAGTTTCGTTTAGGCTTCCAACACAGGAAACAGTATAATCAATGCAATCATGGGCATGCCATTCAATCTCTCTGAGACTTTTATCTGCAAAGTGGAGCTAATACTTGTAAATACCTATCTCACAAGCTTATTGTGAAGCTTACATGCAATGATGTATCTTAAAGAATTTTGTAAAACCTAAATCATTACATAAATGCAGTTATTATTACAATGAAGACATTTAATAGTCTTCCCCTGAATATTTTAAAATTTTTTTAACTTACATTTTTTTCCAATTACAGGTAAAGATAGTTTTCAACATTCATTTTTTTTAAGATTTTGAGTTCCACATTTTTCTACTACCCTTCCTTTCTTTTCCTTTTCTTTCCCCTCTCCATGATTACAAGTGATCTGATATAGGTCATACAAGTACAATCATGTGAAACATATTTCCATATTAGTAATATTAAAAGGGGGGGGGACCCCGTGAAAAAGAAAAAGACATAAAGCAAATTTTAAAAAGTGAAAATAGTATGCTCTGGTCTGCATTCAGAATCCAGAGCAAATTTCTGAGTGAGGATAGCATTTTCCCTCACAAGTCTTTTAGAATTGTCTTTGATCACTGCATTTCTGAGAATAGCTAAGTCTATCATAGTTGATCATAACACAATGTTACTGTTCATGTGTACAATGCTCTCCTGGTTCTACTCACTTCACTCAGTCTCAGTTCATGTGATCTTTTCAGGTTTTCTGAAATCCATCTCTTCATAATTTCTTACAGAATAATAATATTCCATCACATTCTTATACCACAACTTGTTTTTTATATTGTTTTATTTTATGTTTTTCAAATTAAATGTAAAGATAGTTTTCAACATTCATTTTTTGGTAAGCTTTTGTGTTTCTCGTTTTTCTACTATGCCCTTCCCATCTCCCCATGGCATCAAGTAATCTGATGTGGGTTATAAATATACAATCATGTTTAACAAATGCCATATCAGTGATGTTGAAAAAGAAGAATCAAACTAAAGGGAAAAAACATGAATGAGAAAGAAAAAATATAAAAGAAGTTTTAAAAAATGAACATCATATGTGCTTTGCTCTGCATTCAGATTTCATAGTTTTTTCTCAGAATATGCATGGCACTTTTCATCACAGGTCTTTTCAAATTGTCCTTGATCATTGAACTGACAAGGGGAGCCAAGTCCATCATTATTCATTGTTTCACAATATTGCTGTTATTGTGTACAATGTTCTCCTGATTTTCTTCATTTCACTCAGCAGCAGTCAATGCAAGTCTTTCCAGGGAATGGGACAAGGCTAGCTTTAATCATCTAATAATAAGTAGCAATCAGCTCATAATCAGCTGTATTCAACTCCTAATTTTTGCCTATATTACTTTTGTACAAAAAAGACTTTAATGCAATCAATATTATCCAGTTTACTTCCCATAATGCTCTTTATCTCTTGTGTATTCCTAAATTATTCTCCTTTCAATATATCTTATAAGTAATATATCCCATGTTCTTACATGTCTAGGTCATGTATTCATTTTTCTTGGCAAATGGTTAAGATACTAGTTTGTCTGGTTCCTGCTAGACTGATTTCCAGTTTTCTCAGCAAGAACTAATTTTTTTTTTTTAGTTTTTGCAAGGCAATGAGGTTAAGTGGCTTGCCTAAGGCCACACAGCTAGGTAATTATTAAGTGTCTGAGGCTGGATTCCAACTCAGGTACTCCTAATTCCAGGGCTGGTGCTCTATGCACTGCATCACCTAGCCACCCCTAGGTTAATTATAAAGTATATAATTTGGTTACACAGAAATGCCAGAAAAGGGAGACTAAATAGTTAATCTTTTACCAGAATGATATGGTAACATTATAGTTTCAGGAGTTTATTAGTATAGATTCTGGTAATGTTAGTTTTTACATAAAATAGTGGAACAAGTGGAGACCTAAGAACAGAAAAGCCCCCAAGAAAGATTTTTGGATCTGCCTCCTTATAAGAAAAGTTTTGTGGTCTATTCTATCTGAAGAGGGATACAATCATGTTTAACATATTTCCATAATAGTTATGTTGAAAAAGAAGAATCAAACTAAAGGGGAAAAAAAATGAATGGAAAAGAAAAAATATATAAAAGAAGCTGATATTCCAATTATGTAATATTCCAATTAGGCTGTGAGATTTTTTTTTTAAAGTAACTGTTTGCCTTCTCAAAAATTTTACCAGTTAAAATCAAGAAGTGTTAAATATTAAATCCTTTGAATGGAAAATGTTTTGTGGAAAATGGAATCATGTCTGTGGTTTATATATAGCTAGTTCAGAACAGTATTAACTACAGTCAAAAAGAGTTAATGAAAAAGAATACTGGGACAGAATATTAAGGGAAAATGTAAGTTGTATAGTCTGAGTATGAGGTTCTGAAAGTACTGGGAAGATAATCAAGGCATAGAGACAATTGGGGTTTTTGAACCATTTGTTAAGTATGGAAATTGGTTAAAGTATATAGATAGAAGATTGGAACAGAATTGATATTGTATACGTAAAAGGATTAATTTTGGGGATTTGGGGCCTTGGGAGGTGATTTCAAAATCAATTTTTAAAAAAGAGGGTAGTGTAAAAAGCTAAAAGTTCAAATGGAGATATATATTTAAATGAGGTTAGGGGAATCTAAAATTGCATTAAACAGCCACTTTTGTAATATCTGACAGTAAATTGATTGGAAAAGTGATAAACCCAGTAAGATGAAAAGTTTGATATGAAAGCAATTGCTAGGTAAATGTTAACTTTTTATATGTTATTGATTCTATAATGTGCTAATCTTTTGAACAAAATAATCTGAAGATATATATGTAAACTGAGTTAAGAGGTTTGTATAAAAAAAGGGGAGGGGTTGGGTTTTTTTTATTTTAACATTTTATGACTCCTCCAGAGTCAGAGGAAGAAAAAGAATTAATGGAAATGCTGTAATAGAAAGGGACAGAATGGTCTTGGTGGAGGCTGGCAGTCTGCCAAAACTATTGTCAGAATAGACTGTGAGTGTGCTCTAAAGCTTGATTAGCTTTAGAATTACTAAACAAGGGGAATTGGAAAACACCAATTCAAAATAATGTATGGGGTATAGTTCACGTATCTGAAAAAAAAATCTGGGGTGAGTGAGTAATGATAAACAGTAAAGGTAAAGAATTAGTACATATTCCTTTAATATCTCAAATTGAGAGGACTCTCCAATTACCAGAACATAAAATGTTGTAATATTAAGAAATGTTGGTCAGTAAGAACAGAAAATGCTTATAAGTTAGAGCACTGAGAAGTTAGAATTGTACTGGTAAATGTAAAAAGAATTTGCAAGCTTTTAGGCTTTGAAAAAGAAAAAGATTTAAGGTTTTTCTGAACATGACTTTTGGAATTTAAGAGAAGTATAAAGAAAATCTTGTAATTATAAAAAAGGGATTTTTAGCAACAACTGGTCTTAAGAATTTTTCTGTGCTGCAAAATTCTAGGGAGTAAAGGGAATATACATGAAATTGAAATATGTAGAAAAATTAGTAAACTTTGTATAAGAACAGATTTAAACAACTTTTTTGTGAATTTAAAATTGTGTTACAATAATGAACAATGAATGTATTGAGGTTTAACGTATCACATTTGTAAAGATTTGTTATGAGAAAACTAGAGAATACCTTGCCAACAGGTTATATCTCTCAGGGTCTTTTTGGCCCGGAGAATTTGTGAAAGGCTTTGTTTTGTTTAGTTTTTTTACCTCATGTTTATAAAAGGGAATATCTATTTGTAAGATCAATGTAGTTTATTATCTGTTATTTAAGAAGAAATTATATATGTAAATATAACACTAGCATGGCTAAAAAATATACATTGAGTTTTTGAATTATATGTATAAGACTAAATTCGTGAAGAATCTTATTTTCTTTGTTTTGAAAATAGAAGCGTATTTGGAAAAAGATAAATAAGTTTATAAAGCACAAATTTAGGAGAGGTTTGTTTGTAAAAGATAATTATAAGGTTAACTTTAAGAGAATCTGTTGTTTTGTTTTGTTTTAAGAGAATGAGATGTCAGCATGAAACTTTATGTTTCATGTACGTTAATGATTTAATGTCTGAATTTTAAAGAAATAAAATTGCATATTTCTTCCCCTATGTTAAATGCAGATTCAGGATAGTGTAACTGCAAGATACCCTTTCCAACAATATTGTATAAATGTGAGGGGCTTTGGAAAATGATTAGGAAATTAAAAATTATGTAACCCTAATGACTTATCAATGAATAAAATGTTGAAGAGTGTTATTAAACATGTGATCTACCTTTGGAAATATAAACTATTTTACTGTAATGTGGTCAAAACTGGAATTAGTGATTGATTGCTTTGTAGGGATAATGAGGGAAATTATCAAAGGTCATGACCCTCTGGGTTCCCTGAAATTTTTAAATGATGTGTCAGACCTTGCTCTAGAACTGTAGGTCCAGGTATAAATGTAATAATGGAAAGAATAATTTTTGAAATCTAGTTTTTTTTTTTTTAGGTTTTTGCAAGGCAAATGGGGTTAAGTGGCTTGCCCAAGGCCACACAGCTAGGTAATTATTAAGTGTCTGAGACCGGATTGGAACCCAGGTACTCCTGACTCCAAGGCCGGTGCTTTATCCACTATGCCACCCAGCCTCCTGAAATCCAGTTCTTAATGTGTTACACTTATTATTGTTTTGTTAAATTTAGATAATGAATTGAATGAATTCTGAAAAAATAATAATTTGTATTTCAAACATGGCTGATAATTAAACAGGTTTATTATAGAGAATTGTTTGCATAAGAACTTGCCAAATATATATATATATATATATATATATGAATTGTTGTGCTAATATGTGTATACATATATGTGTGTGTATGTATGTATGTATATATGTATAGATTTGTATTTATAATCTCAAAGTTGTAGTTGTTTGCTTTAAAGTAAAAGCCCCTGAGCAACATGGGAAAGAAAATAATGATAATAATTTGTGGGTTTTTTTGTGACATTCTCTGGCTAATTGTTGTGTGAGAATTCTTAGAATAATCTCCTAGCAAAGGAGGTGTTTATTGTAATACAGCAAGCTATCCAAGAGGCCTCTAATATAGCATCTTTGTCCAGAAATAAAACAGATATGATTTCAGACAAAGGGATGTGGGTCTGCAGATTAGAAGTTAGTGCCACCAGGAGGATAGACAGTCTAGCTGAATTATGAAACATTTGTGAGAAGTTTTGTTGGGTTTTTTTTTTTTTTGGTATAACAAGGAATACTCCAGATGCTGGGGGAACTTGACTGCTTTTTGAATGTTTAGAAAGTCACTTTATTTAATGTATTCTGATGACAAGGACACTCAGAGTAGATATAGGTGATATATGTGCAGGGAAGGGGACTGATTGATTGTGACCCCCCCCATCCATATTATAATTAGCATTTAGTCCTTGTGAAATGGATTCACTTGGAGATCTAATTATATAGAATTACTATTTCAGATCATGGGACTTTTAATTGGCTTTTGTTTTGTGTCTGACATCAGGTTTGATCAGCAAAGGAAGTGCTGTTGAGTCAATGCTCTCTTGAAGTCTGGAAGCCTGAAGGAGGTTTGAACACTACACAGGTGACAGGTGTATTGGGAGAAAAAGCCAAAGGAGTGACTTTTCAGTGCAACCTGAGGTTGGACTCTTTTGACTTGACTTCCCCAAATTTGACATTTGAATAATGTCTCACTGGATAAATCTAAAATCTGACTTAAGGCGTTTGACTATCCACATGACCTCTAACATTATATCTGTAAAGGAATTTTCCTTTGATATCCTAGATCTTTATAGTAAATTGCTAAAAGTCAATCTGATATAGAAATTTTAGGTCAAGTGGAGTTTAAATAGCTAGAGAGGCCAGCATGTAGTTTTTTGTTTTTTGTTTTTTTGTTTTTTGCAAGGCAATGGGGTTAAGTGGCTTGCCCAAGGCCACACAACTAGGTAATTATTAAATATCTGAGGCCGGATTTCAACTCAGGTACTCCTGACACCAGGGCCGGTGCTCCAGCCACTACGCCACCTAGACACCCCAAGCCACCTAGCACCCCCAGCTTGTGGTTTTAACCTCTACTGTTAGCTATATGTTTTGAGAAGAATTAAGATTCTTTGATTTTATTTTTTTGTGTGTGTGCTAGGAAAAGGATATTTAGGTAAGAAGAATAAAGAAGGTTATATAATCTCCAGATACACTTCTGTGCAGTAGCAGTTTCAAGTTCTACTTTGAGAAGGGAATGTAAGTCAGTTGAGTATATCAGGAGAAGAATCACCTATAGTTTGGTTAATAAACATTTTGGGAAGAAAGAATTTATTTTAATTTTGGGTACTTGAGTTATTATTTTAATGAAAAGCAAGAGATTAAGGCTATTTGTATGTTGTTTGCTGGACACTCTTTGTACAAAGATGGTCATCTCATGTAAATGTTATAAGCTCAAGTTAACTTGATAATTTTCAACATATTCACTTTTAAAGTGAACAGTTATGGAAGTTGTATTTTTGTTAAAGTATGTATATCGGGGCGGCTAGGTGGCACAGTGGGGGCAGCTAGGTGGCGCAGTGGGGTGGCTAGGTGGTGTAGTGGATAAAGCACCGGCCCTGGAGTCAGGAGTACCTGGGTTCAAATCCGGTCTCAGACACTTAATAATTTCCTAGCTGTGTGGCCTTGGGCAAGCCATTTAACCCCATTTGCCTTGCAAAATTCTAAAAAAAAATATGTATATCATTGTGACAGCGAATAAGGCAAAATGTGAATTTTAATAGCTTTAGAATTTTATGGTCTAATGATGAGCCATAATTGCTGCTGACCTTATTATAAGCTGACTGAAGCTGACCTAGTCCCTGTTTCCAGACCCATGAACTGCCAGAAGTTGACCTGGTGCCACTGCTCTTTCCCCCTCCCTTTCACCTCTAGTCTCTTGTGATTTTGTGAATATTCAGCTCCCCCTCCAGAAAATCCCAAGCTTTCTCTAAGGATTTTCATTTGTTATGCAAAACAATTTACTTTTTCAAACTGTGGAATGTACTTACTCTCTGCATCTGCAGCTTCCTTAAACTTTTTCCATGATTCTCCACATAATTCCAAAAATTGCAACCCTCCCCTACAAACACCTTTACGGTTCTCCATAAGAACCTTGTGCTTAATCTTTTTGTAGATACCCTAGTACTTCCTGCTGCATGGCACCTTGAGCTGTAACTTCCTTGCTTCAATTAAAGATTGTAATTTTTGCCATATTGGTGATCTTTAATTCAGATTAACATTAAGGGAAGAAGAAAATTAGGGGAAAATTTTTAACAGACAATTTATCTTTAAATCCTCATATCTCAAATAAACAGAGATCTGAGTTAAATATTTATCGATATGGTCAAAGGCTATGAACAGGCAGTTTTCCAATGAAAAAATCAAAGCTATATATAGTCACATGAAAACTACTCTAAATCATTATTGATTAGATAAATGCAATTTAAAATAACTTTGAGGTACCATTTCATACCTATCAGATTGTCTAGAATGATAAAGGGGGGAAATGGCAAATATTGGAGGGGATGTGGAAAAATAAGGACACTAATGTACTGGTGGAATTATGAATTGATCAGATCATTTTGGAAAGTGATTTGAAATTATGCCCAAAGAGCTATAAAACTGTATATACCCATTATTAGGTTTATTTCCCAAGGTGATCAGGGAAAAAAAAAGAATCCATATTTTCTAAAATATTTATAGCAGCCCTTTTTGTGGTAGCAAGGAACTTGAAGTTGAAGGGCTACCCATCAATTGAGGAATGGCTGAATAAGTTGTGGCACCTGATTGTATATTCCTTTATAGTATCCTTAGAGGTACATTGATATGCTATGCTGAAAAACCGGAAATTAAGGGGATGCCCATCAATTGGGGAATGGCTAAACAAGTTATGATTCATGAATACCATGGAATATTATTGTTCTATAAGAAACCATAAATGATCTGACTCTAGAAAAGTATGAAATGACTCATGGGATCTGATGCTGAACAAAAGGAGTAAAGTCAAGAGAATAATGTACATATCAACATTATGAGAACAACCTTAATGGAAGCAACCCCAAAGAGCTAGGACAACCATATTTGACAGATTATGAACTATATAATCCCCAACCAGAGGAAGAAAAACAAAACACATTAAAAAAAAACACCCCTACAGAATCTGATGAACATTATAAAAAATTATCTCTTATGTATCTCTTTCCCTTAATCCTAATTCCTCATGCCAAAAATTACTAATTTGCAAATGTTTTTAAAAATATGTATGTAAAATGCTGACTGTTCCCAACTGAGGGGAAAGAGGGTGGAAGGAAATTTTGTAACTTGGAAATATACATGTACAAATGGATGAAAATAAATAAATAAATAAAATTTTAAAAAGACATACTGTACTGTAAGAAATAAGGAGCAGGCTGATTTTATAAAAACTTTCATGAAATAATGCCTAGTGAAATCAGCAGAACCAAAAGACAATTGTATATACTAACAGCAATATTGTTTGAAGGGTAATTATGAATGATTAAACTCTACTGAGTACTTAGAATGATTAAAGTAAGTATAGTATGAAAAACTTGTGAAGGAAAAATACCAGAGAAAGAACTGATATATAGAAGTATTTATTGTGTGGTTTCACATAGATAATTGTATGAAATGCTGTCCTCTAATGCTGGGTTGGAAGGGAGGGCCAGAAGGGAAGGAGATAACTCAGAGTCAAAATGTAAAAACAATAAAAAAAGATTGGTTAGAAATTTGCTTTACATAGCCAACATTATCACTGAATTTGTAATGTATTTGCTCTGCTCTCATCTGCCAGATACATAATATTAGGAAACTAGACAGGTAAGAAGAGATGACTAGGTTGTCAGTAGATAAGAGCAATGCACTTTGAGTTGGAGAGCATTGAGTGTAAATTCTGCCACAGTAACTTGCTGTGTGAATCTGAGCAAGTTGCTTCCTTATTGTGATATTAATATAGAATTATTATTAATAATAATATTAATAAACTTCACAGAATTATTGTGAGGATCAAGTGCTTTACAACAAACGCACTATATAGTTACCAGAATACATAATGGATCTTTTTCCTTTTGTTATCATATTAGCTGATTCTATCAAAATAACTAAAATGAAGAAAATTCCTTCTTATAATGGCCTTTTTTTAGGATAAAGTCAAGTTTAGCCTGTTAAGGTAATCTCTCTAAACCAGAGATTATATAAGCAAACTATTCCCTTATGGGCTATAAGGTAAATTGCTGAAAGGATTTTGATCCCTGAACACTATTAACAACCAAAAAAGCTGCTGAAAGTCAGGATCTTCAATATTAAGTTTATATATTCCACTACAAATTAACTTTTGCTTCTATGGGTGTCTGTGCTAGCAACTTCTCTCCTATTCAGAGAAGAGAATATGCCATTTGGGAGCAAAAGAATCTGTATTTTGTGATAGTTTGTCTAAGATCTCCAAGACAAAAGACTACATTAATGCCTGATAAATATCTTCCTGGAAAAAAAAACTGTTAAGAGGTTTAATGAGAAATGTGACTTGGATTATTACAATGAAATAGCCATTTGCATTTACTATTATTGATCTTTACTTGCCATTTTTCTATTTCTATGACTGGAAGGTTTTTGTTAAATAAGCATTGTGGTATATGAAATGTCTATAATATCTTATGTACAAATTATTGACATTGTTGACTATATTGTTCTTTATAACATTGCATTTTGTAAGTGTAATAAGTGTATATTTTAATACTTAATAAGATAAGAATATTTGTCAGTTCAGTATAACAATCCATTTTGTGACTGAACTACATTTCTATAAGTTATTTTGCAATAAAAAGATAAAAATTTGTGTTATGGGATAGTAAACAAGAAGTGTATATTCTTTCTTATATTAAATGCAATTTTATTTTATTTTTTAAGTTTATTTTTTATTTTTTCCAATTACATCTAAAGATAGTTTTCAACATAGTTTTTTTATATTTATTTATTTTCCCAAACCCATGTAATGGTAATTTTCAACAATCATTTTTTTTAATATTTTCTTCCTTCCTCCATTTCCTCCCCCCTCCCCCTGCCAGAAAGCAATGTAATATAAACATATAATAATACATCTATAACTATGTTTAAAAGTAGATCATTATCAGTGTATACTATGGAAACAATGTAAAGACTGGCAAATTGCCTTCTGTGAGGGGTCAGAGGAGGGAAGTAAGATTAGGGAAAAAATTGCAAAACTCAAATAAAGTCTTTTTATAATAAGTAGATCAATATTATTCATGTTGTGAAAGAAGAATCACATCCAAATGGAAGAGAAAAAAATTAAGAGAAAAAATAATAATTAATAAGAACTTTTTTTAAAAATTGAAGATAGTAAAATTTGATCTACATTTAAACTTCATGTCCTTCTCTAGATATGGATGGTATTTATCACATCTTTGGTTATTGTACTGCAGAAATGATTAAATCATGGTTGATCATCACCTCATGCCGCTATTAGTGTGTATACTGTTCTGGTTCTGCTCACTTGACTCAGCATCAGTCTTTACATGCTATTCTAAATCCCATCCATCATGATTCCTTAGAGAACAATAGTTCCATAACATTCATATACTATAATTCAACATAAATATTTTGTAAAATGTTCTCCATCCTCTTTCTTTCTCTTCCCTCCCTAAGGTGTCAAGTAATCTGGTATGGATTATACCTGCACAATCATGTTCCTCATGTGAGTCATATTATGAAAGAAAAGTCAGGACAAAAGGGAAAATTCATGAGAAAGAAAAAACAAAACAAAAAACAAATTTAAAAAAATGAAAATAGTATGCTTTGATCTATATTCAAACTCCATAGTTCTTTCTCTGGATGTGAATGGCATTTAATATCACAATTCTTTTAGAATTGTTTTTGATCACTGTATTGCTGAGAAGAGCTAGGACTGTCATAGTTGATCATCACAATATTGCTATTACTATATAAAATGTTCTCCTGTTTTCTGCTCACTTCACTCATCATCAGTTGACAAAAGTCCAGGTTTTTTCTAAAATCTATCTGCTCATTATTTCTTATAAGAAAACAGAAATTCATTAATTCTTATACCACAACTTGTTCAGCCATTCCCTAATTGATAGACAATGCTTCAATTTCCAATTCCTCATCACCACAAAGAGCACTGCTGTAAATATTCTTATATATGTGGGTTCTTTCCCCTTTTTTCTGATCTCTGGGATACAAACCTTGTAACTGTATTGCTGGATCAAAGGACTGCACAGTTTTATGGCTCTTTGGACAAAGTTCCAAATAGCTCCCCAGAGTGGTTGGATCAGTTCAAAACTCCACTAACATTAGAGTTCCAGTTTTTCTACATCTCCCCCAACACTTATCATTTCCCTTTTGTGTCAAAATAGACAATTTAATAGGTGTGAGGTAATACCTAAGAGTTTAAATTTGACTTCTCTAATAGTGATTTAAGAGTACTTTTTCCTATGTCAATAAATAGCTTAAATTTCATCTGAAAACTTTCTGCTGTTCATATCCTTTGACTATCAAAGAAATGAAAGACTTGTATTCATCTAAATTTGACTCAGTCTTCTATGTATTTTATAAATAAGCCCTTTATCAGAAACAATGATTGTAAAAATTGTTTTCAGGCTTTCTGCTTTCCTTTTAATTTTGGTTGCACTGATTTTTGTTATTTGCAAAAACTTTTCAATTTAATGTAAGCAAAATTATCCATTTTATATTTCATAATGTTCTCTATCACTTGTTTGGTTATAAATTCTCCTCTCCATAGATCTGATGGGGAAACACAATTCCTTGCTCTCCTAACTGACTTATGGTATCACTTTTTTTATAACTAAATCACATACCCATTTCTACTTTATCTTAGTATAGGGTGTGAGATGTTGGTCTATGCTTTAGTTTGTGCTACACTGTTTTCCCAGTAGTTTTTGTCAAATAGTGAGTTTTTATCCCAGAATTTTGGGTTTATCAAACAATAGATTACTATAGTGATTTATTCTTATGTCTTGTATGCCTAACCTATTTTACTGATCCATCACTCTATTTCTTAGCCAGGACCAAATGATATTGATAAAAGTCCCTTTATAAGATAGTTTTAGTACGTATTCCTAAAATTAACTCTGTTGATATTCTTAATTTGCATTTTTATTAACTCTGATATTCTTGATCTTTTTTTTTTTTACATTTTGCTAGGCAATGAAGTTAAGTGGCTTGCCCAAGGCCACACAGCTAGGTAATTATTAAGTGTCTGAGGCTGGATTTCAACTCAGGTACTCCTGACTCCAGGGCCAGTGCTCTATCCATTGCGCCATCTAGCCGCCCCCATATTCTTGATCTTTTGTTCTTCTAAGATAAATTTTGGGGTTTTTTTTAGCTCCATAAAGTAATTTTTTGGTAGTTTGATTCCTATAGCATTGAATAAGTTAATTACTTTAGATAAAATTGCCATTTTTATTTTTATTGTATTAGTTTGGCCTACCTATGAGCAACTGATATTTTTTCAGTTGTTAGACTTAATTTGTTGAAAAAATATTTTAGGGACAGCTAAGTGGCGCAGTAGATAGAGCATCAGCTCTGGAGTCAGGAGGACTTGAGAGTTCAAATGTAGCCTCAGATACTTAATTCCCTAGATGTATGACCTTGGACAAGTTGTTTTGTAACTATATTCATATAGTTACTGGATTGATCTTGACAGGTAGACTCCCAATTGTTTCTATTGTCTACAATTATGTGAAATGGAATCTTTTTTTTCTATCTCTGGGCTGCTGGGTTTTGTTGGTAATGTATAGAAATGCTAATGATTTTTTTTTAATTTTACATCCTGTGAATTTGCTAAAGTTGTTAATTGTTTCAAGTAGTCTTTTTAGTTGATTCTCTGGGTGTCTCTTAAGTATAATATCATATTATTTGCAAAGAGTGAGAGTTTCCTAGTCTATCTAATCCATTTGATTTTTTTCTTCATTTATTGCTAAAGATATAATTTCTAGTACGATATTAAATAATAGTGATAATGGGCATTCTTGTTTTATCCCTAATCTTATTAAGAAAGCTTTATAGCATTACATATAATGCTTGCTTGTGGTTTTAGATAGATACTGCTTATCATTTTAAGAAAAACTCCATTTATTCCTTTGCTCTCAGAATTCTTATTCTTCCAGTGCAATCCTTTTTTTATGCCTTAATTTTTAAAATATCATTATATCCAGTGGATGCTGTATTTTGTCAAAAGTTTTGAGATAATCATAAGATTTTTGTTTTGTTATTGATATAGTATAAAATGCAGATTGTTTTCCTAATATTGAACCAGTCCTATATTCATGGTATAAATTCCACCTGATCATAGTGTATTATCCTGGTGACATATTGCTGTAATCCTTTTGAATTTATTTAAATTTAAATTTTAAATTAATTAAATTAAATTTAAATTTAAATTTTTGCATCAATATTTATTAAAGAAATTGATCTATAATTTTCTTTCTCAATCTTGACTCTTCTTGGTTTTATGACACATTTTTGTGTCCAAAAGGAATTTGGTAACACTACATTGCCTATTTTTTCCAAAGAGTTGACACAGTATTGGAATTAATTGTTCTTTAAATGTTAGAAGTCATAAAATCCATTGGATCCCAGAGATTTTCTTAGGGAGTTCATTGATCACTTGTTCAATTTCTTTTTCTAAAATGGGGTTATTTAATTATTTTATTTTCTCTTCTTTTAATCTGATTAGCTTATGTTTCTGTAAATATTCAGCTATTTTCCTTAGATTATCAAATTTAGTGGCATGCAATTTGGCAAAATAGGTCCAAATTATTGCTTTAATTTGTCCTTTTCATTTTTGATACGAGTAATTTGACTTCTTTCTTTTTTAAAAACAAATTAATCAAAAGTTTATCAGTTTTGTTGATTTTTTCCACAAAATCCATTCTTAAGATTTATTATTTAATAGTTTTCTTTCAATTTCATTAATCTTTCCTTTGATTTTTTTAAGTATTTCTAATTTGGTATTTAATTGAATATTTAAAATTTTTCTAGTTATTTTAGCTGCATGATTATTTCATTATCTTTCCTTTTTCTATTTTGTTCAGGCAAACACATTCAGAGATATAAAATTTTTTTCTAATAACTGCTTTGGCTGTATACCACAAGTTATACCACAAGTTTTGGAATATTGTCTATTATCATCGTACTCTTAGATGAAATTGTATCTATGATGTTATTTGTACCACTCATTCTTAAGAATTTCATTATTTAATTTTCAATTAATTTTAGTCTCTTTTCTCATGACTGTTACATGCAATTTTTATTACATCATGATCTGAGAAAGATGCATTTATTATTTCTTCCTTTCTGAATTAAATTGTGTCTAATGCTCAATGGTCAATCATTGTGTGGGGGTCATATATCACATATACTTCTTTTTATTCCTATTCAGTTTTCTCAAAGGGTCTAATTTATCTAATTCTGAGAGAGAGGGATTTTGAGGTCCCCTACTAGTATAGTTTTACTAGCAATTTCTTCTTTTTTTATGTTGCCTATAATTATTTTTTTTAATTTTTAAAGATTTTATTTGAGTTTTGAACTTTACAATTTTTCTCCCAATCTTACTTTTCCCCCCCCCATGGAAAGCAATCTGTCAGTCTTTATTTTGTTTCCATGTTATACATTGATCCAAATTGAGTGAGATGAGAGAGAAATCACATGCTTAAGGAAGAAACAAAAAGTATAAGAGATAACAAGATTAGATAATAAGATAACTGATTTTTTTTCTAAATTAAAGGGAATAGGGGCGGCTAGGTGGCGCAGTGGATAAAGCACGGGCCCTGGAGTCAGGAGTACTTGGGTTAAAATCCTGTCTCTAATAATTACCTAGCTGTGTGACCTTGGGCAAGCCACTTAACCCCATTTGCCTTGCAAAAAAACCCTAAAAAAATAAAAAATAAAAAAATATATTAAAGGGAATAGTTCTTGAAATTTGTTCAAACTCCACAGCTCTTTATCTGGATAAAGATGACATTCTCCACAGTTTGCTAAGCATTTCCCCAATTGAAGGACATTTACTTGATTTCCAATTCTTTGCCACCACAAACGTGGCTGCAATGAATATTTTTGTACAAGTGATGTTTTTACCCTTTTTTCATCATCTTGTCAGGGTATAGACACAGTAGTGGTATTGCTGGGTCAAAGGGTATGCACATTTTTTTGCCCTTTGGGTGTAGTTCCAAACTGCTCTCCAGAAAGGTTGGATGAGTGGACAACTCCACCAACAATGCATTAGTGTTCCAGATTTCCCACAACCGTTCCAACAATGATAATTATCCTTTCTGGTCATATTGGCCAATCTCAGCAGGTGTGAGGTGGTACCTCAGAGAAGCTTTGATTTGCATTTCTCTAATAATTAATGTTTTAGAGCAATTTTTCATATGGCTATGGATTGCTTTGATCTCCTCATCTGTAAATTGCCTTTGCATATCCTTTGACCATTTGTCAATTGGGGAATGGCTTTTTGTTTTAAATATGACTCAGTTCTCTGTATATTTTAGAAATGGGTCCTTTGTCAGAATCATTAGTTGTAAAAATTGTTACAGTGATTTTATCTGTGCAAAAGTTTTTTTAATTTAAGGTAATCAAAATCATCTAGTTTGTTTTTGGTGATGTTCTCCATCTCTTCCTTAGTTATAAACTGCTCCCCTTTCCATAGATCTGACAGGTAAACTAGTCCTTGATCCTCTAATTTGCTTATAGTATCATTTTTTATGTCTAAATCCTGTAACCATTTGGATCTTATCTTGGTAAAGGGTATTAGGTGTTGGTCTAATCTAAGTTTCTTCCATACTAACTTACAATTTTTGCAGCAGTTTTTATCAGAGAGTTTTTATCCCAATAACTGGACTCTTTGGGTTTATCAAACAGCAGATTGCTATAATTGTCTCCTGCTTTTGCACCTAGTCTATTCCACTGGTCCACCACTCTATTTCTTAGCCAATACCAAACAGTTTTGATGACTGATACTTTATCATATAATTTTAGATCAGGTAGGGCTAAATCCCCTTCTTTTGTACTTTTTTTCATTAAATTCCTGAAAATTCTTGACTTTTTATTTATTTCTCCATATGAATTTACTTACAATTTTTTCTAACTCATTAAAGTAATTTTTTGGATTTTTGATTGGTAGGGCACTAAACAGGTAGTTTAGTTTTGGTAAAATTGTCTTTTTCATTATGTTAGCTCTACCTATCCATGAGCAGTTGATATTTGCCCAGTTATTTAAATCTGATTTAATTTGTGTGAGAAGTGTTTTATAATTGTTTTCAAAAAGTTTCCAATTCTGTCTTGGCAAATAGAATCCAAGGTATTTTATATTGTCTGAGGTTACTTTGAATGGGATTTCTCTTTCTAGCTTTTCCTGCTGTATCTTGCTGGACATGTATAGAAAAGTTGAGGATTTATGAGGGTTTATTTTATAACCTGCAACCTTGCTAAAATTGCTAATTGTTTCCAGTAGTTTTTTTGATGATTCCTTGGGGTTCTATACCATCATGTCATCTGCAAAGAGTGAGAGTTTTGTCACTTCCTTCCCAATTCTAATTCCTTCAATTTCTTTTTCTTCTCTAATTGCTGAAGCTAACATTTCTAATATGATATTAATAGTAGTGGTGATAATAGGCACCCTTGTTTCACTCCTGATCTTATTGGGAATGCCTCTAGCCTCTCCCCAATGAATATAATGCTTGTTGATGCTTTCAAATAGATACTGCTAATTATTCTAAGGGACAGTTCATTTATTCCTATACTCTCTAGTGTTTTTAGTAGGAATGTATCCTGTATTTTGTCAAAAGCTTTTTCAGCATCTATTGATATGATCATATAATTTCTGATAGGTTTGATGTTGATATAATTGAGTATACTAACAGTTTTCCTAATATTGAACCAACCCTGCATTCCTGGGATAAATCCTATTTGATCCTAATGTATTATCCCAGTGATAACTTGTAATCATTTTGCTAAAATTTTATTTAAGATTTTTGCATCTATATTCATCAGAGAGATAGGTCTATAATTTTTCTTTCTGTTTTAACTCTTCCTGGTTTAGATATCAGCACCATATTGGTTTCATAGAAAGAGTTAGGCAGAGTTCCATCTTTCCCTATTTTTCCAAAGAGTTTATATAGAATTGGAATCAATTGTTCCTTAAATGTTCAGTAGAATTCACTTGTGAATCCATCAGGACCTGGAGATTTTTCCTTAGGGTGCTCAATGATGGCTTGTTGAATTTAGTTTTCTGAGATAGGGTTGTTTAGGTATTTAATCTCTTCATTTAACCTGGGAAACTTATATTTTCATAAATATTTATCCATTTCACTTAGATTATCAAATTTGTTGGCATAGAGTTGGGCAAAATAATTTCGAATTATTACTTTAATTTTCCTCCTCAATGGTGGTGAGTTCACCTTTTTCATTTATGATACTAGCAATTTGATTTTCTTCTTTCTTTTTTTAAATCAAATTGACCAGAGGTTTATCAATTTTATTGGTTTTATTTATTAATTCAATAGGTTTTTTTGCTTTCAATTTTAATAATTTCTCCTTTAATCTTTAGAATTCTAATTTGGTATTTAATTGAGGATTTTTAATTTGTTCTCTAATTTTTTTAATTGCATGTTTAGTTCATTGATTTCCTCTTTCTCTAATTTATTCATGTAAGCATTTAAATATATAATATATCCCGAGAGCCACTTTGAGTGAATCCCATAGGTTTTGGTATGTTGTTTCATTATTGTCATTATCTAGGATAAAATGGTTAATTCTTTCTATAATTTGTTTTTTTGGTCCACTCAGTCTTTAAATGAAGTTATTCAGTTTCCAATTGGTTCTGGGTCTATATCTTCTTGGCCCAATATTGCATATGACTTTTATTGCATTGTGATCTAAGAAAGATGTATTCAATATTTCTGCCTTTCTGCAGTTGATCATTAGGGAGTACATGGTCAATTTTTGTATAAGTTCTATGTACTGCAGAGAAAAAGGTATATTCCTTTCTATCCTCATTCAATTTCCTCCATAAGTCTACCATATCTAGCTTTTCTAACAATCTATTTACCTCCTTAACTTCTTTCTTGTTTATTTTATGATTCGATTTATCTAGATCTGAGAGTGGGAGGCTGAGGTCTCCCACTAGTAGAGTTTTGCGGTCTATGTCTTCCTGTAGTTCTGTCAGCTTCTCCTTTAAGAATTTGGATGCTGTCTCATTGGGTGCATATGTATTCAGTATTGAAATAGCTTTATTGTCTACCTTTTAGGAGGATAATGTTTCCTTCCTTATCTCTTTTAATGCTATCTATTTTTGCAGCTGCTTTGTCTGAGATAAGGATTGCTACCCCTGCTTTTTTCACTTCAGCTGAAGCAAAATATATTTTGCTCCAACCTTTTACCTTTGCTCTATATGTATTTCTCTGCTTCAAAAGAATTTCTTGTAAGCAGCATATTGTAGGATTCTGGTTTTTAATCCACTCTGCTATTTGCTTACATTTTAAGGGAGAGTTCATCCCATTCACATTCAAGGTTATGATTACTAATTCTTTATTACCCTCCATACTATCTTCCCTCTGTTTGTATTTTCCCCCTTTCCCCATCTGTATTACCCATTATTTTGTTTCTGAATATCACCCCCTTCAGTGTGTTTGCCCTCCTATATCACCCCCGCCCCTTTCTTTCCCCTTTCCCTTTTCCCCCTTTCCCTTCCCTTCCTTTTGTTAGTTCCCCTTTATCCTCCCACTCCCCCTCCCTTTCTTCATCCCCTTCCCCTTTTCCCCTTTTAATACTTGAAAGGTTATATGTTTTTTAAGTTAACTGAGTATGTGTAAGTTGACTTTAAACCAAGTCTGATGAGAAGAAGATTCAGGTGTTTCTCCTCTGCTCCCTTCTTCCCCTCTATTACCATAGGTATTTTGTATCTCTTAGTGTAATGAGATTTACACTATTCAATCCCCTCCCTCCTCCCATCTCCTTCCTGTCCCCCTTTGTAAGGAGGTAGTGTTTTTTAGATCATTCTGTCTGAGTCATAAAAAATTCTGAGTATTCGTCACTTCTAGCTAAGTACATTCTGTCTAATAGAGTTAAAATTATTTTTTTTTTTTAGGTTTTTGCAAGGCAAATGGGGTTAGTGGCTTGCCCAAGGCCTCACAGCTAGGTAATTATTAAGTTTCTGAGACCGGATTTTAACCCAGGTACCCCTGACTCTAGGGCCGTTGCTTTATCCACTATGCCACCTAGCCGCCCTAGAGTTAAAATTCTTGAGAGTTATTAGAGTCTTTCTCCCAAGTGGGGTTAAAGCCAGTTACATCCCATTGGATAGCAGTCTCATGGATAGGCCATGAATATCCATCCCTTCTGGCTAGGTATATTCTCTCTGTTAGAATTACAATTCTCAAGATTTATGAGAATCTTTTTCCCCATGCTGGAATATAACCAGTTTCAACTTATTGGACAGCAGTTTTTTTTTTCCTTTTACCACCCCCCCCCTTTTTTTTTTACCTTTTCATATGTCTTTTGAACCTTCAGTTTGATGTCCAAATTTTCTATTTAGCTCTGGTCTCTTCATCAGAAATTTTTGGAATTCTTCCATTTCATTAAATGTCTACCTTTTTCCCTGGAAGAGAAGGCTCAGCTTTGCAGGATAGTGGATTCTTGGCTGCAATCTAAGCTCCCTTCCTCTTCAAAATATCTCATTCCAGGCCCTTCGATCCCTTAATGTTGAAACAGCCAGGTCCTGCGTAATACTTACTGTGGCTCCTTGATATTTAAATTGTTTCTTTCTGTCTGCTTGCAGGATTTTCTCTTTTATCTGATAGTTCTGAATTTGGCCACAACATTTCTTGTTTTCATTTTAGGATCCTTTTCTGGAGGGGATCGATGTATTCTTTCAATGACTACTTTACCCTCTGGTTCCATGATATCAGGGCAATTTTCCATCACTAGATCCTGTAATATTAAGTACAGGCTTTTTTTTTCCTCTCTTCAATGTTTTCAGGAAGTCCAATAATTCTCAGGTTGCCCCTCCTCGACCTATTCTCAAGGTCAGTGGTTTTGCTGATGAGGTATTTTTACATTTTCTGCTATTTCTTCTATTTTTTGATTTTGTTTTACTGGCTCTTGCTGTCTCATGAAGTCATTAGTTTTTGCAGACTCTATTCTTTTTTTTTTAGGGAGGAGTTTTCTTCATTAACCTTTTGTAACTCCTTTTCCAACTGGTCAATTCTACTTTTGAAAGAGCTTTCCATTTGACCAATTGAGGTTTCGAGTGAATTATTTCCTTTTTTGCATTTGCCCAGTTGAGGACCTGAGAGAATTATTCTCATTTTGTATTTGTCCAATTGATGTTATGAGAGATTTCTTCTCATTTTTTATTCGTCCAATTGAGGATCTGAGCAATTTATTCTCATTTTGTATTTGTCCAATTGTATTTTCTAAGGATTTGTTTTCTTGTTGCAAAGTATTAATTGTCTCTCCCAAATTTTCCAATTGGTTTTTAAACTCCTTCCTTATTTCTTCAAGGAAGTCTTTCTGTGCTGAAGACCAGATCATATTCTCCTCAGAGGTTCTAAGTCTCTCTAAGTTATGGTCTTTTCCTTCCAAGAATTTTTCTATGGATCCACCTTTCTGCTGACCCTTCTTCATTTTGCTAAGACCTTGAGTTGGGGAGGGACTAGTTTGCAGGGCCTTGGGATTGCTAGAGGCTTTACTCACTGAGTGCAATTTCTCTGGCTGGCCAGTAGGAGGTGCTGGTTGCTTTCTCTGGAGTGTCTGTGACCTTGATTGAGGCCTTCTCCCTTAGCTTGAAGGGAGTGATTGAAGCTTGAATCCTTTTGCCTTCAATCAATGGTGGGCTTTACCCTGGGGTGAGGTCATTCCTCTCCCTATTGTCAGCTGGGCTGGTTCTTTTGCTCACACCCTGTGCCTGAGGCAGAAGTAGTCTGCAATTGTTTGTTCTGGGAAGAGGCCTCAGCTGCAATGGAGGCTAGGACTCAGAGTTCCTCAGACCAGAGGATCCCAGGGATGATGTCTGCAGCTCTCCTGCACCCAAACTCTCCCCCTAGACCTGTTGGCAAGCTCCAGAGGGTCAGTGCCAACACCAGTGCCTCCGTTCCCTAGTTGACTCAAGCCCCTGCAGTCTAGCCTCACCACTGATCCAGCAGGTCCATCCCTTGGGACCTCAGACTCCCCATTTCCAATTCAGCCACTAATCTGGCTGATCTGGGGCTGATCCGCCCTCTGCAACCAGACTCACTCACTCAGATTCAGCCAGGGTTCCTGCTGGAGACAAATCCTGAGGTAGATGTTCTTTCTCCTGGCTTTTCTTTCTGGATTTTGTGGGTCGGATTTCTATTAAGAGGTTTATTTCATATGATAGATGGGGACATTAGAACTGCACCTGTCTTCTCTCCGCTATCTTGGCCAGAAGTTCTATCAATTTCTTCTTGTAACTCACTTGACTTCTTTAGGAATTTGGATGTTATACTGTAACTTGCTGCATTTATATTTAGTATTGATATCACTTCATTGTGCCTTTTATTCTATTGTTTTTAGTAAGATGTCTTTTATTTATCTTTTAAATTAGGTCTATTTTTGATTTTGCTTTGACTAAGATCCATATTGGTACCTCTGCTTGCTTTTTTTTAAAACTTCATCTTAAGTATTATATATTCTTTTCCAAGTTTTTACCTTTATATATCTTTGTACTTCAGATGTGGTTTTTGGAAAGAACAAATTGTAAGATTCTGATTTTTAATCTACTCTATTATTCACTTCCATTTTATGGGAGAGCACATTCCATTTACATTCATAGTTATGATTATTAAATCTGTATTTCCTCCATCCTATTTTCCCTCATTTATACTTTTCTATCTCATTTTACCTATTCCCTCTCCTCACCTGTACTTTAAGAGTGTTATTCCTTCTGAGTCAAATCTGATGAGTAAGATTCTATCGATGCTCACCCTCTTAATTCTTTCCCTCTACTATAATAGGTCTTTTTTGTGCCTTTTCATATGATGTAATTTTCCTATTCTACCTCCCCTTTTATTATTCTTCCAATACAATCCTTTTTTTAATGCCTTAATTTTTTAATATCATCATATCAACTTATACCCACATTCTCTTGTCTAAGTAATACTTCTAAGTGTCTTAATAGAAATTACAGTTCTCAAGAGTTACAAGTAACATCTTCCCATGTAGGAATGTAAACAGTTTAATCTTATTCAATAATTTTTTTCTTTCCTGTTTACTTTTTTATGCATCTCTTGAGCCTTGTTTCTAAGATTCAATTTTCTGTTTAGCTCTGGTCTTTTCATCAAGAAAGTCTACCATTTTGTTGAATGTTCAACAAGATTATGCTCAGTTTTGTTGGGAAGATTATTCTCAGTTTTGTTGGGAAGATTGTTCTTGTTTGTAGTCTTAGTTGTAGTCCTTTGCCTTCCTAAATATCATATGCCAGGCCATCCAATCTTTTAATATTGAAGCTGTTAAGTCCTGTGCAATACTGACTGTGGCTCCAACATGTGTGTATTTTTAAAAATTGATATCTCATGAGTCAGACCACTGATAAAAACAATTACCAATTTTTGGAGTAAACTGCTAATCAAATTATATGGCAAACAACTTAGAAATACTAATAGCAAGAAGTATCAAAACCTGAGACCCCAATCCTCAGTGTTTCCCCATGACTGATTCCTGCATTCCCCACACTTGAGACTCAAGCAGGTCATGTTCACTTAAGAGCTGTGCTGATTGATGCCACTTGACCACCTATGAGGAAACACACTGGATGCCTCCAGTTAGTTGGAAATCTTGACCAGATTATTATGAAAAAAAGTTTATCAGTAGGACAGCTAGATAGTACTATGGATGGAGGACCAGTCCTGGGTGCAGGAGGACAATTGCTTCTTAGAAAGCATTATTTTCATGCTTTGATTAATAAAATATGTATTCAAAGAGAAGTGTAAGTCTAATTAGGGTTTCCATCCCTCTAGTTAGCATAGTAGACATACAGTCTAATTACAGTAAGATAAAAGGATTTAACTATGTTCTCTAAGAATGAGACCATGATGCTAACTTACTATAGGATCTAAAAGTGGAAAAGAAGATTAAATGCTATGTAGGGATTTTTAAATGATCCTGTTACAGTCTATTTATTGTTAGTCAATAATCATAATGCTCTGTCTGATTAATACAATTTGACTAGAACTTAAGTACTTAATATCTAAGAGGGGTAAATGTTTTAATTGGATAAAGCCAACATGGAAGTTTTAGTGTGGAATTTATATAAAGACTTTGGAAGAGACCTTTGGTAAAACAGATAAAAATTAGAAAAGCCTCTAATAGGAAGTGTTCTACCTAATTTCTGCTGTAGGAAAATACATGAGAACTCTCAACTCTTCATTAATAAATGAGATTGTCTGATAGATTGAGATACTCCAGAGCTACAGAGCAATATTCTGAGGTACAAAATCTTTTCAGTGACTAGCTGTAGGCCATACATGATGACCTGACTTATCTATGTTGATTGAAGAGTTTAAAGAACCAAGAACTCCTTCTGATTTAATGGCCATGGAGTTATGCCTAGAATTTCTTAGTTAGGAATGCAATGAAGTCATTCACAATATACTTTCCTTGCAGAAGGTCTTGTGAAAAGAGTCTGAACCCGGACTTAGGGAACTTGGGAAGAATACATGTGGGATTGAATAGTTCAACAGAATGAGTAGATTTTTCAGACTCTCAAAGTAATCTACTTAGATCTTAGTAATGTTTGTCCTTCATTTTCGAAAAAGAGCATGAAATCAAGAAGATGATGCTATGACAAGCATGTGAATTGGATTTGAGTGGGGGGGAGTGCTGTCCTAAGTCACCAGCATCACTTACTCCTCCAGAACCAATTGGGTTCTAGTGGCCAGACATGAAGATAGCCTTGGATGCTATGCAATCAGGGTTAAGTATCCAAGGTCACACAGCTAGTAAGAGTCAAGTATTTGAGGTCAGATTCTAACTCCTATTCTCCTGACTCCAGGGTCAGTGCTTTAACCACCTAGTTGCCCTTAGATCTTAGTAGGTGCTCTTTGAATAGCATTATATAGGATAAATAGTGAGTTTTATTTTCCTCTTTGAATAGCATTATATAGGATAAATAGTGAGTTTTATTTACCTTTATAAACATCTAGTTACAGTAAGTAAAAACTTTTGAGATGAAAATACAGTGGAGTATTTGACAAAGTTTGTTGGATTCAAAATAATAAATCCCACTCTCCAGATGAGAGTGATAACTATATTGGAAAAATTTATTTATCTTTTATATCAGTTAAGCCAGAATGTTCACATGTTAAGTGACCAACAAAATGAAATTCAAATTGCCTTTAAATTGGGTTTTAATCCCAGATAACTATTTATCTGCAAAGTATTCTGGTTACTGTCAGAGAGTAAGGGCCAAAGATTCAAGTTGAACACCAGGTTTTGTCCACACACATTGAATTGTTTTCCATACATCAACTCAAGGTAATATATCAATATGCCAAGTGACATATAGCATTGAAGTATTACCTTAACTTTACCCCTCAGCCTCTCTTCCCTTCATTCTCAAATATCACCCCACTCCCTTGCCCCTGCAATAGTTTTGGAACTTTAAGTAACTTCTTAATCCCTTTTCCTTTTTTCCTTTACTTACTAAATTTTCTGCTTTTTTTTTCTTCTCGGTTAAGCCATTAAATAAAATTTCTTTTTCCCTCTTCAATTCCATTTACTTGCTGATTTAAAAAAATTCTGATTCTTTGTATAAATGACTTTTCCTCTTTTTCTTTATTAACCTTCTTTTCTTTTTATTATAGTTTTAATTCTTTGATGCAAGATCCTTATTTTTATTTATTCATTACTTAATCTCTTCTTCATGGAATTAAAGCTTCAGTCACCTATTTTGATTGCCCTTTTCCAAAGAGTTTCTGATATGGCCTTGTACATTTTGCTCCTCTGTTGTTTTCCTTCACTTTTATAAGTACAAGTCTGTCCTGATTAGTGCAAGTATAACTGTGTGTGTGTGTGTGTGTGTAAATACATATATATATATGCATGTGTGTAAATACATGTATATATGTGTGTATGTGTGTGTGTATGTACAACCATGAGGTGGTAACATATATTTGAATTTACACTATTTAAATATATATGGTTATTGGTTCTCATCCAATGGAAATATGTAGTGTGAATTTTAATATGACTTCAAGGGAATTCATTATTTGAACTGACTGGAACTTAACTTTATCAATATCTATAGTAAAGATAACAGAAATATTATCCCATGGTAGAAATTTTCCTGTTCCTAGTCATGCAGTCTTTACTCCTTCAGTTCTTTACTGTTCCTTATTCTCATTTTTGTCCATTTACCATTAAATCACCTATCTACGTCCATGCCCTCCCACCCCACTCTGGATATAAGCTGTCCTAAGGGGCTCTGATTCCCCTTCTCCTATCCATGGAAGCACAATATTCTCTCAGATGTAGTGGTCTAAGTTCCACATCCCTACAGATTATACACATTATAAGGTGACTGTGTTCATTACAGAAACTTTCCCTCCCCATGGGATTATTCTTCACAGGGAACTCTTCCTAGCAATGAACTGAAATCTCTCAGTTTCTCTCCCTTTTCAGTGCTTCCATTGTCATTTCACTTCAATATAGTTGTCCTATTACATCCTTTTTTTGAGGGAGTACAGCAGTTACTTTTTTTTCTTGTTTGCAATTAGCTTGATTAGCGGAGATCACATATTTCTATATTCTTCCTCTCCACTTCCAATTTTATGTGTCCTCCCATTCTGTAGTTATGTCCCAACAGAAAACACTAATTCTTCTGTAGGCAGAATGTTGTAAGATTTAGTCCATGATGTTCAGGTATATTTCTCTACTTTCCATTCTATTTAAGTTTATGCTTTTACACTTGTCTTCTTAAGAATGAAACTATGAAACTTTCTTTTATTTACTGTTGCTCTTGTTGTATATACATGTGTTTAACCCGCAGGTATCTTTCAAGTTACTCCCTCTTTTTTTCATTACTAAGGTAATTTTTTTTCATAACTTTTGTCCATCCTTGATTGCTATATTTGTTTAAATTTCTGATATTCCTATTATTTAGGGCAGTTTTGTCAAATTCAAATAGAATTGGAAGGCACTGCTTGCTACATGTATTGACATTAATGGGGAAGCTAGCATTTTAAGAGTTCCTACTTAGTTTTGGTTTTCATCAGAAAAGCTTTAAAATTTTCTATTGAACTAAAGGTCTATTTCTGCACCATCCTCTCCTCTCCCACCTAGAACTCAGCTTTGCAGGCTATTATTATTAGTTGTAAATTTCTCTTGCCTACTGGAATTTTTATTACAAGGTCTCTTCTTATTTGTAGTATATGATATCAGGTCTTGTGTGATCTTAACTGTGTACCTAAATAGTTTCTTTCTAAATATTTATATTTTTGATGTGAGATTTCAGAATTTTGGCTGAGAAATTTTGGGAATCTTTTCCTTTTGGGGTTTCAGGAGCTGTTTAATAGATTCTTGTTTCTAATAAATACCCACAGATTTTACTTATTTCTTTTTAAGATTTTTTTTTTACTTTGTTCTAATCTTTCTTGGTGTTTCATGGAATTATTGATTTTTCTTTGAACTAGTCTAAGTCTTGAAATATCCACTATTTTGATAAGTTTTCCCACTTTCTTTTCTTAAACATTATCATGTGTGTACTCAGTACAGTTTCTGAGGCTGAGATGCAACAAAGTATGGATTCCCTACTACTGATATGAATTTTGGCATAACAATGAACTTCAAAAAAAAGATTCTCCACTAGCTAGTACCATACCATCCATATATAGAACCATTTATTACAGCAAATGGAGAAACTTTGAATGCTGTGGATAAATTCACTTACCTGGCAGTATACTTTCCAGGAATGTCCACATAGATGAAGAGACTGGCACATGCATTGCCAGGGCTGGTTCAATGTTTGGGAGGCTCTGAAGGAAAGTGAGACAATAAGTATTAGATTGCCTACCAAAACTGAAGGTCTGCAGAGCTGACCTCATTTTGCATGCCTATGAAACCTGGATAGTACACTGATGCCCTACTAGGAAACAATCACTTCCATTTGAATTGTCATAGGAAGATACTGATGATCACCTGACAAGATAAGGTCCCAGACACTGAGGTCTTCTCTCAAGTTGAACTGCCAAGCATGCAGACTCTACTGCAGAGAACATCACTCTGATGGGCTAGCCTCATTGCTAATGCCAAACATACATTGGCCTAAAAAACTATTTTATGGAGGCACAACACTCTCAAGGCCTCTCTGAAGAACTTTGCAATCAATTGTGAGTCATGGGAGACACTGGCACAGGACCACTTAGCATGGCATGCCCTCATCAAAGAAGACTGTGCTTTATGAGCAAAGCAGAATCTTAGTAGCCCAAAAGAAACATGAGATGCACAAATTCAATCATATTTTTTCTCCAAATGGTCATACAGCTTGTTGTTGGGCCTAGCTTGTGGTAGAACCTGATGAGCCGGAATTAGAATAATCAGCAATAACCAGACATACTGTAACTTCACCCTATAATAATGAGGTCATTTTGGTCCTCCTCAAGAATGAAGGACAACAGCCAAGTAACCAATATATATCATTCATTCTTCTAAATTCTTTCCTCAGGGTTCTTTCTTTTTTTTTTAATGCTATGTAATTTCTTTTATGTAATTCCCTTGTAAATTCCCATCTTTTTCTTTTGAGTCTTGAACTTGTTACAGAATTACTCTTCTTTTGGAGGACCTTTAAATTGGCAACACTTTTGATCCCATTTGGGATTTGTGCTATGCCTAGGCTCCATTCCTGAGTGCACTTGTGGATGAGGTAGTCAGACCTACTTGATCCTGCCCTTGGTCACTTGTGCTTCTGCACTGACTTCTATCTTTCTGGATTAAGCCCCACCAAATCTTCAAGGATCGAGTACTGGATCTTCAGGATCCTTGCTAGCCTCCCAGGTTGCTAAAGACATTGGAGCACCCAGACCTGTGGAGTATGTTACTGAATATAATTCTATTCTATACTGGTCATTGCTACTACTTGTTTCTATTCCCTAGCACATTTCCCAGCTATTCCCTAGACACCCTGGATATGTTAAGGAAACCTTCCCCTTCTGGTGCCTCTACTCACAAACTCTTGCATGCTACGTATTTCCCTGGCAATCTCTAGGCATGTTGTGAAGTTGCCCTATGCTAGCACTAATAGGTCCCCTTTCTTATTTCCCTTGACCTTTAGACTGACTCCTGTGCAGTTCTTGGGTGGAAGATGTTTCTTATGGTTGTTTTACATGGAAATTCTTTTTTTTTTAAGGTTTTTGCAAGGCAGATGGGGTTAAGTGGCTTGCCCAAGGCCACACAGCTAGATAATTATTAAGTGTCTGAGACCGGATTTGAACCCAGGTACTCCTGACTCCAGGGCCGGTGCTTTCTCCACTATGCCACCTAGCCGCCCCTACATGGAAATTCTTAACCATTACTTAGTCTGATAAAAATTTCAATCTTCCTGGTGAAGGGAGAATGAGTTGTATATTTCCTTCCTGTTTGGGTAGCCATCTTGGTTGGAAATAAAAAACTTTTAAGCTATTCATTTAGTATTAAATAAAAAACTACTAAGCTAATTTTTTTTAAGGTTTTTTGCAAGGCAAATGGGGTTAAGTGGCTTGCCCAAGGCCACACAGCTAGGTAATTATTATTAAGTGTCTGAGGCCACATTTGAACTCAGGTACTCCTGACTCCAAGGCCAGTGCTCTATCCACTGTGCCACCTAGCCGCCCCTAAGCTAATTTTTTGTGGAAAAAAAAAAGTCCCCCGCCAAGGATTATATTCTTAGCTAATTCTATTGAAAGACATTTGATTTGTCTAAATTATGAGATAACCATTCCATTATGTTCCTAGTAGGACCAATTATTCTCAGGCCCTTACCATAACATACACACAATAGATACAAAAAAACTGTGGTGAAACAAATGTATACTTCACTTTCACCTTATTTGACTCTTATCTGAAACTTATTCTTTCAAAATAGGTGTCAGTCTCTCATATAAAATCAGTTCAATCATAACCACCTAAATATTAACTTCAAAGACCTTTTGTAATTCTAGGTATATAATTAGAGAATTACTTCTTCAAAATTACTTCAGATCAATCTGAATATTTTCTTGACTGAGTTTGGTCATAAACCCTCTTGCCTAAGGAGGCAGTTTTGTGCACTGCTGCAACCCAAATAATTCAGCACCTGGTGGCAACTACATGTTAATTTCAATTTCAGTGAATTAATATTAATGCCTCATATTTCTATCAGTCAATCAATAAGAATTTATTAAATGCCTGCAATGGGTCAAACATTATGCTAGGTGTTAGGTTTACAAAGGCAAAAATGAAATTCTCTTTGCCCTTCTAGCAGGGGACACAATTGATACATACTTATATACCTATAAACGCATATATACATATTTACGTACTTATACCTTAACACACACACACACACACACAATCCCTTCCTCCCTACAAAAATGTGATCTAAAGAACTGGAATAGAAAGTTCTCCCAACAATGTCCTTAGCACTGTCAAATAGTTCAATAGCAGAAATGGGTCAAAAAGATTCATTGCTTTGAAACTGTACTGAAAATACCTTTTCATCTCTTTTGCTTCTGAAATCTCCTCCCTCCCCATTAGAATGTGAGCTCTTTGAAAGCATCAGTTGTCTTCATATCCTTTGCATTTAGTACAATGTTTTGTGACTTTTAAGTGCTTAAATAGCATTTTCATTCATTCATATAAAATACTATCTTTTTTATTTTAGGGAGAGGGTACTTCTAGCTTATGGAGATCAAGAAAGACTTCATGTAAAAAGTGTCACTTAAGCAGTTTTGGAAGGAATAATAAGGAGGAGTAACTTGGGAGTGCATTCCAGTCTTGGGGAATATTGTTCAATCATTTTTCAGTTGTGTATGACTCTTCAAGTCCTCATGTGGAATTTTCTTGGCAAAGATACTGGAGTGGTTTGCCTTTTCCTTTTCCACATCATTTTATAGATGAGGAAACTCAGGCAAAAAAAGGTAAGTGACTTGCCCAGGGTCACACAGTTTGTACATATTTGAGGTCAGATTTGAACTAAGGAAGATAAGCCTTTTTGACTCCAGACCTGGCACTCTTATTTACAATCCCACTTAGCTGACCAATGTTGGGTGATGTAGCCTGTGCAGAGTTGAGCAGATGGGAGAGGAACATCATAGGTGAGGAAAAGTAACAAGATCAATCTGGTACAATCAGAAAGTGGAGAAGAAATTAGGAAATTTTAGAATAAATTTGGAAAAAACAAGTTGAATCCAGATTGTGAAAGCCTTTAAAAATCAAATAGAAAAGTTCATATTTGATCCTATGGACAAAAGCAATGAATTACTGAAGTGGGGAATAACACTGAGAGATTTACATATTCAAAAAATACTTCTGGGCATGTATGTAGGATTGTTTGGAGAGGTGAGTGACTTGAATTAGAAAGACAAAATAAACTATTATAATAGTCCAGGCAAGAGGTAATATATACCTCAATAAGTATAATGGCTGTGTGAGAAAAGGAGATGGCCATGAGAGATGTTGTGGAGTTAAAAAAGACATGTAAACTTAAGATTTAAATTTTATATGTAAAAATATTTATAAAGCACATACAATGTGCCAGACATTGTACTAAGCACTTTAAAATTATCTCATCTGATCAAACAATCCTGGAAGGTAGGTACTATTAAAATCTACATTTTATAGATAAGGAAACTGAAGTAAACAGGTTAAGTGACTTGCCCAAGGTCACACAGTGAGTTCTGATCAGATTTAAACTCAAATCTTGCTGACTCCATGTGTAGGGCTCTATCTATTGCACCACCAAGGTTGAGAACTTTGATAACTTGGAGAACCATGATACTCTTGAAAGAATTAAAGTTCAGAGGAAGGATAGATTTGAGAGTAAAAGATAATGAATTCTGTTTCAGACATGCTGAGTTTGAGATGACCTATGGAACAAGATCTAGGAGAGAGTGATCAATAGTCAAATGCTGCAGAGTTTTGAGAGAAATGAGGATTAAGAAAAAGGGCAAAGGCATCAGTCAAGTGATCACTGGTAATTTTAGAGAACAATTGCAACTGAACAAAGAGGCTAAAATAGCTATGAGTTGAAAAGAATCAGAGAAAATAGAGGCAATGTGTACAGACTACTTTTCCCTAGGAATTTGGCTATAAAAGGAAGAAGAGATTTAGGATAACTTGAAGAGATAATAGAATCTAGTGAGTTGTGTTTTTTTTTCTTTTCCAGGATGACAAGATACCCGAAACATTTTTATAGGCAATAGAGAATGTAGGAAGTAGGGAGAAAACAAAGATTAAGTAGGGTAAGGGGAGGATTATTATGGGGGAATTTTCTGGATGAAATGGGATCAAAGGGTTGGCTATGTCAAGAACTATCACCTATTTATCAGAGACTAAAGGAAGACAGCATTAAGAGTGGTGCCAAGTGGGTATTGAGGTGTAGATAAGGGGAAAAGATAAGTGGTACATTTTTTTTTATTTTTTCAATAAAGTAACATGGTGAGCATGATTTATGATGCTTTAGAAAACCTGAAAAGGTTTGGAATAGTTTCTGTGGGGAACAGGATAAAGAATCAATTACAGCCAAGTTTAGTGGTATAACAGGAAGGCTGAGGCTGGTCATCTTTTGAGCTAAATAAAGAGTTCTGAGTTGCAGTGGGCTAAACAAATCATTCAGGAAAGAATAACAGTAGCAATAATAATTAATATTTATATAGCATATCAAGGTTTGAAAAACATTTTGTTGTATTTTCTCATTTGATCCTCACAATAACCCTGTGTTGTTAGTTCAATTATTATAAATCCCTATTTTAGGGATGGGAAAACAAAACACTTGATAGAAGGGCCTAAAAGTAGGACTTAATTGTTTTGCCCCTTGAAGATCTAGTTGAGCTTAGGAAACAAATTTATACCAACCAATTGGCTTAAATTTAGTGACTTTGTTCTGTTACATGTTCAGAACAGAGGACTTTAAAGTTTACAAACTATTTTCTTCCCAAGAAACCTCTGAAGCAAATATAGTAAGTATTGGATCTAGAGTCAGAAGGCATAAATTAAAAATAACAATTTAATCTCGCATTAAACTCTGTGAGTTGATAGTCATTTAACCCAAAAAATGATACTCTCTCCCTCATTTCTCACTGCTTTTATTCTTCACTGAATATGATAGACCTTACTGATGGTATAGATCATAGGATTCTATGATTCTCTACCTTACTGCAGAAGTATCTTGGGGCAAAGAATGTTGGATATGAGACAAAAATAGATTTGAGATGTGGTCTCTCCAGTTGTAGAATTTTGCTACTTTATTTCTTGAAAACTTATAGACAGGGGCGGCTAGGTGGCACAGTGGATAAAGCACCGGCCCTGGAGTCAGGAGTACCTGGGTTCAAATCAGGTCTCAGACACTTAATAATTACCCAGCTGTGTGGCCTTGGGCAAGCCACTTAACCCCATTTGCCTTGCAAAAACCTAAAAAAAAAAAAAAACCCCAAACTTATAGACCATAACATCTACTCTATGTTGTTATAACCTTGTTTATTGTCATATCAAGAAATGCCGTAAAAAAAATAAAAGAAATAAAATAAAAAAATAAAAAATAAAAGAAATGCCATATGGTCACATTAAGGATAATACCAGGACAAATATCAAACACAGAAGACTAAGAAGTGTTTTTAAAGACATAGAAAGGGGCAGCTAGGTGGCGTAGTGGATAAAGCACTGGCCTTGGAGTCAGGAGTACCTGGGTTCAAATCTGACCAAACACTTAATAATTACCTAGCTGTGTGGCCTTGGGCAAGCCACTTAACCCCATTTGCCCTGCAAAAAAAAACTAAAATACAGAAAAAAACTTGATCCTTTGTGTACCAGGTCATGTGAGATGGAGGACTAGACATTATCTCTGATTTCTACAACCTCTCAAACCTACCCAAAACAGAAATTATGCACCAAAGATAAAGTAACTTCAATTGTCTCCATGGTCTAGGACCAAAAAGGTTAAATTGATGCTCATGAATTGATGTTTATTGACACTGAGCTCACTCAGCACCCCTCCCCAATCTCTCATGCTATTAACAGGGAGGCTGCACTAGCAGACCACTATGACAGGTTTACCACAAAATTCACCCCTCACCTCAGTTCCTTCTCCATTTTCGGAGTGCTGTGGAAACACTGATTCCAGGCTACTGAATTTACCCTGGCTGCAATAGATAACCAGCAGAGCCAGTCTTTTAGGATCAAAAGCCTGCCTGGGGGACCACACCATGTACCAACAGAAGGTGGGGGGGGCAGTAATCCTATAGCAGCATCCCTACAAATTTCCAAACTGCCAAGGAATTAAGGAATAAAGGAAATAGGACAGGAGTATGTGAGAGGGGTGTGGGAAGTCATATAGTATTCTATTAAGCCCAAAGGATAGAGTGCAGCAACTGGCTGGGGCCAGATTTGACCACTAAAATATCATTTCAGGCTGGGAGATTAACTAACATGGGAAGAGATTGAGACACTGAGTCTTGGCCCCCAAGGAGTGTGAGGGGTCATGTGAGGGGAATGAGACAGATTCAAAAATGAAATAGAGGGGAAAATAAGAAGTGAAAATGATTAAAACTACCAAAGATTTCAGGAAGAAAAAAATTTCAAATTCCTTGAACATAAACTCTTTTGAATCACTTACAACTGTGTTTGTAGTTCCATGTTCTCAAATTCCACTGGTTCCTTTGTCATTATCACTTGCTGGTTATTTTCCTTTGTTTTGAGGTATCTAGTTATAGATGCCCTAGTTTGTTTACTAGATTTGGAGTCCATATTCCTTTTTGCTGTTGATGATTTCCCTGTTGATTTTTTTATTTTTATATCCCGGCCAGAGTAAGCTACCACAGTCTATAGACAGGCATATTCCTACTTTCACTGAAAAATCACTAGAAAGCTTTCATATCCAATTTTCCCAAAATTCTAATGCAATCTTTTTTTTCTCTTATTTTTCTTATTCTTAGCCATATATGAAAAAGATTTGAAGTCCCCCCTCCCTAATTACTATAATTTTGCTATTTCTCCCAGTAATTATATTACCTTCTCTTTTAAATACTTTAGTCTACATATTAAATATTATTTCATACCTTTCAGTATGTCACTTCCTTGCTTCCCTCTTTTGACATGTCAGTTTTTAATTTCTGCCTTGTTATATTTTTAACCAGGATTTTTGTGATTAATACTTCTCTAATCTTTATTTTAACTGTGTGAATCTTTGTTTCAATTGTGTTTTATTGTAAACAAAATATAACTTGCTTTCTAATCCATTCTGCTGTTTTTATGAGTGAGCTCAGTTTGTCTTCATTTTTGATATATCCACTTATATAATTTTTTCTCAGTTTTCTCTCCCAACTCCTCTTTATTTCAATACTTAATTTCAATTATTCCATCTATTCATATAATTCTGGTGACTAAGTGATTATTTTTTTCCTCTGATACTGCTTGCAATTGTTGTGGAGTTATTTTTTTTCCAAGGTTTACCATTTGGGCTTTACAACCCACAGAATGTCTTCATTGTTTGGTGTTTTCTTCTGCTTATTCACATTTCCAGTCTCAGTTCTTGGTCTGCTATCTTGTGCTTAAACTTGTCTCCTCAACCATTTTCTGGGTGGATTATATAGTTCATGCACTCTTTTGTAGTATGAATAGTGTTGTTCCTGAAGATCTAGATGGGACATCTGTAACAAGATCTACATTCTACACCAATTTCTGGCATCTGGCATCTACCTCGGTCTCCACACTTCAAGTCCACTTCAAGACTTGGCTTGTTTTTTCCCTCCCCCAGAAAATTTTTGTTTTCTGCTGTGAATCTTGGTGGAAACTTGGGACATCAAGTTGCTATCAGGTCCTACACAAACTAGTATTCAGTCACTGAGTTAGCTCTGTCTTCTACCATGTCTCCCATAGATCCAAAGATGGCATGTCTTCCCCTTGCTCAGATACCTATCTTATTTGTTCTGTCCCCAACTTGTTTATGGGCAGACCAGAACTGGGGCTAGTGTCAGGTGCCTAATTATTTGAGCTCTGAAGTACCTCTATTCAGAGTTCTGGCTGGCTTCAGTTTTTTGATTATTACTACTAATAAAATCACTAACAATAGGTAGAAATTATATAGCATTTTTGGGAGCAGCTAGGTAGCGAAGTGGATAGAGTGCTGGCCCTGGAGTCAGGAGTTCAAATCCAGTCTCAAACATATAATTGCCTAGCTGTGTGACCTTGTGCAAGTCACTTAACATCATTTCCTTAAAAAATTAAAATTAAAAAAATTATATAGCATTTTCTAGAGTTTATGAAATGCTTTGTATGTGTATGTGTATATATATATACATATATATATATTATATGATATCCATCTTACATTCTTACATAGACATATGACTTATTTGGGCAATACAACATATGTAAGGTATGTCGTATTATGGTTGTATTGCCTAAATAAGTCATATGCCCACATGGGTTTATCTAGATATGGTTCACAGGGAGGCAAGAGTAACTACCTCTAGGATCTTCTTTTCTCACCTTTTTCAAGGGAGACTTTGATTCATGCTAGGAGAGCAAGCAGAAAGTTGAAGCCAGAGGCTGACATTCTCTTCAAAGAGAGGGATTATTGGGCTAGAATTATATCTATCTGCGTGCTTATTCTGGGTGGGTGGGGGGGATTTTAGGCATAAAGTGTTTACCTGATTATTATCATTTAATAGGAAAGGAATGTTTCAAGTCATGTTAGGTATTTATGCATGTATGCAGGTATATATCATTTGATTTCCTTCCTACCAGTTTTATAATGCATACATGTAGCAAATAGCAAATAATGATTTATCTAAGTCAATACCAAAACAAATCAGAGAAGGTATACATATGAGAATATGCCAGACAATATAGAATGAGTTCTCCCACTGAGAACAAGATAATTCAGCTCAACTGAGTTCAGTCTCAGTCCTCACCTAAAAGGAAATCTCCTGAAATCTCTAGTATAAACTGAGGATAGATAGGGAGTTGTCTGAGGTGCTAGCTTTTCTTTTGTAGGCTTCTTCCCGGAATCTCTCCCTTCAGAGACCTGAAGAAAATCTGGAACCACATTTTCTTTCTTGACTCTGAAAACTAGAAGAGCAGAAAAGATTTTTCTAATCTCCAAATCTGTCCCTTCATGCAGGTATGGAGAACTGAGCAATTAATCTTATGAAAATGGATTTTGAGGAACAAGTTACATTGTTATCTCGTTTGATGCTCATAAGGTGCTATTATTCTTCCCATTCTATTGATGAAGTCTGAGATTAAATGACCTGTTCAAGAAAATTTAAAAAAAAAATTCACTGACTGAGCATAGGCACTGAATAGTTTACAGCCAAAAGCAATACCTATGTGATACTTTATTTATAGGGCTGAATTAATTCAATTAATCTATGGAGCGGAGGATTCTAGACAGAAGCAGAACAGGAGGCAGAATGAAGAAAAGTTGACACTGAGGCTACTTATTATGATATAATAATTACATTTTTGTGACACACTAACTCTATTATACTTTTTTTCTTCTTAAAGATTTAGAAACACATTCTTGGATTCACAAGAGAATAATCTATTTTCTGCTACTCTGATATTGACTCCTCTTTGAAGTATAGTCTTTTTTTTTCTCTGTTTCTTTTTTCTGAGCTTGAGGTCCATAAGACGACAGGTAATTTGCCTTATTTTCCCTAGACTTTTAGATTGAGGAATTTATCTCTACCCATTTTCACTAAAACCCTAGTCATATTTTTATGTTTCCAAGTAAGGGAAAAAAAACAAGCAAATCTTACCTGTTACACAACCCAGTCTGCTGAAGTTCTATCTTGGGGTTCAGTCCAAGTGACATTTCCTCTGAACAGCTTTTCCTGACTCCTCTAGTATTTCTTCTTGAATCTTGCAGGCTCCTCTCTCTTTGGCCTTTCCTGTAAACTTAGTACTTTCCCTAAATTCACTAAAGCTATTTGTGGTATATGTATATCTTTCTGTTTTTTATAACAAATGCAAGGGAACTTTCCATAAGGAAATACTCTCCACAAATGCATATTGATAATTCTTTTGCAACTAGAAAATTAGAGATATGCTTGGAGATAGAGTAGTTAAGTGGTTGACCCAAGGTCATTGTATGTGTCAGACTTGAACCTAGGGTCTCTTCTTGATTCTGAGCCCTGACCTCTATACACTGCTACTCATGTCATGTTTTATATTAAATAATTAAGCTGTTTGAGGGAAAATATTGTCATTTTAAAAATTATTTGTATCCATTTATAATTTGTAATTATTTTAATCAGAAGCTAACCAATGTAAATTAAAGAGATCAAAGAAATCCAGAGGGCACTTTGGTTAGCAAGCATCTAACATAATTGCTAGGTGTGAAGAGAGGTTATCTGTAAGGGCAACAATGAATTGGAGTATAAACTTATCTGTAAAAATGAAGATAATTAGGAGTGGTATCATTAAAAATATATCATCACAAAGCAGAATAATAGTGAAAGGCAAACTTTTTTTTTAGATTTTTTTTTTTTTTGCAAGACAATGGGGTTAAGCGGTTTTCCCAAGGCCACACAGCTAGGTAATTATTAAGTGTCTGAGGTCAGACTTGAACTCCTGACTCCAAGGCCGGTGCTCTAGTCATTGCACCACCTAGCTGTCCCAGTAGAAGGCAAACTTAAAGAAAACTTAAAAAGATATTCATTTGAACAAAGTCATCCTAAGGGAACATTTAAGGATGTAAATGGAAGGACTATATATAGAAAAAAGTAAAAGTTTTTCAAAAATTATTATAAAAAAACTTTATACAGGGATCTTCAAACACCACAGCCTCCAATATAGTTAGATAAGAGGAAGAAAAGATACTGAAGAGATGGAAAGAGCACCTAGAATGGACCAACTATATATAGAAACCTGTTATGGAGGCAACACATTTTTTAAAGAGTGCTGAGAGATCGATATGCAAGAGGTCTGGGAAAAGATACCAGTGGTGTGGGGGGAAAAAATCTCAGACCTTGTTACTATCAACAGAACAAAGGTGACTTGAGAGAATATGATTAACTACTGATCTTCCACTTAACACTAAACTGAGGGCATCCAATACAAGTTTTAGTAGGAAACAAGGTTTTCCCTGCCTTCATACAACTACAAAGTTCTTTTGCTGATTTCATGCTTCTTGTGGAAGCAAGTCTTATCTTTTCAATACTAACATTTTATTAGTGCCCTGAAATACAGCTGACTCCATAGAACTAAGAATAAGCATCACAAAAACAGCAGAGGGGCATAAGGTGGATGTGAACAGGTAGCAACAAATAACTAAGAACAGAAGAATAATGAACAGTATCAAGGATCTCATGACAGGACAAGAAATGGACTGTTCACATGGCAAGAGCAAGGGGTAATAGAGTGCTCTAATGGTACCTTTGTGATGACAGCAGAAATTAAAGTCTCCAGCAAGTAGGGTAGATCCTTCTATGGTGAACTTATGGGAAGGCCTGGAAAATAATCACACGGAATGGGCAGGCATGGATGGGTTCCATTCTGCATTGTTTGAGGGAACTTCAAAACTAATGAGACCACAGGTTGATTTGAATATTCCAGTACCTTGGCACATAGTGGACAACTAACACACATTTGTGAAATCAAATTGGATGACACTGCTGCCAAAGTAACAACAAAAAAGAGAGATTGTGCTGCAAACTAAGGAACTAAAGAGAAAAATTCTCCTGGTAAGACTTCATCTATAAAGAGCCAGTATTTTTTAGCTTGACTTTCCCTTTTCTTATAGATTTCTAAAAAGCAGAATCCTGGGGCGGCTAGGTGGCACAGTGGATAATCAAGCATCAGCCTTGGAGTCAGGAGTAACTGAATTCAAATCCAACCTCAGACACTAAAAATTACCTAGCCGTGTGGCCTTGGGCAAGCCACTTAACCCCATTGCCTTGCAAAAACTAAAGAAATAAAAAGGAATATCCTGGCTAGTAGACACGCTACTCTCTTTGACCTTTTCTGAAAACTTTCCTAAATTTATTTAAAGTTATTTGTGTGTGCATGTGTATCTTTGTGTTTTTATCTGAACTTGTGATATTTCACAGATGCAGTGGAACTTTCCATGAGAAAAAACTCTACAAATGCATATTGGTAACTATTCTACAACTAGAGTATTAAAGATGTGCTTGGAAATTTGACAAGGGAAAACTGAATTTCAAGACTTGTCATAACATAATTGTCACGATTATTCATTTCAATGTCAATGCCAATTTCTTTTGTTCTTTCCAATAGGGATATTTTAGGAGTATTTTAGGGTATTCGTATTTCAAAGCAAAGGAGATAAAATAATCTTTGATCAATATCAAATCATTTTAATGATTACTATACTGTATAGTTTGAGATCTGCTAATTACAAGGCTCTTTTTTCATCACTTTCCCTGAAATTCTTGACCTTTTGCTCCTCCATGTGAATTTCATTACTGTTTTGAAGCCTTATAAAATAATGCTGTTTGGCATAACAATGTTAATTTATGTCATAAAATTTTATTATATCAAATTCTTACCCATTAGCAATGAACACTTTTCTATTTTTGTCTTAATTTTTTGCCAAACTGCTTTGTAGATGGATTCATATAGTGGTTGGATATGTCTGGGTAAATAAGATTTCAGAGATTTTAAATATTCTGTTGCTGATTGGACACTCTATCCTTCCTGCTGGGTTTTGCCAATATGTAGGAATGATAGTGGTTTATATGAATTAGTTTTATATCCTACAGATTTTGCAAAATATTTCAATTAATTTTTAATAGACTAATTTTTTCCAAATAAATCATCAAATCATCTGCAAAAAGGGTTAATTTTACTTTTCAATGCTTATTCTCTCAAATTATTTTGTCCCTTACTGATGCTGCTAGCAGTGGGAAATAGTTGTGACAGTAAGACTTTTTTTTTTTTAGTTTTTGCAAGGCAAATGGGGTTAAGTGTCTTGCCCAAGGCCACACGGCTAGGTAATTATTAAGTGTCTGAGACTGGATTTGAACCCCGGTACTCCTGACTCCAAGGCCGGTGCTTTATCCACTGTGCCACCTAGCCGCCCCCAGTAAGACATTCTTGACTTGCTCCTGATGTTATTGGAAAGGTCTTTCCCCCAATTAGACATGTTTAATCTTGGTTTTGGATAGTTTGCTGTATTTAAATATTTTTTTTTTATTTAGCAGAAACAAGTTTTGGATTTTGTCGAAACTACCTTTTCAAGGCAATGGAGTTAGGTGACTTGCCCAAGGTTACACAGCTATGTAATTAAGTGTCTGAGGTCGGATTTCAACTCAAGTACTCCTGACTCCAGGGCCTGTGATATAACCACTGTGCCACCTAACTGCCCCAGCCCCCCCCCCAACTTTTGAGTATGATTTTACAATTATGGAGTTTTACAATGCTGACAAATTTTTTTCTGATCATACTTTATAACTTCTATATTATGTTGCTGTAGCCTTTTATTTTTTGATATTTTAAATTTTTAAAAGTTCATTATGAATATTGACCAATAGATTTTTCTGTTCTTAGTTTAGGTATCAACATTTGTGTTATAGAAATAAATTTTACATGTTTTTGAAAAGTTTTATGTATAAATTTTGTCAATGTCCTTTAAATGTGTTGGAATTCACTTATATAGCCAGCTGGTCCTGGAAGTTTTGGGGAGCTTACTAATTTAACTTGGTCCAATTTAAAAAAAACCCTCTAAGTTTTAATTTTCTTAATCCGAGTATTTTATTTTTACTAAGTATTCATTCATTTCAATTTTGTTAGGATGGAATAAAATAATTTGATTTCATCTCCAATTGTTATTTTCATTTTTGATACTTGCTTTTCCCATGAAGAGATTAGTCAACTATATATAATTTTAACTTATTTAAGACACAAATTTTATGTTTCCAATTATTCTCCTTTGATTTTTAGAATTTCCCCTTTGGGAAAGGATGTTAGGAGGATATTATTTGTTAAATTTCATTTTTTTGTTCCTTCTCTTTTAAGCATTTACAGATAGAAAATTTCTTCTAAGGACTGTTTTAGCTGCAACTCATTTATTTTGGTATGCTATTTTGTCTCATTGTTGTCTTCTCAGGTTAAAATTTTTAATATTTCTGTGATTCACTGAGTTCCCACTTCTGTAAAGCAGTTTAATAATTACTGTTCAATTCTTTTTTCAAAGGCCTCTTAAATATAATTTTATTGTATTTGTCTTGAATACAATGTGTGAGAATGTTTTTCTGGATTAAAAAATTCTCAATATTGGGAGAGATATGATTAACAAATTTGGAAAAGTGAGCTAGATTTAATATTAATGATCATGCCTTAATGATCAAAATCCATAGTTCAGAATTGGTTCATTTAGTTGCTCCATGGATTTGAGGCAAATGAAGCAAAGAATTGAAATATCACAAAAATTAACTGTAGATGAGTAGAGGATGGTATTTGAGGGGAAACTGCAAAGCAGGAAAGCTTAACGAAACACTAAAAATGAGGGATGTTTTTGTGACTATGCAATTCAAATTTAGAACTATTTTAATTCCCAATCACACTTTTCAACTCTTTTCTTCAGAGACCTCTTCAATTATTGAAAGCAATATTATTTCATTAAATTTTGGATATGATCAGTGTGAGAATGTTTCGCTAATACACATATACATAGTTTATAAAGTTGAGATGCACTTCAGAAGGTGTTAAAACAAATTGGGGATTTTCAACTTGGTGCTATTTCTATGAGTTTGAGTTCTGGCATAGCCTTAAAAAGAAGCAAAAAAAAAAAAATGACATGAAAACCACCAGTATTTTATTTCTATGATAGCATACCACCCCCACTCCAGATTCCAAGCAAAAAAATTTTAGTTGGAGTATCTATAGTGTTCTAATTCTCTGACTTTTCTTGAAAAACAGAATACAAAAAAACTCAAACCTAGACTTCAAGTCTTATCTCCAACCCAACAAGAATTTTAGTAGAAATTACTTAATAGCATGCTTCAACTACAGGATGTGAAAAAAATCCAGATGTTTGATTCAGGGCAGACAAAATTTTCTTTCATTTCTCAACACAAATATTCGGGTATTAAAGACAACTAAATTCAAGTAACAACTAAAGGAGAGAATCAAGTTTTGTTTTAAAACCAGGAAAACATGAAACTTGTTTAATCATCGTAATCAAATATTTACTTTAATGGTTGCTAACTAGAAAATGCATTGCTGTAAAACCATTTTAATTAAAATTTTAAAGTGAAGATATGAAGACTTGGACTAGCCTTTTTTCTCAAGTGTTAAGAGTAAACAACTTTTTATGTAAAAGCAATAGATGACTATCTTTGATTCATTTTTTTTAAAGTATCAAGCATGCTACAGCAGTATACCCAGCAAGATAACTAACCCAAAGATTGACTTTAAAAATTTTTTAAATCATCTTCCAGGCTATATACTGTAGACAAGTGGTACATGTGCCTAGTTAATGTGGGGCGTTTATTGCAGATCTTAAAATCTGAATGTTATTTTGGTAAATGTTTTCAGAATAAATCCAACAGCAGCTCTCATTCCTTGTCTATGGGCACGATCACATGTTTATTTTCCATTTCTCAAGGGTGATAGATTAACATTTAATACTTCAAAAGACAATAATAACCACGAATGAAAATTGCTGTTAAATTTAAACAAAACAATTTCAATAGTGGCAAGTGAATTTCAGTACTTATTTATTTAGATGTTTAAGCTCTCGCACTAGATTTTACAAGCTGGTGAACATTGGAAAATTATTTCTCCCACAGAATTTTTAACCACACATTCCCAAGACAGTATAAATATATGGTTGAACTAACATTAATACACATCACCATTTTATCAATTACATAATAAAACAAATTATCAAGTATCCAAATATTAAGTTACACAAGCTCAAAAGGCATACAAAATATTAGAGGTCTGCTCAATTCATAGCAGGAACCCATTTTTTTCAGGGGGAGGAAGAATGGGAAGGGGGGAAATCACTTTCAACAAAAGCAATAGTTGGTAAACAACTTTCAATAGGTACAGTAAAAGAAATTACAAGATTTTCAGAAATTTTATGATTAAGAATTGCTTAAGCTACAATAACAAAGCATCTCTACCTTTTAAAAAATATTTACTAAAGTAAAGGGCATATTCTATACTTCCTGCACAAGACAAAGGCAACATTTTACTAGAAATATTTAATAGCCCCCTCCCATCCTTTTTCAGGCCCTCCCTGTCAAGTTGCACCCCATTAGTGCTAACATTAAATTAACTGTAAGGCTTATTTGTCTGGAGACATTAAAGACTTTGTGTGCTTCTGTACAACGTGTATATTTTTACATGGATTTTCAACCAGAGATTTATGATCTTTTTTTAAAAATGCAGGTCTTGGTAACAGCACAAAATGAGACAAAGGTTTACAGAAAGACATTAAAGTATCACCATAAGACTTATTAGTAAAACCCAACAAAATGAATGGTTGTGCAAATCCTGATATTCTAGTGCGACTGTGGGAGATGTAAACATACAGTGAGCAGGCTATTACCATATAGGCCCTATCTTCAATATTGAAATGAATAAGAACCACCTGGGGTTCAGGTTACTGTTTTTTTTAATTCCCAGGATGCTATTTCTGTATGATACTGAAAATATGTAAGCATTTGTGCTGGGTATTTTGGCACCTAATCTCTCTAAACTTCTTATTTGCTGATAAGACTCTGGTATTGGGAAATAGATTTGAATAAGATTTGTAACTCAATACTGCATGATTTCAGGAAAGTTCAATTGATACAAATGATAAACAAGGAGTTCCAAAGACTGAACAGCAAGAATCTTTTACTAAGTGTCCGAACAGGTTGTTAGTAACCCAAAGACAGAAGCTGCATTTCTGCCAAGCTTGTAACCTATAAAATTGTTTTAAATTATTCCTATGGAAGCTTCGTTAGACTTATTCATCAAGCCTATATGTTGGCTAGTTATGTTATGTAATTTGCCCCAGGTCCTGTTTCCAATTTCTGCTTCCAAGGCAATAATATAGGTAGCTCAGCTTTACTGAATGCAACAGGTGTTTCTGTGACCATTTGAGTCTTTGAAGCGCAGCCGCATTTTAGGACGATACTTCTCCAAGTAAAGAAGTTGCTTGCTGTTAAAGGCTCCACGACGTTTTCTATAAAAAAACAACAACAAATTTCTCTAACATTTGCCTACTGCACATCTTATTCCACTCAGTATAGTGTCCAGCTTACAAGGCACCCCCAAATCATAATCTAACAACGTAAAATTAGAAAGGTCCAGTTCAAAGGGGAAGAATTGCTAATCCTTGAATTATTGGTTCTTTGGCACAGACCACTTATAAATGAAATGGATACAATAATTTTTTCCCCATAAAGACTGCAGAAAACTAGTTTCTTAATGAAGCACTTATATTCTTTTACATATAGATAACCATAAATAGGATGATTATATTTAATGATTAACAAGTTATTGTAGGCCTGAATTTTAATATTCAATTTGTAATGCCATTAAATATAATCCATATCCTATTTGTGGCCATTAATTCTATTCATATTTATACTGTCCTCCTACCAGCACCTTAGACACTCCCAATCATTAACACTTGATATAATGCCAATGCATGCTCCTCCTTCCAGTTTATCCTTCACATTCATGCCAAATTAATCTTATAAACAAATAAGTCAACTGAAATGCCAAGTACCACCTTCCACAAGATTTTCCCAGGCTTCCTAAATCTTAGTCTCTTTCCCTAATATATCATGTAAAAAGTACATTGTATGCATCTTGTTTGCACCATTGTTTGCAGCTGTCTTTCCCCTTAGACTGAGCTCCTAGAAGAGCAGCTGTTTATTTTATTTGCCTTTCTTTGGTAACTGAGAAGTAGTAGGTGCTTTGGAAATGCTTGGCTCCCTATCCTTGCTTTTACTCATGTTATGCCCTACACCTGAAGATAATAGTTTACTATCACACAGATGAAAGATTCTGGGAAGACTTGGACAGAACAGCTTTAAATAAAAATCAAAAACCAAAAAGAATCCCATTACTTACTGTCTTATGAATTGCACTGCATCTTCATACTTCATTCCTCCTTCAATTAGTGCAAGGGCAACGAGCACTGGAGCTCTGATAGGAGAATAAACTTTAGTAAATCAATTGAACAAAAGAAAAAAAACCTGATGATCCAACCCACAGGTCATCTGAATACAATTTATTTGTCATAGTTACTATTCTAATTCATATTTGTGGTGGAAGGAAAGGTTAACAAGATAAAAATACATTTAAGAAGCTGGGTGGGTGGGGTGACTAGGTGGGGCAGGGGATAAAGCAACAGGCACTGGAGTCAGAAGTACCTGGGTTCAAATCCTCTCAAACACTGAATTACCTAGCTGTGTGGCCTTGGGCAAGCCACTTAACCCCATTTGCCTTGCAAAAACCTAAAAATAAAGGAAAAGAAAAAAAAAGCTGGGTGGGAAAAGAGTGGGCACTAAGGGAGAAGCTAGAGAATTTCTCTTTTCCAATTTTTTCCATTTTTCCAATATTCATACACTTTTCTACTTTCCATTCTCCTCCCCTCAGGGTTTACAGTTTGGTGAACATTGTACATGTGTATGTTTAACATGTTTACCTATTAGTCATTTTGTGTTATGAGGAATTAAGAAAGAAAACTATAGAGAAATTTTTATAAAGTGAACACGTTTTCAGATTGTTTTTTTGGTTTCTTTTTTTTTCTTACTAGGGTCTCCCAAGATTGCCTTGAGATTTATTTATTTTTTTTTGAGATTTATTTTTAATGTATATTCTTGAATGTCTATTGTAGGGAATAACTGAATTGTTAAGACTATTATTCTCTTAAAAACTACTTTTACAATATATATTTATAATATAATAATACATGTGATTGGCAAAAATACTATTAATATTAAAAATAACCATTTTTAACCATAAGTGAAAGAAGAGGGCACTGGGCTCATATTTTTTAGAGATCTTTTGAAACAAATGTTTCAAGAATACACGTGGCTGAGCTACCTAAAGCAAAGGATGGGGAGTCAAATGAAGAAAAACTCTTCATTTGATGGCATTATCATAGCATTAATGTTCTCACTGCAACTTAAACAATAGACACCTTCCCCTTAGAACTATTATATAGCAGGAAGAAATCAGGGTAAAAGTATTTGTGGTAGTGGATTATTCATCACTGTACAAAATGTACTGTTAAAAGATCAAACATTCTTAATATGGGACACTAATAGGAACAACCTTACTATAGTTCTAGTGTATCAGAGACTGACTTAGGAAATCTCAACTGTAAGAAAATTTGATAATGGTATTTTATTTAAAGAACTTAATTTACTTTGATAAGAAAGTTCCTATATACCTCAAAATATTTATAACAGAACTTTGAACAAAGAATAGAACAAGGGGATAGCCATTCAATGTGGAATGAATGTGGTACACATAAATGTAATGTGCAATTTAAAAAATGACTAACAGGACAAATACAGGAAAACATGGAAAGATTTAAATGAGGGTAAGCAGGGTCAATAAAACAGTCAACACAATTACAGAAATGTAAAGAACCACAAAAGTGGACGCTGCAAAAACCAAATAGACAAACACCCCATTTTCCTTTTTTTGGGGGGGGGGTCTCAAAATATGGTACACTGCACATGCATGCTTATATCAGTACTCCTAAGTTTTACTGATTCCTTATTTCTTCTTTTGACTTCTTTAGGATTAAATTTTGCAAAAAAAGATAAACGTTGAAAATTAACTTTGTATGTAATTTGGGGAAAAAAAGTTTGGAGCCATTAAAATTTAAAAATTTTTTTATCTTATTTGAGTTTTACAATTTCCTCCTAGTCCCCCCCCCACAGAAGGCAGTTTGCTAGACATTAAAACATTTTTAAATTTAAAAGAAAACCAAAAGATGGAAAAGCTCTGAGAAGGGTAAGAAAAATACCAAGAAAAAACACAAAACTACTTAGTCCCAACTAAATAAAGTGAAATTATAAAACAAACTTTGCCTCTTTATTTGCAATATTTCCCTTTGCATTTAAATTAAGCTAAATAAGGTAAAAAAGAAAAAAAAATCCAAATTCTATATATTATTTTCCAGGGAGAAAGGAGTCAAAGTAGCACTATCATAGAAATTTCCCCTCCAATCCTATTTCATACTAGTTGAACAATAGTATGGAGACCAAAGGGTGGGGAGGGAGATTAATTTCTATTCATAACAATTTCTTTTCCTTTTCTTCTGTTTTTTAACAAGGTAATGGGGGTTAAGTGGCTTGCCCAAGGCCACAACTAGGTAATTAGTGTCTGAGGCAGAATTTGAACTCTGGTACTCCTGTCTCCAGGGGCAGTGGTGCTCTATCCACTGAGGCACCTAGCTGCCCTATTCATAACAATTTCCATCGAGATCTCATTCTCCAAATATTGAGAAAGAAATGGAGAAATGGTACTCAAAGTGCAAATTTTCAATCTAAGAGCTCAAAATTTCATTAAACAATTATCATCAGTTTAAGTATCAGACCTCCACAAAGAAATTCTTTAGGTTGTCTATAACTGCACAAGGTAGATATATTTTAACATGCTTGCTGAATGTTAAACTTTATGCTAAATTCCAAAGAAATTAATCTGTGTTAGGGTGAGATGAAGGATAAAATTTAAGTTGCATGCATGGCAGAAAATTCATTGAATACTGCTAAAATCAGAAAATGTTTACCAGCGGATTATTCAAATAAACTGGGTTCATGGAAAGGGAGAAGTATGATGATTTTAAAAAAAATCCAGATTCATGTTAAGCTTTGGAAAGGATTATCATCTTAATACAATAAATTTATCAACTGTGAGATAAAATGAATAGTTTAGTTATAACTTGCCTTAGCCTATCAAGAAATGCTAATATTTGAAAGTTCTATTTACCTTCCAAGACCTGCAACGCAGTGAACAGCAATGCAACAACCAGGTTCTTCACGATATTTAGTTTTCACTAGGTTTAACCAGTCATCAACAATCTGGTTGGATGGTGGTGCTCCATCATCAAAAGGCCAATCCTTAAACACAAATAAAATCATGACTGCTCATGGTACCTCAGAAGGGGGGATTTTATAGACTAAGAGCATTTTATAGATTAAGAGCATAAAACAGTGTTAGTAAACCACAAAATAACCAGTGTTAGTGAACTCACATTGCTGCAGCATATCCTGAAGAGTAAAAGGGACATGGGTAGTTATATTACAGGCTGGCACATAGCCTCGTTCTATTCTTTGCTTTTCTGTCAATAAAATACAAACTAGGTAAAGTTGCTGTGCAAATGCATCCTACTCTTCCCTAAGTCCACAATACAAGTAGTACAAAGTTCATATTAATTTTATAAATATTCATATAGGTTTTATAAGTCAGTGCTCTTATTACCTTTAGAAAAGTATTTAAAACTGAGTGAATATTTGTATTAAAATTGCTAAGAACAACATGACAATAAAAACTTGAAATCACTTACCAGAACCTGGATGCCTTCTTTCTCCACAAGGGTTGTGTCGTAAGTAGCTTCACATACTCTTACAATTGTAGTAACTCCATACTTCTTGAGTTCCTTAGATAAGCAGATTTAAAAAAAAAAAACCCTCATTTTGCAATTATTTCAAAATAAAACCATATGTAGTATCATAATCATTAATAAATGATTCATTTTAAAAAAGTTGAAACAAATTTTCATAGGATCAGTTAAATAAAACTGGAAGACCTTGGATGTATTCTAGTCCAACTTTTGATACTCAGTAATCTACATTACAAATCAGAGCATAAAAAAAAGACTAATTGTTTTCTTTAAAAAAGTTAAGACATAATGAAACCTTTTGAAAGCATTTTATAAAGGGGAAAATAGACAACTGAAGAATTCTTATTAAGACTCTATCTTTCCTTGCCTTTTAAGATTTTAGAGCTAACATCTTATATTTAATTTTTTATAAGTTGGAGTTATTGCTAAAATGTATGTTCAACTAATGTTCTATTAGAAACCAGGAGGGATAGAAATGCAGGGAAGCCTGAGAAATTTACATCAACTGATGCTGAGTGAGATGAGCAGATCCAGAAAACCAAGATGTACACATGGAGTGATGATCAACCTTACTGGACTTGGACTTGCTCAGTGCAACAATCAGGGACAATTTGGGGCTGTCTGCAATGGAGAATACCATCTGTAGCCAAACAAACAACTATGGAGTTTGAACAAAGACCATCTATTTAGAAAAAACCTGCTATCTTATTGTCTGATCTTGCTCTTATACTTTATGTTTCTTCCATAAGGATATGATTTCTCTCTCACGCTCAATTTGGATCAATGTACAATATGGAAACAATGTAAAAGACTGACAAACTGCCTTCTGTGGGGGGTGGGAAGTAAGATTAGAGGAAAAACTGTAAAACTCAAAATAAAATCCTTAACAATATATGTTCAATGGAAGCATATATTTCTACTCAAGTGAAACAATCTTTCTGGTATATTGTATATAAAGATGTAAAAAATGTGTTATATAAAATCTTTTATCTATAAAAGATAAAAAACCTCAAATAAGAACTTAAAAGTAACTTTAAATATTCTAAACTACTGAGGTGGGGTCAGCTAGGTAGCTCAGTGGATAGAGCATGGACCCTGCAGTCAGGAGGACTTGAATTCAAATCCAGCCTCAGACACTTAATTACCTAGCCTTGCTACCTTGGGCAAGTCACTTAACTCCACTGCCTTGCAAATAAATAAATAAATAAACAAACAAAGAAAAAACCAAACCAAAAAATTAACTATTGAGGCAAATTACAACCTAGATTATGACCTCTGATTTGAGAATGAAAAAACATTGTAAGGACTTACATTTCAAAGTGAAATACTGTTAAAAAATCCATTTTCCTAACATAAAGTTTTCAATATTAATAAAGGACAAAGTTTAGAAACTTTCAAAGTCCTATTCTTTTGAGTAGGAATAATTTACTTAATTGTCATTGGTCAATTTTAAAGCCCTGAGGAAAGCAAAAGGTGATGGCAATAACCAATAACCATACCCACCCACTCCCCCAAAACCCAAAAGAACCACAACCTAGATCATTAAATACTGGGCTAAAACCCCACATATATGTGTGTACACACACACACACACACACATACACACACCCTTCACTAAACCAGAGTGCAAAAGATTTCAGCAAGATATTTACTTGGTAGACTAATGAAACTGACTTAAGGATTGTGTGAGCTTCTATATTCCTTTTAAAAGATGCTTTACATACAGTATGTCTAAATTAAAGTCTTCCTTCAGTATACCACAAGGAAGTAGAAAATGCAAGGGTATATATTCCCACCTCCAAAGAGTAGTAAGTTGACTAAATGAGATCAGGTGGAGTTTAGTAAGCTCTGTCTTTTTGCCAAAGAGAAACAGGAAGTCTATTTGAATGTCAGCATCTGACTTATTAAATATACTTCACTATGGAATAAAGATATTCTTTCCTATTTGTGTTTAATTTAGAATTCATTTCATTATGATTTATTTTACTTACTTCTAGGACTAATGTACCATCCTTCCTAATGTATTTTGGCTAAAATTCCTATAGGTAAAGGCAGTCACTTTTATACATGGCTTTTTCCAAATACAAATTTACAGAAACTAAACTGCTGTTAGTGATAAAGAACAATTAATCAAGAAATATATTCCCATACTCACCTCTATAAATTTGTTTAAGGTTGCATTGGTTGGATTGTGTGTAATAAGGAACCTCATATTCTTATAGGTGATTTCCACAGGAGCTGGGCGGTTCATTCGAGCCATGTCGATTTAGTTAAAAAACACTCAATAAGGTTATGAAAGGATTTAAAAATTTGAATACAGAAGTGATGTAAAGAAACTCAAGTCTCCTTCACTATACTCCACTTGAAATTCTCAGTGCTTTAAGTACGAAGTTGAGAGCAATGGGAAATGAAATGAACCTCCTAACAAGAAGCAGCAATTCTTCAATCCAGTAATACTGAGGCAAAAGAAAGGCAGTGCACTGAGGTTTACCCCATCCAGGTCAGAACTCTTGTAAAATGCTCTGCCAATTTCAATTCAACACTTTTGTGTCCAGGTTAACCGCTCTTAAGGGGGCTTCTTGGTGGAGTAGTAATGAATTTCTACAGTTCACTTGTCTGCATAGAGGTCGTGCTGTGCCTGGCAATAGTCTCCACTGCCCTTCAGAAACTCCATAAATGTGTGACCAAGAACACCACAGAACTGCTGTTAAGGGAGAAAAGAAGACTTCAGTTGGAAAAGAACAGCATAGTACAGAAAAAATTTTTTTATAGGTTCTTATAGGTTCTCATTTAGTCTTCACATACAAGTATAATCAAAAACGACCCAAGTAATAGTTCCCAATATATCCCATACTTCATACCCTCCATGTCATTCTTCATAGAAACAGTTAATTTTGATATAGTAATATGCCAAAATAACTTGGAAAAATATCCCTACACTTAAGGAATCATTTCTAATATTTTATTAAAAAGAACAATTCCTAAGTTAAAAGCAAAATCATTATTTTAGCTTTAGTTTTAAGTTGAAAACAAATTGTAAGTATGTTAAAAACTTCCAGGAGCCAGGTGTCAATTAACACACACACACACACACACACACACACACACACACACACAAATCTATTTTGCCTTTGGATAAAAACAACGTTTCAGAGATATCCTTAAATTCTGGCCTCTTGTTAAAGCAGGAATTCTTAATCTTTTGTATGTGTTACAGATCCATAAATTAACTTTTAAACGCATAACACAATACGTAAGATAAAAGAAAAAAATATCAATTTTTTAAGGGCATGCCCCCCCACCCTGCCCCAGTTAAAAATTTTGACTTTTTTAAAGTTTCAAAGATTCAAGTTACTCCCATTTTAGAGACTAGAGGCCCATTGGACAGAAATAAAGACCAAAAAAAGGAACATGTATTTACTGTACTAAAAAATTAATAATGCATGCCAAGTAACTCAGTAGGCTCAGACTGAAATAAAGCCGTCTAACTGGACTTTACTGATGTCTAACCAGATTTGTGGTTTAATTCAATGATCAATTCCTAAAAATGTTAAATCACTGTTAAAAGAAGAATGGTTTCCTGTCCTTTTCTTTTTCATCTCAAGCACTGGTAAAAGATTTTGAACATTTCTGAACACTGATCTTTGACAAGTTACTTAACTGACTACTGGCTTCCTCAAGTTCTCATGTTCTAAATGAGGGTCGAAAAGTGGATATAAGATTAGATTGGCCTCTACAAATCTGTCTAAACTGCTAATTCTTACAAAGTTGGGAGAGAAATTTAAATAGAAATCACACACACACACAAAATCATACTGAAAATCAAATGAAATACATAATAGTATGAAATCTGCTTCAAGTTTAAATACCAAGACTTCTGAATGAAAGTATAAAATGTGAAATTCAGATACTAGATCTGAACTGATATTTGTAGATTTAAATACAGAATACTGTGAGGATCATTACAATTTCAGAAATTTATGTATATGGAACGCAAAGGAATAGAATGTATTACACATATTTCTGGTCTAACTTTTTAGTAATAAAGTTTGTCTTGGGTTATCCCAGGGATAGAGATCAAATCTCCTGCAGCCTAACTTTGCTTCCTTTTCTGGGTAAGATATAGTTAAAAATCTCAAGTGTTAAGAGTGGTCTTCAGAAGAGCAAGTTCTTTTCTGAGGTCAAAAAAGATGTCTAGGGTTGTTGCCGACTAGGGAAAAAGTTCATTTTTACTAAACCAGCACCTTCCAGAAGAGAGCCAAATTTAAATTAAGTTTGTCTTCTTTCATCAAAAATTGAGTTATCTATATTTAAAGATTAAGTTTCTCTATACTCCATTCCCTACCCCACATAAACACTGGGTCAAAGTATTTGGCTACTCCCCAAGGGGAAAAAACTTCACACTGAAAGCTTACAAAATTAACAGATTACTATCACGTGGGGGTAATTCTAGGTTAATCAAGATAAGGGTTTTGCATATTTTAGTGCTTGCTACATTTTAAAAACAAATTAACCCAGAGACTTACTTAACCATCCCCAAACTCTGCAAATTAACTGGAAAGGTTAATACTTATTTGCTGCAAACTTATAACAATGGTAATGTTTTGCAATTTTAAAATCTGATAGAGTTGAGAGGTTGTTACTTACTACAAGTATTTGCAAGTCATTTAACAAATAAAGTCTGACAAGTATCAGGGAAGTCAAAAGTTTTACAGTTAAGTGAAGTTTAAACAGAATTATTTCTGAACTAGACATGGCCACAAGGGGACACTGCAAAGTTCTGTCTATCTTCATTTCTTAAAACAAAAAAAATTCATTCCAAGACTTGTTTTGTTCCCTTCAATTTGACAATCAATACTTAACCTATAGAATAAAATCAAGCTGTTACTTGATTTCAATAAGTCACAATAAATGATATGTTGAATTATTAATCTGCACATGATCATCAGCATCCACTAACTTTGAGTTAGATTTTTGCCAGAGGGATTTTGCTCAAGCAAGAAGTTCAGAAATACAGGAATAAGTTCAGAAATACAGGAATAAGTTCAGAAATACAGGAATAAGTTCAGAAATCCACCTAGCTAACTCTTCTCAGTGGAGCCATCTTGTGGTGGTGGTGGGGAGGCGGGGTAGATAATGAAGGAAGGGACGCCTTGAGGACATGTAAATTATAATGGCCAAAGGACTATTTTGCTTTAGCAAGCCGAGAGAGGAAGAGGAAGTATCGTGTGTTCAAGAAAATGAAATGGATTGAGTCCTCGTATTTATTCTCATGTAACTTCCTAAAGCCAGTTTCCTCCTTTTTAAAAAAAGGGGAAACAATTTTAGTATCATCTTAATGTGAATGACAAAAAAATGCTGCATTCATCATTATAAGAATGAGAAAATTACAGTGCAAGAAAACCCAATTTCCTCTCCACAATTCAGATTGCAAGTCCAGTCTAGTTATTCGCGGGAACAGAAAAATCACCAGTTTAACCAATGAGAAAATCTAGTCCAAATCTACAGGTTTCCAGATAAGCAGGGAATGCTCCTTATCCTGCAATGGTTTTGTGTGAGGAAAGATCGGAAGTCAGTATCGGTCTTGATAAGACCGGTCCAACTGGTCAAGCTAGCTAGTCTCTTGTTTTCCTGGCTACTATGGAAATGGGCAAACTCCTGATACAAATTCATTCGTACCTGAGTTATTGTATTAGTGTAGGTGGGGAGATAGTTGTCTCTAAAGAAGGCACTAACTTTGAGTATTCCAGTATGCAGATCATCTTTTTTAACTTGCGCTAGTATCTGTGATTAGTTGGGATAATTTGGGCCTCCAAATGTCCTCGTTCCACTCTACACCCCTTTTATCTCGTTTTTTGGATGTCAGCATTTCCTTCTCCCATATAACCTTTTTAAGTGACTGGAGCACCCTAAGGGCCACCTTCTAAATCTACAGCTAGCTAAAGCTGGACAGGAGAGAGAAGCATGTTGTCACCCTGCCCCCCACTGTAGGGAGAGCCCTCCGGGGAGTAGAGCAAACACGCTTCACCAAGTTGGGACCACGAATCCAGATTTAGTTTTCTATTACGGCTTAAATGGCAGACATCCCCCCAAGATGCGAGCTCGAAGAGGCGGGCCAACAGTCTCACATGAGCCCAGGAGACGCGCGGCCCCCGCGGCGGGGGGCTCCCGAGGCCGGGCCGCCGCTCCCCCGCCGCAGTCCCGGACTGCTCCGGACCCGCTCCCGCCGAGCGGGGACGGGCCTGGGCTTGTTCCCTCGGCCCGGCCCGAGGGGCGCTGGTACATCCGGAACCGCTCCAGTGACGCGGGGGGCGCCGCGGGGGCCCCCGGCTCCGCCGCAATCACGGGGCGGAATCGCCCTCGCCAGCAGGCGCCGAGGCCATCTTGTCTCCGGCCCGCCCCGGGCGGCTCACCTGGCCGGGCTCCATTCCTCCGGCGCCCGGGGGGAGGGGAGGCGGCGGGCCCGGGGGACCGTTACCCGCCTGCCGCCCCTGGCACTGCCCCCCGCGGCGCGGAGCCGGGCGGGGCCGGCGCGCCTCAGCCCGCCCCACCTGCCAGGCCCGGGTGACGCCGCCGCCGCCCTCCCGCGGGCCCGGCACCCACCGCCTCCGGGAGCCTCGGGCGTCCGAGGAGCATTCACGCGGCCGGGGGCGGCGGGGCCGGTCGGGCCGCTTCCTTTCTCTCCGGAACAAAGAGGGACCCCGGGAAGCGGCTCCACAGTCGGCCGGGGGCTCCCCGACGGCCCCCGGGGACAAGGGCGGAGGCGGCGGTCACAAAGCGGCTTTTGTGCCGAGCGGCCCCGACCCGCCCGCCCCCGGCGGCCGTCACCCCCCCCCCCGGCCACGCCACCTTCCGACTCGGCCCCGCAGCCGCGCCGGGCCCGGGGGGGGGGGGGGGGGGCGGCGAGGAACGGGGCGGGGAGCGGCCACCGGACCGCCGCCGCCAACCGCCGCCGCCCGGAGCGGAAGCGCCCGGGGCAGGGCGGACGTGGCGGGCCCCATGCCTCCCGCCCGGCCACGCGGCGGGGGGCCGGAACAAAGGTGGCGGCGGCGGCGGCGGCGGCGGCGCCCCGGCCCGGGACACTCACAGGAATATGTTTACTCATTGAAGATTGTGGCCTAATCATACAGCCGGTCCGAGGCGGAGGCGGCGCAGCAGGCGGTGGTGGCGGCGACGGCAGCGCAGGCGGCGGCGGGGGCACTGGGACTCTACCATACAGTGAGCGGCTCCGGAGAGAGCGCGTCGCCGAGCAGGACCCGCACCCGCGCCAGCCAATACGCGCGCCGAGCCGCCCTTGCGTCACAAGCCCTCCCTTATGTACCCCGCGCGACGTGCGAAGCCCCGGCCACCAATCGCAGCCCGGGGACCGGGGATAAGCCAAGACGAGGTTGCGGAGGAAAGGGCGGGGGGAGTTAAGGCTGGGGTTGCGGGGGAGACGGGGCCGCCCCGCGCCGCTACCCCCTCCCGGACGTCACGACGCGGCGGCGGCGGCGGCGGCCGGTGTGAACCGGTTGATGAATAGCAAGTGGCTGAGCCAGAGCATCCCGCCCCCCCCCCCGTGCGGGGGAGGAAGCCGAGAGAGAGAGAGATCGTGCCTAGAAGAGGCCGCCGGAGGGAGAGCCGAGACAGGCCCGGAGGACCCGCGAGCCCCAGTGCGTGGCGTCTCAAAAACGACCCAGTTGGCCCACAAAGCTTTTGCTTCCCAATCGTCAGGGGGATCCCTTTAAAGTTTGCTGCAAACTGGCATAGGAAAGGGTCCTCTCCCCTCCCCTCTTACCTCCGTTCTTCCTTCAGTCACGATCCTCGTTTACCAGCTGCTAGGCTCGGGCGAGGGAGAGGCTCCGGCGGCCAGGAACCCGGCTGCTTCCCTGCCAGGGCCGCGGGAGACCAGCCCTGAGCAGCCTCGGCCTCCGGCGCCCGGCCTTGCCACATAAAGCGGCCGGCCCGGGCCGGGGAGCCGAAGCCCTACTAAGTACTCCTAATTGTTGGCACTAGTGAGCACGGAGCCTTCTCTTGGCACCGACAAGGAGATGCTTCGCACTGCTGCCCCTCAAGTCCGATGCAGAACAACGAAGGCTGGCATCACCAGCGAGTGGGTGACAAAAGTATGTTCTGCGATTTATTTAGAGGTTCGGGTCAGACCCTTGTTTTCAAAACAAAACAAAAAACGGGTCCTTAGTCTTCGGGCCTTAAATCCTTAAGCATTGAGAATTATCTTGATTGTTCTGGGCTATAAAAAGGGCAGCTTGGTTTCACCTGGACAGTCTGGGAAACCTATCCTTTCAGTCTCTTAGAAGGATTAAATACAACTTTTACTAGGTTTGAGAGAGTCCCTAACTACAATCTTTGCTTTCTTTTTCTGTTCCCCTTAAGACTGTCAAGGGATTTTAGGATCAAATTCTGCCCTCTTGTCAGTGGACCGTGACATCTTTACTATATTACAGAAGCTTAGTGTAGTTTATCAGTATTTTCACTAAAGTATTTTAGCTTATTAAAAAAAAAATAGAGGCGGCTAAGTGGCCCTGCAGTCAGGAGGACCTGAGTTCAAGTGTGCCCTCACTCACTTAATACTTACCTAGCTGTGTGGCCTTGGGCAAGCCACTTAAACCCATTTGCCTTGCAGAAACTAAAAAAACAAAAATAATAATCCCTGAGGATTATTAAAAATTAAAAATTATAAAAAAGACATTTTTTCATTTTGGAAAAAGTATTCACCCTAGACACTTGAATTCAAGTAACACAAAAATCATTTTTGAATAGGAAAAAACTAAAGAATTGAAGGTTGGGTCCCTTTTCCTTAAAAGTCTTTGATAGGGAGGCAGCTAGGTAGCTCAGGAGTACCTGAGTTCAAATCCTCCCTTAGACACTGAATAATTACCTGGCTGTGTGGCCTTCAGCAAGCCACTTAACCCCATTGTCTTGCAAAAAAAAAAAAAAATCTTTGGCAGCAGGGCAAGCTCTGATATGGGGGTTTGATTTTTTTTGAGGGGTCCCATGATTTTCAGCTCTTCCTTTACTGTTGCAGATGAGTACATTTTCTGCAATTTAATTTTAGAATTGCTTTGGAAACTGAATTAACAGGATCTCAAGGTTAAAAACACAGGCCTGAGGCCTACAGAACTAAAACCCAGATCTTCCTAAATTCCAAAGTTAGAACTCTATTAAAACCACATGCCGGACAGCTAGGTGGCAGTGAATAGAGCACCGGCCCTGGAGTCAGGAGGACCTGAGTTCAAATCTAACCTCAGACACTTAGTTAATCTTTACCTAGCATGTGGCCTTGAGCAAACCACTTAACCCTATTTGCCTTGTAAAAATCTAAAAAAAAATCCTCTGGATGCTTGGTAAAAGATCAAATAAGACAAGCTCTATGTAAAAAAGTAACTTGGACTTCTTTCCTTTTTGAATCTCTGTAGTCGTGGTTTCATGAATTGAAAGAAAAACCAAAAAAAATGGAAAAACCTATAGATGTTATTACAGGTATTATAATTTTCTGAGGAACCTGTGTCCTTAACCCGTCCTATCCTTCTCTTCCCTCAACCCTCCCTCTCCCCTCAAGCTTCCCATATCACTGAAGTCAGGAATGTATAGCCTCTCAAGGAACCCAGCTGGAACAAAGTCCACAGACCACACATCCTGCCTGCTGGCTATTGTGTTTTCCAAAGATGTTGAAGAGACATGGCTATAAATGTTCACAACCAGCAGTAAGAACAGTGACTGCAGTAGGAGTAAGACTCATAGAAAACGAAACTCCTAATTTATTAAGTGATGAAATCTAAGGGTCAATTTTAGAATCAGAAATTTTTTTTTTCCTTTAAGTCAAGGTAAAAAAAAATCAAATTTAAGGGGTGGGGGGAGAGGGGAAGGTAATTCTACTTAGTCAGTACTTGGCCCTTTGTGCAAATGAATTTATTGATCTTAGAGGAAGGGAAGGAAAGGGAGAAAGAATTTATTAAAACCTTGTTAATTATTTTTCAGCCCTGGCTGACTAGTCATGACCCCTTTATTGGCAAAGATATTGGAGGAGTTTATCGTTTCCTTCTTCAGATCATTTTAGAGCTGAAGAAACTGAGGTAAACAGGATTAAGGTATTTGCTCAGCTAGTCAGGTCTGAAGCCATATTTGAATACATGTCTTGATTCCAAGCCCAGAGTTTTATCCATTCCATGTTAAACACCCACTCTGTGCAAAATACCTACAGTGTGAAAAAACTTTACAAATGTTTCATTTTATTCTCCTAACAAATGTGGTATGTGCTACTTTTTATTACATTTTTACAGGTGAGGAAACTTAAGGAAGGCATCACAATTGGAAGAGAGATAGAAGCTGAATTGGAACTTAGCTCTTATTGACTTTAGGCCCAGTGATTTATAGTTGTTGAAAGCTCATCCAGTCTCTCTACCCTTCATTTTACAGATGACAAAAATCATGACTGGAGAAGGGAAGTGAATTTCTCAGTCACATGGTAAGCAAGGAATTGTACCCAGGTGCACTACAAGCCTTAAAACTGTATAGCACCTGTCATAATTTGCTAATAATTTAGATGAAAAACAGAAAATATGCCTTTTTAGAAAAAATATTTTATTTTTTAAGGGTATATAATAGGGTCTGGGTATGAATAAGGCAAGCACAATAAGATTGATTTACCCTATATTTGCAGTGTTAAAGTAAAAAATTAAGCTACTTAAACTGAAAATAATTGTCTTGGGAAACAAGAACAAAGGAACCCCAACAAAACTATAAAGAATCAAGCTTTGTTATCTTGGTTCTTGCTCTTTCTTAGCATTTTTCATGTGGTCTGGTACCTGGGGAACCTTATTTTTTGAATGAAGTTCAGATTTTCAGTTGAATTAATTAGAAAAAGTCAGCTGAATTTTTCTTTTGCTGTGCAAACTGCACTGGGGAGAAGAGAATGAGGAGAGGAGGGTACTTTACATGAAATGATATTTTTGTTGAAATATCATTAATACTAGTATCTGGAAAGAAACAAAAGGGGCCAGAAGCCACTCTTTGGAGGGGTCTGAAGACCCAAAGAACCAAAACTAATTCCAAATAATAACCAAAATTAATTCTGCAAAGTACTTTTCAAAAATCACTTAAAATGCTACAACGAAAAAACACAAATGCTACACTTCACAGCCTTGTTTTATGTGCTTGACATTTAGGCAACAGATAATCCTGATACACACTGACCGGAGCTGTACTGCTGGGGTAATTGTTATGTAAGGAGGAATGCTCTTGAGCAATTTCCTCTGGAGAAACATAATCTTTCTCTTAAAAAAAATTACCATGCACAGGTTTGTTTTATTTTTATTTTTGCCCTTTAAATAGTTGTTTTACAAACATTTATTCTGTGCAATTTCCCTTCTTGTTTCAATGTATGTTTCTTTCTCCATTTTTCCCCTTTTTGGTTAGAGCTGAAGCGGTAGTTCCTTATTTAAGGTACAATCTTATGAATGAATACATGGGAAAGCACTTTAATAGCATATAATGTATGAGATTGGTGTTCCATAGCACTTGGTATGTGACTAATTTAACCATACTGATTTAATTACTATAAAAAGTGCTATAAAAAAGTAACATTAATAGATGGAATCATGTGCTTTTTTTCCCCTCTTGTCTCTTAAATCAAAATTTATTAAAATAATTGAGATTAGTTTTTATTCTTGCTTTTAAGTATTAACAATGATTTATTTTATTAGTAAATCTCTCTACCTCTTGAAAAGTTTCCAACATCACATTTGGAACTACTAAAATAGTTCCAGAGTGTTCAAGCTTTGTCCCTGCTAAAACCAAAGCTACCCCAAGTACTTGTCTGTCCTTCATCAATCAAAGATACTAAGAAATGTCAATCAAATAGGTTTTTCATTCCTAAGTGAACTTAATGGAATTCTGAATAGATTATTCAAAATGCATTTACTCTATGAAATGTCTGGATTAATAATTTGTTATTCTTAGAGCATGAATGAAAATGATAGTTAAAATTTCAGTCCCTTAACCTCCTCCTATTCTCTTGGTCCTCTTCTGCCTTCATTTGCCTCCTTTTGTAGTCTTTACTCCCTATAGGACAACAATGCTATCCTAGAATTTTTTCCTCTGTTGACTAGCACTATAACAGCTTTTTCAATCCTGAACCCCAAGTTGCTTTTCATGTTCCACTCCTGTCTGTTGCTGTTCCCTGTTGAAGGAGGTATTGATTTTTTTTAACTTATTCTGAACTTAAGAAATAAATATTTCCATAACAATGTAGAACAGGAAAAAAAGATGATTGTATATGAAACAACTTGCTATTATTAAATATATAATAAAATTATGTTAACTTTTTTCCTTTTTCCCTCTTATTCTAACTATGGCTACCATTAAATAAATTATATATGTGTGTGTGTGTGTGTGTGTGTGTGTATTTAGAATCATTCTATGCATTAATTAGTTCCCTATATGCAGATACCATCTTTCTTCATAGGTCCTTTGTAGTTGATTTGAGTGTTTATAGTAGTCAAGATGACTAATCACTCAAAGTTGTTTTTTTAATAGATTTTGTTTATTTTGAGTTTTACAATTTTTCCCCTAATCTTGCTTCCCTCCCCTCACCCCCCCACAGAAGACAATTTGTCAGTCTTTACATTGCTTCCATGGTATATATTGATCCAAATTGAATGTGATGAGAGAGAGAAATCATATCCTTTTTTAAAATTAATTTTTATTAAAGATATTATCTGAGTTTTACAATTTTCCCCCATCTTACTTCCCTCCCCCCACCCCCACCCGGGAAAGCAATCTGTCAGTCTTTACTTTGTTTCCATGTTGTACCTTGATCCAAATTGGGTGTGATGAGAGAGAAATCATATCCTTAAAGAAGAGAAGTCTAAGAGGTAACAAGATCAGACAAAAAGATATCTGTTTTTTTTTCTAAATTAAAGGGAGTAGTCCTTGCACTTTGTTCAAACTCCACAGCTCCTTATCTGGTTACAGATGGTATTCTCCATTGCAGACAGCCCCAAATTGTCCCTGATTCTTGCACTGATGGAATGAGTGAGTCCATCGACTTTGATCATTGCCCCCATGTTGCTTTTAGGGTGTACAATGTTTTTCTGGTTCCATTCATCTCACTCAGAATCAGTTCATGTAAATCCCTCCAGGCTTCCCTGAATTCCCATCCCTCCTGGTTTCTAATAGAACAATAGTGTTCCATGACATACATATACCACAGTTTGCTAAGCCATTCCCCAATTGAAGGACATTTACTTGATTTCCAGTTCTTTGCCACCACAAACAGGGCTGCTATGAATATTTTTGTACAAGTGATGTTTTTACCCTTTTTCATCATCTCTTCAGGGTATAGGCCCAATACCACTGTATTGCTGGGTCAAAGGGTATGCACATTTTTGTTGCCCTTTGGGTGTAGTTCCAGGCTGCTCTCCAGAAAGGTTGGATGAGTTCACAACTCCACCAACAATGTATTAGTGTCCCAGATTTCCCACAATCCTTCCAACAATGATCATTATCCTTTCTGGTCATATTGGCCAGTCTGAGAGGTGTGAGGTGATACCTCAGAGAAGCTTTAATTTGCATTTCTCTAATTATTAGTAATTTAGAGCAATTTTTTATAGTACTATGGATCACTTTGATCTCCTCATCTGTAAATTGCCTTTGCATATCCATTGACCATTTGTCAATTGGGGAATGGCTTTTTTTTTTAATGTGACTCAGTTCTCTGTATATTTTAGAAATGAGTCCTTTGTCAGAAATACTAGTTGTAAAAATTATTTCCCAGTTTACTACATTTCTTTTGATCTTGGTTACAGTGGTTTTTGTCTGTGCAAAAGCTTTTAATTTAATGTAATCAAAATCATCTAGTTTGTTTTTAGTGATGTTCTTCATCTCTTCCTTAGTTATAGACTGCTTCCCTTTCCATTCATCTGATAGGTAAACTACTCCTTGATCTTCTAGTTTGCTTATAATATTGGTTTTTATGTCTAAATCTTGTATCCATTTGGATCTTATCTTGGTATAAGGTGTGAGAGTTTTTATCCCAATAGCTGGACTCTTTGGGTTTATCAAACAGCAGATTACTATAATTGTTTCCTGCTATTGCACCTAGTCTATTCCACTGGTCCACCACTCTATTTCTTAGCCAGTACCAGACAGTTTTGATGACTGATACTTTATAATATAATTTTAGATCTGGTTGGGCTAAGCCACCTTCTCAAAGTTCTTAAAACAAAATTGCTGTTAACATATATACAACATTTTCTTCTCCTTTTGCTCTTATGCAAATCTATGTTTTTCTAATTCATTATTTCTTTGCACAGGATATTCTCTCACAATTATAATATCACAACTTGTTTAGCTATACTCATTTGACAGACTTTTCAGAAATTTCAAGTTCTTTGCCAGAGATCTGCTGTTTTGTAAAAGTCACAACTTACTACAACTCCATAAATTCTCTGGAAATAGGGATTGCATTATTGTTTCATTTGAATCACCAATACCTAACAGTACCAGGTACCCAGTAAGTGATAAATAAATCTTGTTGATTGATCAATTGATTGATACTACTTAACCTTATTAAGGATCTTATTGTGGCCTGACATTTCTTGTTTGCTTCTCTTAGTAGTTCCCTATTGAATGCCTTATAGAACTTTTTTACACATTTCTACCTTTAAATAGACAATATTGCCTTCTCCTTTATTTGTTAAGAAAATTTAGGTTTTTACATTCACTTCCAAGACGGTCCTTATGTGATCTCAGGCTGATGAACCTCAGTTTTCTCATCTGTAACAATAAGGGGGTTGAACTAGATGACCTATGACTTATTCTGTCAAGAAAGCGAATCTCTAAACCCAGAGGCTAATTCTTATTCCATCCTTTTTTTAAAAATATATTTTGTTGTATTTGTTACTGATAGACTCCATCTTCCTCTTTCTCAGAATTCATTCTTCCTCTAATATATATGACATCATATGATTCTGGTTTTCTACTTCATGGATTACTTTTTTTTTTTTACTGACTGCTGTTGTTTTTCCAAGGCCCTATACAGCAAATAAGAAAATTCTCTTCTTTATGACACACATGACTTTTGGGAAAGTGAATTCTCTCATCTTTGAAGCTTCTACCCTTAGACCCAATTCAGTTGATTACACAAGACAGATGTTTTACTTTCATATCACATATAACCATCCAGCTGTCTACCTGGCATAACTTGCCATCAGTTTTGAGTACAACCACCCTTCACCTTATATAACCTCACCCTGTCCTCTTTCCTGCATACATTAATCAATGGTATGATTATATTAATAATAGCATGTTTACATCTGGAAAGGACATGGTCAGTTGACTGCTCTGTACATCAACTCACTGTCTCCCTGACGACTCATACCAAAACTCCCTTTTCTAGGCATGATTCCCCTTTAAATATTATCTAACCTTATTAGATTATAAGATATTTGAGGATTAGGGTGTGCCTTTTTTATATTTGTATGACTCACAATACTTTTTTCATTCATTAATTCATTCCTTATTCATATGCTCCAAATTAATCATAAAATGTAATGGTCATTTAAAGAAAAGTTCATCTTCATTGATTTCTGTACAATAATTGATACTATTGACTCCATCTTCTGAACACTTCTTTTTTTCTCTCTTTTATTTCTCTAATCTTCTCCAACCTGTTCTTTCCCTATTAGTCTTTATATTTGTTCTGTTGACAATTCTCTATTCCCATTGGTCCAATGTTCCATTATCAAGTAGCAGGGGGATTCCTAATCTATCAGCTTTGTACTCTTTTCTGAACTCCAAACTTTTTTCTCTTTTAGAATTGGCTTTTCTGGTGTCGGATTAGACATACTTTTTCCTACCTCATACTTTCTCTTTTCTTTGAATCTCTTTATGTCTGAAATCCTCTTTCTCCCAAACAACCTTGCAAATTGGCACCTCCCTGAAAGTGCCATGAGTTATTAAAGGTCTTCTCACATTTCTTTCCCCTTCATCCAGGGGATGCCAGAATATTTCTTCTTATGCAAATGTAGTACATAGGTCTCTTCTAGAGTCAGTGTTTTATTTTTCTCTGTGGGCTTCAGAGGGTGACTTTGAATAGTGGCTCTCTTTATTGACTGGAGAATGAAGCCATTGACCCCACTGGTTGTGTTTTGGGGTCCCTTTTGTCTGTGTTTCATCCACTACTTTTTGTACTTTCTCTTTTTCTTCCTCTCCCCCCAACTGCCCATTTTCATAGGTCACCATGACACATGTAATTATATATTAATTATGAAGGGACATTTACTTCAAAGTAACCACATATTAATTATGAAAGGACATTTACTTCAAAGTATAATGTACAGTCTTATTTCACCCCCCCCCCATATCACCCATAACACCCATCCTTCTACCCCAGATAATTCAGGGGCATGCTTATTCTCTACAACTGTTGCCTTGAAGTCAACTTAACCTATTTTTTTGAATTGTCATATTTTCCTGAATGCCAGACCTTGGATATGTAGTAGTTCTTGAATGAAGCAAACCTGAAGGCCCTCTCTGAAGAGGTTTTTCTTTGGTGGAATGAATTCCATTTAGCTCATTGCTATATAGAATCATTCCCACCAAACTGATGTCTACATATGCTAATCTCTTCCAGAAGAGTCTTTGTTTCAGCTTTTACTGGGCCAAAAGTCTCTCTGGAGATCATACTTTGCTCATTTATGCAACGACACAGTGTACTTTGACACCTAGCCTATACTACAATTCCTGGATTCCTGTGGTAGGTTTTACTCAATCTTTTGAAAATCCAAAATTTGGACATTCTATTCCCTTCCTCTGGAAAGAACAAGAAAAAATGATTAGGTCCAAGACTTGTTTCTTAGGGTCACATGACTTCAGAGGGAAGAAATCTCTAAGAGCTTTACTTTTATGGAATGGTTTCTTGCTGGATACTGTGAATTAAGTTACTAATATACCCCAAAGGAGTGTGAGGCAGAAGAAGCTGTGACAGATGCTGATGAGCCCTTCTGAGTTGTTCTAGATCAAATCAGAGAGACTCCCTTCATCTTATAGTCAATTAGAATCATTCACAGAATGTCAATAATGTGGTCCACAACTTCTCCAAGACATTTCTGTGCACCTATTTCCCTAACAGTTTTCTTGGAAGCAAGCTACCTAGTGTCTTTCACATGGAAACAGCACACTATCTAGGCAAACTGATGGGATTATCACATAAGCCACCATACCCCCATTACACATAAATATTGACCTAAAACTTCTCTGTTAAGAAAAAATTCTTAACCCTTTGATCCAGCAGTACCACTACTGGGCCTATACCCTGAAGAGATGATGAAAAAGGGTAAAAACATCACTTGTACAAAAATATTCATAGCAGCCCTGTTTGTGGTGGCAAAGAATTGAAAATCAAGTAAATGTCCTTCAGTTGGGGAATGGCTTAGTAAACTGTGGTATATGTATGTCATGGAGCACTATTGTTCTATTAGAAACCAGGAGGGATGAGAATTCAGGGAAGTCTGGAAGGATTTGCATGAACTGATGCTGAGTGAGAAGAGCAGAACCAGAAAACATTGTACACCCTAACAGCAGCATGGGGGTGATGATCAACCTTGATGGGCTTGCTCATTCCATCAGTGCAAGAATCAGGCACAATTTGGGGTTGTCTGCAATGGAGAATACCATCTGTATCCAGAGAAAGAACCGTGGAGTTTGAACAAAGATCAACTTATTGTCTGATCTTGTTATCTCTTTTACATTATTTTTCTTCCTTAAGGATGTGATTTCTCTCTCATCACATTCGGTCTGGATCACTGTATACCATGGAAACAATGTAAAGACTGGCAAACTGCCTTCTGTGGGGGGTGGGGGGGTGGGGGAGGGAAGTAAGATTAGAGGAAAAATTATAAAACTCAAATCTTTTAAAAAAAAATTCTTCATTGGCTTCCTGAATTTAATGCTTCAATCCAATATACCTCTACATTTCCTTTTTTATACTATTCTCCTCACAATATGCTTGGTTATTCAAGCCAAACTGAACTACTTTTGTCCCCTGAACTTTTGTCTCCATTCCCACCTTAATGACTTTGTGTGTGTTATTCTCTCTGTTCTTTTCATATTTAGTTTTTAGGATCAAAACTCAGGATTTCACTTCAGCCATGAAATTTTCTGTCAATATTAAATTTCACTTACCCTGAGAACCTACCATGCTTTTATATGGCACTTTTTTGTACCTCTTTAATGTACTTTTAAAATTATGATTATATTTATTCTTCTAGTGGACCGTAAAAACTCTGTGGCCAGCTATTTTATAGTTAAACTTTGTATCTTCTCCAGGGACTAGCACAATACTCTAAGCTAGGACAATTTGAAGTTCATACTATCAACCTCTCCTTTTCTTCATAAATGATTACAACTTGATATTTGCTACTCATCAAAACTCATTTCTACTTTGCTAAACGATCGAACTCTATAATTTACATTCTGACCTCTCTGACCTCTTCATCATTACTTTTCAAGTGAGAATCTTGTTGATCTCGTTATTCTTCAATGTTGTTCAGTTTCATCTTCTATAGCATCCTTATATACCTGCATGGATACATATTATACCTTGAGAAATTTCTTGAGATTTCAAATGCTTTATTTCTATTGTGTATATTTTATACAACAGTTTGGAAAATTTCCAGAAAAGTTGCATCTAGAAAACCTAGCATTTAGAGGATCATAATGTGATTTATATCATATTATATTCAGAATACATAAATTTTAATTTTATTAAAATGTCAAATTGTAGATTTAAAATTATCCAATAATTCTAAAGACTCAGAAAAATCATCTGTATTGACTATCAAAATGTTTCTCTTCTCCTATCCAAAATATGGTGTATGCTTGGGCCTTTCTCCTCCTTTGAAAGAGATTAACTTTCTAGAAAAGGAAATAAAGCTGTTCTTGGGACCTGCTTGGTCCTGGCTTTCCTAAAGCAGCTTTCCCATCATCCATAGGGATAAAAGTTCTAGTCTATGATTCACTATGTCCTTTACCATATCTTGCCCTGATGATCTGATGGATTTCTATATGGAGATAAGGGGAACCAAGTTCAGAGAGAAGATAAATTCATTGTATCCTAGTTGCATATCTTTTCTGTGTTAGGGCAAAATAGAGCTTTTGTTGATTGTCCAATGACTTGCAAATGTCTCACTTTGTTACAACATCTAATTTGAACTGAAAGTACTAGTTCTAGAACTTCCTCAGACTTCAGTGATGAGCTAAGAGTGATACTGCATAACCAATGTTTTGAAAATATACTTCTCTATGAGTTTGTGTAGTCATTAGGAACTGGATCAGACAAATGGTTAAAAAAATTTATATATATATGTATGTATACACACACACACACATATATATATATATCTGGCAAAATTTATAATGATTCTTTACCTTGTGTAGTAACTAAAAAGTTTTATCTCATGACTATTTTAGGAGAATTTTCCTTAAAGAATGAAAAAATATACCTCACAGAGATATTTATAATCTTCTTTAGCTCCTAAGGAAAGATGCAATGTTGAATCTCTCTATTCTTCCTGAGTCTGCCTTAGGATATTTGCCTTACAGTTTGACTGACTTGTTCCAATCAAATCCCACATGCAGTTATTCTCAGGATAGACTTGGCTTTAACCAGTTAAGAGTATAAGTAATTGGGAAGAACCAGGATCCTTCGTTCTTCAACTTCCTGATTTTTGGTAAAGGCATTGCTGCTTTGGAGAAAAGGTGCTATTTAATTTTTAAATAAGTTAACTCAGTTCATGTTTCATCCATCTGGGCAAAAATATCAAACAGTCACTTATTAGAGTTTTGATTTGAATTCAATATTTGGGGCTATCCTGGTCAATATGTTTTCATAGTACCTTGAACAGTAGTTTAGTATTTGACAATAACAGTAAAATGATAAATTCCCTTCATATACGTATCCTTCTAGAGAAGAAGATTGTGTAGTATGCTGCCCATCTTCCCCACTAGGATCATCAATTAGACTGTCAGGTTTAATTAGCTTTTGGAAAAAGGTATTTAATACAGTGAAATAGTTGGTATAACTCTGCACCCCATTCCTCAACTCTGTGGCACACTTTCCCATCTGTAATTACAGAATACAGAAAAAAGAAGTCTCAAGCTTAGAGTACCATATGGTAAAGTCCTTCTGTTCTTTTGTTCAAAATGTTCTTATGAAGGGGATACCTCTCCTCTTTGTAGAGGGAAAACTTTGTAGGCAAACTTGACGAGCCTTGAATTTTTCTGTCTTCATTGAGTTCAATTTGTCTTTACATAATGAAGATGCTGTTGTCTGCTGCTATCCTAGGGATACTACAAGAATGCTAAAAAAAAAAATCAAAACACTACACATTTCACAAGTTTGTCCTCTGATGGAAGAGACAGGAAGAGAAGACAGTAAATGTTGGGAGCCAGGGTCTCTAAGCTGTTTGACACAGTCGCAGCAAGAAGACTCAAGGCAGTCACACTGCCTGATGGAACAACATTTCCTTCTTCAATATATATAGGGATTCCATGTATACCCATATTTATAGGTCTATTATTGATTGCAAAACTTACTCATCCTAATAGTGGAATGACTATAAAATAGGAAGGATTTCAGAGAAATTCCTTGAATAAAACAGATTGTGAACTCTGTCCAAATTTAACAGGACTACCTCTCCCTGAGACATACAAAAGACTTCAACATTATGAAATCTTTGGAAGATACAGCACTGGGCGTTCCAGGGAGACATCAGAATATATACAGGGAAACCAGATACAAGATGGGTCAGATAGAATTCCAGGGAAATTAACAGTTTTGCCCCCCTTAACATACACAGGAATATATGATAAAGATGGTACGAGAATAGTTAGTATAGGTAACCAATATGTGAACTCTAACAGCCTTAGTTTATTGGGAAAGAATAAAAAGTCATAGAAACCACAGCGTCTACCAACAAGGGCTGAAAGGAAAATTGGTTATTGAAGGAGTCAACGGATGGGTGGACAAACATAACTACCCTCACTATAGGTTGTCATATCAAAAAACATTACATATGTGGCACAAAAATATAAAAGCATTCCATTAAACAAATTATATCAAAGATTATTATAAGGAAAGTTCTGTTTAATAACTGCAGCAACAAACTAGGCAACAGGCAGGTTGAGGTCATCACAGTCTGAGCAGGGACAAGAAAATTAACTACATGATTGATAATCATACCTGTAACCACTACATGATCATACTTGTAACCATATGAACTATATGATTAATGATGAAAATTGTGCACTTTTGTAACCAAGGAAATGATTTTAGTTTGCTTGTTTGATATGATTCTGAGACTATAAAAATAAATCTAAGCAGCTGACAGTCAGTCAACCTGCTCCTGCCTTTACCCACTTGTTGACTCAACTCATTTCTCTAACTCTCTCTCTCCTGTCAGGTTCCAAGGACCCTGCGGAGGCTGGACCACCACAAGTAAAGGGTCAAAGCCAGATGTTTTATATAATCTTTGCCTCCATCTGTCAAGCCCAACAGAAATTCCTCACTGGGGTTTGGTTGGAGGCTCTACCTCATTGGTTTTATACCAGCCACAAAGAGTATATCTAAGGAGACATTTGAAATTCATATCCACACCTTGTTCACATCTATGACTGATCATTTGTAATGGCAGACTGAAAACTATCCCATTTTAGCCTGATACCTTAGCAAGTGAAAACATTTCAGTCAAGCAATTAAATAGAACTTTTAAGGTTTGAAAAGTATTATTAATATCTTATTTGATCCTTACAAGGTCCCTTGGAGAAAATTCTGATTTTGAGATCTTTGAAAGTCATTTAATGGTCAGACAAGATCTGTTCTAGATGACTATGGAATTGTTTTACATTCTCTAAGTCCTAAATAAAAAAAAAAGCATCATATTAGTTCAATTTGGAAGGTTTCCAGAAATTGAAGTGTGTTTTTTTTGTTTTGTTTTAGCATTTTGCTGGGGAAGAAATGCCCAATGGTATTGGGGATAGAGAAGGAGACAGAGGAGAAAAGAAGGAGGAAAATGAAAGGGAGGAGGAAAAGAAAGAGGAGGAGAAGTAAGAAGAAAGGAGTATTCAGCTTTGGCTGCATCATCTTTCCCTATTCCCTCTTGACTAGAAGAGGACCTTCCAGCTTTGAAGTATTCAGTCAGGGCAACTAGGTGGCACAGTGGATAGAGCACCAGCCCTGGAGTCAGGAGGATCTGAGTTCAAATCCAACCTCAGACACTTAATAATTACCTACTTGTGTGACCTTGGGCAAATCATTTAACCCCATTACCGTGTCAAAAAACCCCAACAAACCATAAAATGTTCAGAGGATGTTGTACTTTTCATCTTCTCCTCAGTGTCTGATATGGCACACCCCTGGGTAATATGTCATCAGGAGCAAAGTCCAGATTAGCCATATGTTTCTGCTAGGAACCCAGTAAAGAGAGTATATCATGTCTAAGGAAAATTTTTTAAATAAGCACCCATAATTGGAAGAGAGTTACTTCTAGCAAGAAGAAGCTGTGAGTTACTCTTTGTTCTCATAAGTCTGAATCTTCTATTCCCTGGACTCTGAATTTGGAGAAGAGTATATCACAAACCTTTTCAAGGTACCAACTGCTCTTATTGATAAATATATCTTAGTAAATATATCTTTTTGACTAAAAATAATGATTCCTAACTGATAAACTAGAGGGGAAAACACTTGGTTTTACAGAATTTTCCTAAAACTCCATGTTATCCCTAGAACCCTGAGATGTAGGCTAGCTAAGCTCTGGGGTTGTGATGAGTGATAGGATAGTTGTATATCCTATTAGGATATTCTATCCATTAGGATAAGGATATCTTGATGCTTATGTGCATTATACACAATTAGAATAATTAAGTTTTTCAGAAATCTAGGGATCCTATCATAGTACCATAAGTTTAAAACTAGGAGAGCCATTGTAGATCATTTAGTTCAACCTCCTTATTTTGCAAATGAAGAAAATGTAATCCAGAGAAGGTTAGTTTCCCATAGGTAATAAATGGAAGAGGCTAGATTTGAATACAGGGCCTATGATCTCAGATCCATTTCTGTCCTTTCTATCTAAATTTTAATGCTCTGGCTTGGAACATAAAGCTCAGTCTCTGCTGTGAGCAAAAGAAATGTCTTTAAATCTTTAAATAAGACTAAAATCATTGATGATTCTGCTGAAATTTCCTGTTCCCTTCTGCCACCTGCCAAATTCTCTTGTTTATTCTCTTCAGTTTACCCCTTTACCATAAGACTTTTTAGCTTGTTATAGGCAAGCCCCATGAAAGCCATTTGTTGATTCTACTTTACTATAAGAAATTGCAAAGCAAGGAAAAAATAGAGCAAAAGTGAATAAAACAAAACAAGTAGATTCTGCATTCTACTGCACTTGTCATAATTGTATTTTTTTCAATCACTTGAAAGCAGAAGTGTAGAAGCTCTGGATTGAAACACTATACAGTGACTCAATTTCAGAAAAGGTGAAGTTAGAGAAAATTTAGAATATTAAACAAATTTCTAGAGATATTGTTGTAACTGACATATGGTACTTTGATTTTGCAAACCACTTTACATATTTTATCACATTTGATCTTCACAAAGACCTGTCTGTAAGGTAAGTAGTATTAATATTCCCCATTTTGCAGATGAGTAAATTGAGTCTGAGCAGTGTTAAATAACTAGACTAGGGTTACACAGCTAGTAATTATCTAAGGCTAGATTTGACTTCAGGTCTTTCTGAATCCAGGGATAATAAAAGCACTTGCCTCACAGGGTTGTGAATAAAATTATATAACACATGTAAATCTCTTTGTGAATGTTAAAATACTGCATAAATGCTAATATAATAATATAACAATATTTTAATAATTATAAATTATAATTATAAATTTGACCAATATGTGCAAGAAACAAACTTGCACCTAATATCTTCAATAAGAGACTGATGCACCACAATATAGAGGTGGGGGAAATTTAAATAGATAAAAACAAAAGTCAGTTTTCCAATGGATAAATGCTTAAATGATAGGAATAAACAGTTATTCAAAGAAAAATTGTAATCTATTAACAACCACATGAAAGATAGATTCGATAAAAGAGGCTGTTTGTCCTCCTGTCCTTTCTGTCTTCAAATTCAAATCATTGATAAGAGAAATTCACATTAAAGAACTTAGATATTTCATTTTATTTTCCTACAAATTAGCAAAAAAGACAAAAGTTGTGAATTGTTAATATAGTAAAGGAATACATTGCTGGTGGAGCTGTAGGTCCATCCTTTTTAGAATACAATTGGGAATCTTCTTACACTGATAAAGTCTCAAAGATTTCATGCTAATATATTCTCCAAGGAAGGCAGTCACAGAAAGAAAGACCTCATACATACTAAAATATTCAAAGCAATACTTTTTGTGGTGGTATAGAATTAGAAACAAAGATTCCCATCTGGGAAGGAATGGCTAAACAAGTATGTCTTCCACTGAATACCTAGTGGTATGCTAGTTATTCACATTGGTCTTTTTTAAAATCTCAGAGATGCCAATGGAGCTCACAATATATCTGTTTTTCATTCTTGTTATGAGACCAGTATACTCAAATAAAACCAATGCAACCAAGATTAGAAGGAATTCAGAAAACTGGGAAACAATTTTTACAGCTAGCATTTCTGATAAAGGACTAATTTCTAAGATCTATAGAAGAACTGTGTCAAATTTATAAGAATACAAGTCATTCTCCAATTGATAAATGGCCAAATGAAGTTTTCAGATGAAGAGATTAAAGCTATCTATAGTCATGTAACAATGTTCAAAATTATTATTGATTAGAGTAATGCAAATTAAAGCAACTCTGAGGTGCCACCTCTCACCTAACAGATTGGTTAAAATAGCAAAAAAAGTAAACATTCAATGTTGGAAAGTATGTGGGAAAACCAGAAGATTAATGCACTATTGGTGGAGTTATGAACTGATTGAACCATTTTGGAGAGCAATTTGGAACTTCTCTTAAAGGGCAATAAAACTACATATTCTTTGATCCATCAACACCACTATTAAGTCTGTGTTCCAAAGAGATCATAAAAAAGGGGGGAAAGACACACAAGTACAAAAATATACTAGCTCTTTTTGTAGTGACAAAGAATTGAAATTGAGGAGATGCCTATCAACTGGAGAATGATTGAACAAATTATGGTATATGAATGTGATGAAGAACTACTATTCTGTAAGAAATCATAATTGGGCAGATTTCTGAAAAGCCTAGAAAGCCTAGAAAGACTTGTATGAACTCATACTGAGTGAAGTAAGCAGATCCAGGAGAATGTTGTATACAGTAACAGCAACATTATGTGATCAACTATGATGGACTTGGCTCCTCTCAGCAGTGACCAAGGACAATTCTTAAAAGATTTGTGATGAAAAATGTCATCCACATCCAGAGAAAGAACTGTTGAATCTGAATGCAGACCAAAGCACTTTTTTTTTTAAGTTTTTGCTAGGCAGTGGGGTTAAGTGGCTTGCCCAAGGCCACACAGCTAGGTAATTATTAAGTGTCTGAGGTCGGATTTGAATTCAGGTACTCCTGACTCCAGGGCACTGCCCCCAGATCAAAGCACTTTCAAAGAATTTTCACTTTTAAAATTTGTCTCATGTTCTTTTCCCTCTTTCTCATGATTTTCCCCCCCTTTTGTTCTTTTTTCACAATATGACTAATGTGAAAATGTTAAACACAACTGTAAAATATGCAACCAATATCAGATCATTCACTAACATGGGGGGGATGGGAGGTAAGGGAGGATGAGAGAAAAATGTAGAACTCAAAAGCTTACAAAAAGATGAATGTTGAAAGCTATCTTTGCATATAATTGGAAAAAATAAAATGACATTAATAACAAGCAAAAGCAAAACCAGTGTACTATCTCTTACTGTACATGCTTTTGATAATATTCTTTATACAACTACTTGCTGGAAAGTCATAATAATGTGCTACTATATACTATATATTTAATAATAGTCATGTGATTTAGTAGTATGCTATTGCCTATTTATTTCCACCAGACTTTTCTTTAAAAAATATTTTATTTTTATAAGTATTTTTATCTTTTCTTCTAATGCCCCCTCCTTGAACAAAGGAAGAAAGACAAGAAGAAGAAAAGGAAGAAAATGAAGACTCATAATATAAATGCATAATCCAACAAAGCAAACTATCACATTGGTTATATTTAAAAATATATATTTTAGTCTGAATTTTAAAGTTTATAAATTTTCTATCAGAAAGTATGAGTTATGTTCCATCTTTAGTCCTCTGGATTCTTGGTTTATCACTGCACTGATCAAAATTCTAAAATTTTTCACAATTCTTTTTTCTCTATAATGTCATTGTAAGTTCTAGTTTTGTTTGCTTCTCTCAGCATCTAATCATAGAAGTCTTCCTAGTTTCCTCTGAAACTGTATATTTTGATATTTCTGATAGCCCAAGAATATCTCCATTCATTCATTTATCACAGGTTGGTAATTTCCAAATAATAGAGTTTGGGCTATTATGAAATGAGCTGCATTAAGTATTTTTATATAGATAGATCCTTTTCCTTTTTAAAAAAATTATTTAACTTTTTTAACATGCAAAGATAGTTTTCAACATTCATTTTTTGTAAGATTTTGAGTTCCACATTTTTCCCCTTCCCTTGACAGTGAGTAATCTAATGTAAGTTATATGTGTATAACTATGTTAAACATATTTCCATATTAATCATGTTGAAGAAGAATTATAACAAAAAGGGAAAAAATTCATGAGGGGAAAAACATAAAACACAAAACAAATTTTAAAAATTAAAGATAGTATTCTTTGAATTGGAAATAGAGTGAATGTCCATCAATTGGGGAATGGCTTAATGAACTGTGGTGTGTGTATGTGATGGAACATCATTGTTCTATTAGAAGCCAGGAGGGATGAGAATTCAGGGAAGCCTGGCAGGATTTGCATGAACTAATGCTGAGCAAGATGAACAGTACCAGAAGAACATTGTACACCCTAATAGTAGCATAGGGGTGGTGATCAACCTTAATGGACTTGCTCATTCCATCAGTGCAACAATAAGGAACAATTTGGGGGCATCTGCAATGAAGAATACCATCTGTATCCAGAGATAGAATTGTGGAGTTTGAACAAAGACCAAAGACTATTACCTTTAATTTAAAAAAACAACATATCTTATGTAATTTTGCTATCTCATACTTTATTTTTCTTCCAAGGATATGATTTCTCATCACATTCAACTTAGATCAATGTATAGCATGGAAACAACATAAAGACTAACTGACTGCCTTCTGTGGGGTGGGGTAGGGGAAACAAAATGAGGGGGGAAATTGCAAAATTCAAAATAAATAAATTTTAAGAAATAGTGTGCTTTGGCCTGCATTCAGATTTCATAGTTCCTTCTCTGGATGCGGATGATATTTTCCATCACAAGTCCTTTAGAATTGTTTTTGATCATTGCACTGCTGAGAAGGGCAAGTCCATCATAGTTAATCATCACACAATGTTCCTTTTCCTTTTTCTTTAATCTCTTGGGACCATAGACCTAATAGTAATGTAGCTAGGTATGCATAGTTTAGGAACTTTTTAGTATAGGTCCAAATTGCTTTCCAGAAAAGTTTCAACAATAATTCATAGCTAATGAACTAGTGCATTCGTATAACTGTTAACCCATAAATCATCTTTACTTTCTTTTATCATCATTATCAGTCTTATGGGGTGAGGCAAAACTTTAGAGTTGCTTTAATGTGCATTTCTTTCATTATTAGTGATTTAGAGTATTTTTTCCCTGTATAGCTATTCATAGATTGCATCTTTTTTTTGAAAATTGTTCAGATGCTTTGACTTTTATCTTTTGGAGAATGGCTCTTGTATTTATAAATTTGTATTTACAAATTTGAATTAGTTTAGAGCAGCTTCTATTTATAAATTTGAATTAGTTTGGAGCAACTAGGTGACACAGTGAATGGAATACTAGCTCTTAAGTCAGGAGAACTGAATTCAGATCAAGCCTCAGACACTTACCATCTGTGTGACATTGAGCAAGTCACTTAACCCCCAATGCCTCTCTCCAAGAAACATAGTTCATTATATCTCTTGCCCTGAGATCTTTATCAAAGAAACTTGCTGCAAAGAATTTTTCCATTCTATTTTCCTTCTAATTTTAGCTATATTAGCTTTATTTTGCCAAAAACTTAAAAAATTTATATAATCTACATTTTTTCATTTTTATCTTATTTGATCTTCCTATCTTCTTTTTAGTCATAAGCTCTTTCCCTATTCTGTGATCTAAAAGGTAATTTCTTTCTTGTTCTCAATTTGTCTTATGATGTCATCTTTTATATCTGAGTCATATATCTATTTGAGGTTTATCTTAAATATTAAGATATTAAATGTTGTTTTTGTTACCCAAATTTTGTCCAACAATGTTTCTAGATTTCCCAGCAGATTTTGTCAAATTGTACTATTGATCACTATGTTATATTTGTTTGTTTCTGTTCCCTGACCACTCTGTTTCTTAACTGGTACCAAATCATTAGTAAGATTAATGATTACTGCTTTGAAGTATAATTTGGGATCTGATGTTACTAGAATTCTTTCCTTGTACTTAATAAAAAAAAAATTTCCATTGATATATTTTTGACCTTTTATGTCTCTAGATGAATTTCATTATTATTATTGTCTAGTTCTTGAAAGTAGTTCTTTGGAAGTTTGATTGTTTCTTTTCTGTGACCTTTGATTTACTTACAATCATAGTGTTCCCTAGCTGGAAATAACATAGTGTTAAAAAAAATATCAATTTTTGAAGGAAAAAGCTGTTTGGGTAGCTAAAAGCATTTCTGAAACTTCTCCAATGACTTTTAAAAGCATCAACTTTATTAGATGGCTATGTGTTCAAGCCACTGAGGACACAAAAGTAAAAATGAAACACTCTTAGCCCATAAGGAATTTATATACTATTAGAAGGAGACAATATGTTCATAGATAAGCAGATAATTTCTGGAGAGAAGAACAATAACAACAGGGTTGGGGTGGAGATTAAGGAATGCTTCAAGGGACCTGAGTTGAGTTTTAATTGAAGTTTAGTATATGTTAGGGACTGCTGTGTGTGTGTGTGTGTGTGTGTGTGTGTGTGTGTGTGTGTGTGTGTGTGTGTGTGAAAACTGTAAATCTTCATTACCTAGTGCCCTTGAGTACCTGGACATTGTTTTTACTAAATGCCATGGGATTGGGAGTGGATTAGAGACTGGAGAGGATATTTAAGCAATAGTATTTTGGCAAATAAACAGAGACCTTGGTGTACAAAAGGGAGAATGTGTCTCCCGACCCTTCAACGCTAGCCTGGTGAAGGATAAGCGAGTCAGGAAAAGGGACTCAACAAGTATACAGAAAAAAACCTTTTTTAGGCAAAAGGGATGGCTTATACAGATGCATGGAGCAATCATGGAACTTCAACTTCTGGGAAGAGTTAGTGTTGGTGCTTGAAATTTGAAATGTAGAATTTTCAAAGGAAAACTGTATAAGATGAGGTCATGTATATCAAATCAGAATTTAGAGGGCCTTCAATGTCAGGATGAGCGGGTTTGAATTTTGCATTTGGATTAATGAAAAGTTATTGAAGATCTTTGAGTTGAGGACTGACACGTATAGATCACATCATCTATACATCACATCAGTTCTGACCTTTCCTTTGATTATCTCTCTGACTAGAGAGGATAGAGGGTGGCTAGAGGAGAGCTCTTCCCAGAACTTCCATTTAAGGTGGTGGCCAGGTTTGTTACATTGAAACCTCCCACTTGGCTGTACTCCTCTGACCTTCATTGTCCTCTCCTCCCCCACTGTCTCCCCTTTTCAGTTTCTTTTAAGGTGTTGTCTTCCATTACTAGATTATAAACTCCTTCAGGTCAGTCTGTCTTTTTCCTTTCTTTGTTTTCCCCAGTACTTAAACACAATGTTTACCACATAGTAGGAGTTTAAAAAATGTTTATTGACAGACTCTACCTTATTAATGCATTTTAATTTTTTTTACTACAATAATTTCTCAATAATTTTGCCTCTGTCATGCTCTTCTCTCTCTTCCCCAATAGCCTTACTTATATAAGATTGTCTTTGCAGGTATATGGAGACCAGGGTGATCAATTCAGATACTATTATAGTATTTCAGGTAATAGATAATGGAAGCTTGAATTATGATGATTCAGGAAAGAAGACAGAGACACACACACACACACACAAAGAAAAAGAATGAGGAGTAAAGAAAGTATAGATACCTAGGAAGGAAAGACTAAGGAGAAGAGTTGAATGTCAGTAATGTTTAGAGCTGCAGAGATGTAACAAGAGAATGAAGATAGAGACAAGGTTAGAGGAATTAGTCATTGAAAAAAGGAATGATGAGTATGTTGATGAGGAGGAGAAGCATGGGGCAAGATCCTGAAAGAAAATAGGAACAGCAAAGTTCCAAACTTTTTGGGTTAAGAACTCACCATTTGATAAAAATTGCTGAGAAAACTGGAAGGAAGTTTGGCAGAGAAACTGGGCATAGATTAACATAGACTAAGTAAAAATGGATAGATGATTTAGACATAAAGGGTGATATTTTAAATAAATTAGGGGAGCTTGGAAAAGTTGTTTCTATCAGATCAATATAAAAGGGAAGAGTTTATGATCAAATAAGAGATAGAGAAGATCATGGAAAGTAAGATGGATAATTTTGATTACATGAAATTAATACAATTTTGTGTCAAATACAGCTGAAATTAGAGAAAAAACAGGAAACTGGGGAAAAATTTATAGCAATTTCTCAAATATTTAGAGAGCTGAACCAAATTTATAAAAATACAAGCCATTTCTCAATTGATAAATGGTCAAAAGGATATGAACAGGCAGTTTTCAGAAGAAGAAATCAAAGCTATCAATAGTCATCTAAAAAGTTCTAAATCTATTGATTAGAGAAATGCAGATTAAAGCAAAGCTGGGACACCACTTTACACCTATCAGATTGACCAGCTTCATAGAAAAGAAAGATGACAAATGCTGGAGGAGATGTGGAAAAATTAATACACTGTTGGTTAAGTTGTAAACTAGTCTGATAATTCTAGAGAATATTTGGAACCAAGTCTAGAGGCTGTTGTGCATACACACAATACCATCACCAGGTCTGTATCCCAAAGAGATAAAAGAAAAGGGTAAAGGACTTATATGTACAAAATTATTTGTAGGAACTCTTTTTTGTGGTGGCAAAGAATTGGAAATTGAGGTGATGCCTATAAAATGAGATATGACTAAAGTTGTGGTTTATGATTGTGATAGAGCAATATTGTACTATGAGAATTAGCAAGCAGGATGGTTCCAGAAAAACCTGGGAAGCTGATACAAAGTGACGTGAACAGAACCAGGAAAAGACTGTACACAGTAATAGCTATATTATAAGGATGATAAACTGTAAAAGACTCAGCTACTCTGATAAATACAATGAAACAAGACAATGTCAAAAGACTTAAGCTGAAAATTGCTATCCACTTCCTGAGCAAGAATTGATAAATCCTTGAATTCAGATTGAAGCCTTCTTTTTTTCACATTATTGTTTTTATGTTAATATGGAAAATATAGAAATATGTTTTATATGATTTCATATGTATAATTGATAAAAATATTGCTTGCCTTCTCAAGAGGTGGGGGAGGGCATGCAGGGAGGGAGAGTATTTGAAACTTTTTTTAATGTTAAAATTTTTATTAATTATGTTTTAAAAAATAAATAAATTATGTTTAAACATAATTGAGAAATATTTAATGAAAAAATATATTGAAAAAAGAATGGAGTGCAGAGATAAGACTGAATGAACTGCTAGTAAGGTTGACTTTGGTAAAAGATAAAGGTCATTTCTTTAAAGATTTTAGTAAAGGAAGAAAGGACAGATGAAGAGATAGAGGGTTTTGAGATGGGAGGGTAGATAAAGGGATTTACCTGAATAATCTTGGTTTTTCTCAGAATAAGAGATGAGATTTTCTGTTATTGGAGGGATGGGTTGGGACTTGAGGAGTAAAATTTGGAAGAGTTGGTTTAGGGGAGTGATATACTATCAAGGAAGAATGCAAGGGTTGCTGGAGAGCTACTAAGGTTCAGCTGAGACTGGAGAATATGCATTTGTAGTAGACCTATTTGGCCAAGTTTCATGACTTTTTCCACTGATATTCAACAGTATAGAATTATTAGCAGAAAAGATTATGAATAGGAGTGATCTGAGCTGAAGGCTGTCAAGATCTGAATAACAGTAGGTCAAGGGATGATACAAGTCAAAGATGGAGAATCTTGTGTGATTGAATTGTAAAAAGAAGAAAATTAAGGCTAGAGCCAGGCTGGTGGATTTAGCTCAGAGGGAGGAATACAGGAATTGGGGATTGTGATCTGTATGATGGTCTGATTTCTTCCCTTACCTAATTCTGGGATTCTGTCATTTTCTTTTAGTTCAGATGAAGAAAATGATCTTTCCCTTCACTTCCTTGTGAAAAGGTATAAGCCTTATTTCTCCAAATTTCTACTTCTTCATTTTTAGTAATGTATATTATTACACAATATTATTACACAAATGACAATTATTTTTATTGCAGTCTTTTTGCTTAGCACTGACCAAATGTCCTGTGAAGTATTTCATTTTCTGTTTTGATGAACAAGGAAACCAAATCTATCAACTCTTTATTTGCCATTATGATTCAATGTGGATTCTTTGACTACATTAGAAGTTTAATAAGGTCAGTGGGCATAATGATAAAAGTATTATGCTGAAGGGAACACAGGCAAGACAGGAGGTTATGACACAGTACCAGGCTGCTGAGGGTGAAAACTCTCCACTTTCCTCAAGACAGGCGAACAAGACAAAGTGTCTTTCCTCGGGTTTCTCTAGTACTAAACCTTTGCTACCTGAGTCTGTAACTGTTGACTTTGATTTTGTGTACACATGTAAATCAGCCTGGTATAATGGAAAGAATTCTAGATTTGAAGTCAGGGGACTTGACTGACAATAAGGTGTTCAAATCCTACCTCAGATACTTTTAATCTATAAAATCTTAGATAAATTACTTAACTTTTCTGAATTTCATTCTCCTTATATGTAAAATTAACATTCATGGTTAAAACAGTAGTAACAAGGTGCAAGGGTGTGGGCTCAGCTGAATAGATTGGACTCCTTAAATCAGTCTCCTGGGAACCTAGAGAGCCCTGATAAGTGATCATATCATCAGTCAGTCAAAGAGCCATTTATTAAGTACTTACAAAAGCTCTGTGCTAAGTCTTAAGGATAGCAAATAAAAACAGCCCTCTATCCTCAAGATGTTTGTAGTCTAGCTGGTTCAATTCTACTTGTTCAGACATATCTGACTCTTTGTTACCCCATTTGGAATTTTTCTTGACAAAAGATATTGGAGTAGTCTGTCATTTTCTTCTCCATCTTTTTTTTAAACAGATGAGGAACTGAGGCAACCTAAGTTAAATGACTTGCCCAGGGTCACACAGCTTCTATCTGAGGCCACATCTGAACTCAGAAAAACTCCAGGTTCCACTTTTGTTGACCTAATTGGGGGGAAGACAAGACACCAAAGGATCTGAAAAGGGAGACAAGAACAGGAGGTTTTCTGATGGGGTAGGATATGATGGAGGATTCCCAAAGCAGTGCAACCAGGTAACAAATGAATTACATCTCCCCCTTAAATGGGGATTCTGGGTTTCATTTTTCAGTCCTCTATTCAAAGGGTGTTGATAGGTGGAGCCCTAAGGCTGATGAGATCTTACAAGATGAAGTTTCCCAACATTGGGCTTCCTGAGGCATGGTAGAATAACTAGAGAAATGAGATTTTCTGAGTTACGTTTGCTTCTTAAATTGAGGTTTTGGGATTCATGATTCAACTCTCTAATAAGAAGGTGTTGATGAGATCCTACAAGATCCCGACTTCTAGGATATAGTGGGGAAAGTCTGTTAAAGAAGTCCCAAAGTAGTATAGCCAAGTGAGAGAAATGAGGTGTTTTGAATTGTGCTGTATTGAATCAATCAACTGAGCATGATTTCCCAATCATGGTTTAGTTAGTTGATTTTCTAGGTCTTTGTGGTAATTGTAGGAGAACAGGGAAACTGGACTATACTGCTTTCTCCTACTTTACTTTATTGGGTGTCTTTTAATATTTTGTCATTGTCAATAGAGAAAATGATAACTGACCTCAGTTTCCTTCCTAAACCTTAGAAAATGGGTAGTGGTAGAGGGGTTATTGGTCAGGGGAAGGAAGGACAGATACCCCCTTTGATAACTTTTTTCTTTCTCCCTTTTGTTTTTCCTGAGACTTGGCTCCCTGTAGTTTCAATTTCCCTGGTTCCCTTTCCAGAATTATTAGCACTTTTGCTCATACTCTTTATTCACTAGTTATAGTGAGGGAGTTGGAATACTTCTGACCCAAATTAATTTATTTATTCAGTACTGTGTTTATCAGTCTCCCAAAATAATATTTTGTGGTATAGGAAAAATAGTAAATTGATAAGGAGGAACAAAAGGTCAAGAATCTCAAGGGTGAAAATGAGTTAGTGAAAAAGGAAGGATGCCTGCCAGCACCAGATCTCAAAGCAAAATACTGCAAAGCTATATTCATTAAAAATGATTTGGTATTGGTTCAAAAAAAGAGACACCTTAGAGAGCAAAGTGGATAGAGTGCCCAGCTTGAAATCAAAAAGATTCATCTTCCCCGAGTTAAAAATCTGGCTTCAGATCCTTTCTAGCCATGTCACCTGGGTTCATTTAACTCAATTTGCCTCAGTTCCTCTTCTGCAAAAATGAGTTGGAGAAGGAAATGGCAAACTACTCCTGTGTCTTTGCCAAGAAAACCTCAAAAGGTCATGAAGAGTAGGACATGACTGAAACAACTATTCAAGAAGAACAACAATAAAAGAGAGGTCATACAGTGGAACAGATTAAGTACACAACATACAAAAGCAAACAAACACAGGAGCTTAGTGACCTCAACAACTTCAAAAAAACTGTCAGGGAAAACTGGACAGCAGTGTGGTAGAACATTGGGTGTAGAACAGCACCATGTACTTTACACCAAGATAAGATCCAAATAAGCTATATTACCTGAATAGGAAAGGTTAAACAATTGGTAAGAGAGGATCACATTTTTTCTTTGCACAAATTTAATAAGCCTAGGTACCCTGGGAGAGGCATACGTCTCACTTAGTGGTCCTGCTTCCAGTCTAACTTTTATAACCTATATGCTGGGGAAGTAACACCTGTGAGAAAGGGCCAGCTATTCTCGTCACTACCAATCAGCTGCCACTCACATGGCATGTAAGTCAACCTCACTGAAGCAGCAAAGCACCCTGAGGTAGAGACATTTGGGTGCCCACAGGCATCATCCTAAGAAGTAGTCCTTATAAATATGCAGTCTTGCAACTGCTTTTACAGGTGCTTCAGCCACCTGTAACTACAGAAGACTCTGAAACAGCAAGTTCATGCTACCAATGTCCTTGGCATTGGGAAATGGTTATCAGATTTTGTCAGGAAATGGCATTATACTCTATGGGAGCCTTCCCAATGACTTCAGCTGAACTTTTCTACATGTATTCTCTCTCCAATTAAAATGTGAGCTCCTTGAGAGCGGGGCTATCTTTTTTCTATTTGTATCTCCAGTGCTTTGCAAGAGCTTTATAAATGCTTAATTCATTCATTCTAATGTAGTAAAAATTAGAAAAACATAACTAGGAATAATTTGGGCACTCAATTAAAAAAATAGAAAAACATAACTTTGGGCACTCAATGTGTATAAGTCTTAGTGAGATTAACTGGTTTATTGATAGACCTGGAATTACTGTCAGAAGTATTTGAATCCAGGTCTCTTGCTATGTCAAGTCCAATGTTTTTTCAACTATACCATCCTAGAAACTGAAGAATGATTAGGTAATAAAGGTGGGGAAGAAGGGCATTCCAGTGGGAAGGAAGAATATCAGCTATGTTCTCATGGTTTGGGGCCACCTTGTACAGGATAATATGCTTTATTCTGGACTTTATTCTGTGGTAAATGAGATACTAGCAGAGAATGGGAAGGGACTTGGAGATGCAATTTTTTCCCCTTTCTAACATTTATCAGAACCTTTTAAATGGCATTCAGCATAAGAGAAGATTTTGCTCGAAAAATAAAAACAGTTATTCAATGAAGTTTTATAGGAATTCTTAGTTCAAAAATCAAATGCAAATTTGTCAAAATGATTTCTATAAACTGAGGATATAGTTCTTCACAATAACTCTAAAGATACATACACAACATTTCTGCCAATAGGAGGGAATTAGAGTTCAAATCATTGAATTGGAGCATATTTTCATGCTAGTAATTTCTAGATTGCCAGTCTTATGAAAATTTTTTGTTAATATTATCTGATCACTTATCTATTAAGTAAAAGGTCTTACATATTTGTGTCAATTCCTTATATATTTTGGATATCAGACATATCATTGATATTTTAGACAAATATTTTTCCTGTTCTACTATTTATAATTTCATAGAAGAGACCTCAAAAAAGTCTAGTTTACCTCATTTTAACTGAGGTTTAGAGCAAGCTCTAGAGCTAGTGCTCTAATGCATCTCACTGCTTCTTGTATTCTAATTCTATCTTGATAGACTTTATTTGTGCAAAATCTTTTTAATCTTATGTAATCAAAATGATCAGTTTTTTCTTTTTTTTAATCTCTTCTATCCCTTGTTTAATTAAGAATATCTTCCTCTGTGCCCCCCACTCCCACCCCAGTGAAAGTTGTGAAAGGTACCTGATGTTTCTCTTCCAATTTTATTTAAGGTGAAACCTTTTAAATCCAGATGTGTATTTATTTTGAATTTATTCTCATTTATGGCATAAGGTATTGACATAAACCTAATTTTTGCTTCATTGCTTTCCAGCATTCCCATCAATTCTTTTTTGTTTGTTTTGTTTTGTTTTTTTTAGGTTTTTTGCAAGGCAAATGGGGTTAAGTGGCTTGCCCAAGACCACACAGCTAGGTAATTATTAAGTGTCTGAGACCAGATTTGAAACCAGGTACTCCTGACTCCAGGGCCAGTGCTTTATCCACTACGCCACCTAGCCGCGCCCCCATCAATTCTTTAAATAAAAAAAATACCTTCCCTTAGTAATTTATGTTCCTGTGTTTGTAAAATTCTGGATTGCTGTTTTCAGGTTTCTGGTGCTTGCTTATCTAGTCTGTTCTAATGATCTGCACCTAACTCAACTTAAGTCGTATTTTGGAACAAAATGAGACACTTCTAGTTCTAATCAAGGCTCAAGAAGAGCCTATGTGGGCTAACACCTAGGAAAAACTAGCCCTGCCTAGATAGCAGGGCCCGAGGAAATACAGTGGCAATCATAATTTATGTTTCAGTTTTTAAAATAGTACCAAATAGTTTTTATGAATACTGCTTTAAAATATAGTTGCTATGGCCTCTTCATTCATGCTTTTCCCCCCTCATTATTTCTCTTGAAATTCTAGGTCTTTTGCTCTTCCAAATGAATTTTTTTTTTGCAAGGCAAATGAGGTTAAGTGGCTTGCCCAAGGCCACACAACTAGGTAATTAAGTGTCTGAGGCTGGATTTGAACTCAGGTACTCCTGACTCCAGGGCTGGTGCTCTATCCACTGTGCCACCTAGCCGCCCCCTCTTCCAAATGAATTTGATAATTTTTTTTTAAGGCTTAATTATTTTTTTTAAGGCTTTTGCAAGGCAAACGGGGTTAAGTGGCTTGCCCAAGGCTACACAGCTGGGTAATTATTAAGTGTCTGAGACTGGATTTGAACCCAGGTACTCCTGACTCCAGGGCAGGTGCTTTATCCACTACACCACCTAGCCACCCCTCGATAATTATTTTTTATCTAGTTCTATAAAGTATCTCCTTAGTAATTGATTGTTATAATACTAAATCTAAATTTCTTATCAATAAAACAATTAGAATCTGTTGTTCATTCTTCCTAAAGGACATCAGGATGGCGATGACTTGACTTGCAAGTGAATAGGATTTAAGTGAGACAGAACTGGGCAAAGTCATTAACCTCACTCTCTCCCCTAGAGTTATCAGGGTTCAGTGGCAAGACTTAGGTCAAGATGTCTGGTGTTAATTCAGAATACTATGAGAGACCTTGGCCTTTTAAAGCTAAGGTCATTCCCAGGCCTCAGTTTATTTAAGGCAACATCCTTTCAATAATTAAAGGGTAGGGAGGAATTGAGGCAAAAGATAGCCTAGTTTGCCTTCTGAAAAGAATAATCTGGGAGGGGAAGACCCTCAGGGTTTCTGACCAGAACAGAAACAATTGTAATTTACACACACACTCTGAATTATCAAAACACAAAGAAAGAGCTAATGAGCCTTGAGCTGGTACCTATTATTGGCCAATCATTGGAAGTCATGATTCCATCTTTAAATCTAAATCACTATAATTTAATATGTGATAGGCATTGGGGATACACATCTAAACATAACATAGCTTTTAAAAAAAAATTTCCACGTTTTTATTTAAGTTTTGAGTTCCAAAGTCTACTCCTCCCTTCCCCTTTCAAAATCAATTCACAGTTCTTCATGGAACAATATTGCTCCTGCTATGTACATTGTTCTATGCACAATGTTCTTCTAATTCTGTTCAGTTATATAAGCCTTTCCAGGTTTTTCTGAAATCATTCTGCTTTTGACAACGTCTTTTAAGATATTATATTCTACTGGGGAGACATGTTCAAAGGTGTTGAGATAGTTGATAGAAGTATGGTATATATATATATATATATATATCATATATATATATATATATATAATTGAGAGAGAGAGATGATGGTAAAGATAAGGATATTAGTAAGATAAATACACAATGGTATGTTTTTGGGGTTTTTTTTGAGACATTCATGACTTAAGGGAATCATAAAAATCCTTTTGAAGGAAGTGAACACTGAGTTGAGCTTTAAGGATTCTGTGAGGCAGAAATGAGAATGAAGGGCATGAAGATACCTTTGCAAAGGCACATAGACAGAAGGAAAATCTTTTATAGGAGGCCAACAAAAAATTCAGTTTAGCTAGAATGTATTACTTTTACTACTCTGATCAAAACTTTTCTTTGAGTAAAACAACTCCCAGTGGAAAACTTTTCTAGTTAACTGAACCATTGATGACAAAACAGACTAGCCTAGTAAATAAAGAGCTTGTCTCAGGACCAAGTCTCTCCCTTCTGACATATATTAGTTCTGTGATCTTGGGCATGACACTGAACCTCTTAATACTCCAGAGTAAGTCTATAAATTGAATAGAAGGAACTAATCTATTTGGTAAAGCAAGTTTCCTTACTGGGAATTTCTTATACTAATGAAATCACAAAGTCCATTAAAAAATGGAAGTCCTATTTATTCAAACTGTGCTTTGAAGGATGAATAGAATTAAAATAGATTAAAAGAAAAAGCATAGAGGGAGAAAGGCATTATTGAAAGGGAGAAGGGTATGAGCAAAGATTTATTCTGGGAAATAATGGGTATGTTTGATTGGCTGAGTTTATGTAATGGGTAGAATGGAGATAAGGTTGGATAAGGAGGTATAGAAATATTTTGAATTTAGGTTAAGGAGTTTTAGATTTAATTGTATATACAACAGGCAGATATTAAAGGTTCTCTAAAAGTGATTTCCCACTCAATAAATGGTCAAAGTATATGAATAGGTCATTCTGAAATGAAGATATCCAAACTATCTTAATCAACTAATCATTAATTATTGGAAAAATGTAAATTAAAGCAAAACTAAAATTCTACTTTGCATCATTAATTTGTCAAAGCTGACAAAACTAGAAAATCACAATTGTTGGAGGGACTTTGGGAAAATAATGTTGTTGATAGAGCTGTAAATTCACTGACATTCTGTAAAGAAATTTAGAACTATGCCCTAAACTGTCCAATATTCAATGATATATAAAAATATCACTTTTAGGCCTAAATTTAAAAAATTAAATTTTTTTAAAAGACCCATTTATATAAAAATATTTAAAGTGGATCTTTAAAGCAAAGAACTGGAAACCATGGTGTTGTTTATCAATTAGAAATACTAGTATGCTATAAGAATTGACAGAGTTGTCAAAAGAAGAAAAGAAAAATAATGAAAAGAAAGGAAAGGGGGAAAAAGGCATTTTAAAATGTACAGAAAATCAGAAGGAAATAGATAAGCAGAACAGCTTTGGAAGTTGCTTGTTGAATTTATTATATACTTAAAAGGAAAAATAAGGTGTATATAATAAATTTTCATGGTTTCATTTAAAATCCTCTTTGTTCTGTCATACTTTGTATATGGAAATGCCCTTTTAATTTGTTGAAGTCAGAACAAAAATAAATTCCCAAAAGGACATAAAAATTCCCAGGCTGTTCAATGATGTGATCAAAGCTCACAGTACCCTTGTCTTGACAGTCAACAACCTGATCAGTGAGAGGTTTCTCATTCTTGTCCTAAGAAAAAGAGACATTGATTTTGATAAAAACAAATGTAGGTCCTAGTTTGGTATTAAATCTATAAAATTAACCAATGGACTCCTGCTATACCCTTGCCCTTAATGGCTCAGGGAAAGAAGCTGTTTTCTACAAGTTATGAGAAAACATCATTACAGAAAGTAGGTTCAGAAGGAAATTGGTTCTAATTAAATCTTTGTACTTAAGTTTAAAGACATCTGCCTTTGTTCTAACACTTACATGTCTTCTCACCCTCCCTCTTTGGTGCCACATCTAATTCTTCTTTCTGGATCTGATGGAGCCTTGTAGTAATTCTTCTGGGTAATGTTGACCAATTGATACCACAATAAGGCTATCCACCAGTTTCAGATTATTTGGGTTATATCCTTGTATTAGACCTTTAGAATTTAGAAATAGGCAGAAACAAGGTTGAGATTAATTACGTCCAGGCAATATGCTAAATTCTGGAGAAATAGAGGAAGAAGAGCCATTATTCACAGAGATTGTCATTTGCAAAGACCCAGGAAAATGTAAATAAATAAGAGTTAACTTAAAGGAACTGGCTATATTAGATTACTCACTGTCTGGGAAGGAATGGAGGGAGAAAAATGTGGAATTCAAAATCTTATATAAAAATTAATGTTGAAAATTATCTTTGTATTTAGTTGGAAAAATAAATTTATATTTTTTAAAAAAGGAATTGATATTTGACTAAAATGCTTAGGGAACTTACAAAACTCTGTTTTGTACCCAGATATGTGGTTGGACTTGGGGAATCTACCTCTAGGGAAAAGTGCCCTTTTTTCACATTATTTGGTTCATGAAATCTGATTTTGGCTTGTCTGGGATGATTCTACTAATGGCTGATATTTAAAGCCTTTCTCAAAAAAAAAGGGGGGGATATGAAAGTACTTAATGTGAATCAGATATGGGATAGGCAATTTCATTAAACAAGACTCAGTAATTTTACAATATTAACTATTTCAGTTTTTTTTAGGGACAAAAAGGTTTATTTAAGTATTGCTGTGGCTAGCAGAAGCTAAGGGAGAGAAAGATTAGCAGCAGCAGCAGCAGCAGCTACCACGAGAGAATAAGCAGTAAGGAAAGGTATAGGAGCACGAGAGGTTAACTGTGGGATCATGTTCCCCAAGAATGGGTTGACCTCCCAAAGGAAGGCAAGCCATTACTATTTTCATTTGCTAGATATTGATTGTTAAGTTTCATCAGAACAAAAGGAACTTTTAAGATCTGCTAATAAGACATGCTTATATTTCTCCTCAATAGTTTATTATTCAAACCATTCTTGGAAAATTGTCTTCTTATAAAACAGCTAGGCCAAAGTCAATCCTCTTGTTGAGGGTGGTAGTGTTAAGAGAAGAGTCAAAGAGGTATGTTTGACCACTGACTGGTAAGAGTGGGGAATAGAGTGAGTAATATACAATGAGATAATAAATCTGAGTGACTGGAAAGATAGTAATAACCTCTATAAAGAAATATAATGAACTGTTTGGGACATGTTGAGTTTAAAATGTCCTAGAAGGTAGTTGGAGAAAGGTTAGGACAAGATAAGAGAAGCATCTGCCTAGAGATGATAATTAAACTATGGGAACTGAATGAACTAGAGGTAGAAGAAAAGGGAACCCAGAATAGAGAGCCTTGGGGAATATGAATCAAGATCCAGAAAAGGACACAAAGAAGGATAGGTTAAGAAGGAGAACTGGAAGTCAGTGTCACAAACACCTAGAGAGAAGAGATTATCAAGATGAGGATTTTTTAAAAAAGATCATTAAAATTTACAATTAAGATATCACTAGTAATTTTGGAGAGAGCAGTTTCAGTTGAATGATGAGATCAGAAGCCATACTGCAGAGGATTAAGAAGAGAGTAAGAGGTAAAGAAATAGAGGAAGCTCCTGTGGATGAGTCTCTTTATCTGGAATGATGGAGGATGGATAGATCAATTGAAATTTTCATGTTGATGTGGGAAACATGGAAGTATTTATAGATAATAAGGAAAAAGTCAGTATGCAGGGAGGAATTAAAAATTAGTGAGAAAGAGGATATGGGGGCTTGCTTCTGGAGAAATTGAGATGGATGTATTGTTGTTGCTTGTTTTTGAAGAGACCAATGACATCATAGGGTAATATCTTGATTCATGTGTGAATTGAATTTAAGTGAGGCGAAGTTGCACAAAGTGGTCAGCCTCACTCTCTCTTGCTGAGTTATCAAAATCCAGTGGCAAGACAGAATCAAGATGACTAGCTATGGACCAGGATAAAGCGGATGACCTTTGATGTCTGACCAAGTTCTTAGTGCTCCACAGTGCCTGCTTCAAGCCACCTTCATTGTCATTTGAACAAATTGATCTTATCTTCCTGTTTTGCCACAGAAAGTCTTCACATGCCTGGGGTAGACCACTCTAACTTATTAACAGATTTGAAACCCATTGGTTACCCTCAATCTGGTTAGCCTGTCTGGTGAAATGTTTTACTGGAATGTGACTGTGGTGCATGCTGTAGCTTCTTGATATCACAGGTGAAAGTTGATTGCCAGGTAGACTAAAGGTAGATGAGTAGTCCTCACACCAGAAAAGCTAGTTCTCCTGGAACACCCCAGATACTCCAATGGTTGGGTCATTTCTTCATATAAAGGAAAAAGTTACTTCTTCATATGAAACAGGAGATAGAAACAGAAGGCATAGAGAGATGTGAGATAAGGAACAGGGGAGAAGACATTGGTGAATGACCTCAAGGTTTTTTCTTTGAAATATGAGTTAAGGTTCCTAGCTGAGGGAATGGGAGCAGGAAAAACTGGCATCATTTGAGGAGTGAAAAGCTGTTATAATGATTGGGATAATGAATTACTAGGGGAAGTATGATGTTTAGAAATGAGTAAGTTGAAGAACTAAGAGGTTTGAGGGAGTAAATTAAAGTCCCCCAGTGTGAGAACAGGAATTGTGGAGGAAAGACAGTGAGCCAGGCACTGAACTTATTAAAAATGTCAAGAGAGTGTCATTAATGAGATAAGTTACCAAGCTTGGAAATAATTTTGGTCAAAAAAATTTCAGTTGTCCATAAACCTTTTATTTATCCATAATTTTTACAAGTCATATAAAGTTAGATACACACAAATACAGTGACCCTATAGTTATCCACTCACTTTGTCAGTGGTAGTGGTGTACAAAGAACAGTTTAATTCTTCCACCCTAATAAATCAGTCATTTTGGGTTTTGAAATGGAAAATAATTGTTTTATGGAAAGAAAGTTCAAGCAAAACTATAGTCAAATGAAGAGCAGACCTGATGGGCCAGCAACCAGTATTTTATTGATCTGTCAAGTGAATAGTGAATAGATGACTTTGAAGCCTGTAGGATCTGGGCTTAAGTTCTGCTTCTGACATGTACTGGTGATTTGAGCCTAGATAAGTCACTTAACTTATTTTTTTTTAAGATTTTTTTTTTTGCAAGGCAAATGGGGTTAAAGTGGCTTACTCAAGGCCACACAAGGTCATTATTAAGTGTCTGAGACCAGATTTGAACTCAGGTACTCCTGACTCCAGGGCCGGTGCTTTATCCACTGTGCCACCTAGCTGCCCAGTCACTTAACTTCTTAGTGTTCTAGAGAAAAATTTCAGAACCCTGCAATGGTACAGGGAGAAGAAACTTCCTTATTTGAGAGTTCCTATTAAAAATTCTATTTTGAGATCACTTGGACTTTCTAATTTATTATTTTTTTGTAACACTTTTAATTTTTTTCAGCATTCATCCATATGCACATGTATGTTTTTAAATTACAAAATTTCCTTCCACCCTCCTTTCCCACCTCTCTCCCCTCAGTGAGGAACAGTCAAGTTAACATTGTACAAACATATTTTTGACAAACCTGTTTCTATATCAGTCATTTATGGTATGAGGAATTAGGATTAAAGGAAAGAGATGCATAAGATATAATTTTTATTAAGTGTTCATCATATTCTGAAGAGTTTTTTGTTTTGTTTTCTTTTTCTTCCTCTGGATGAGGATAACATTGTCCATAGCCAATCTAATCCAGCTCTCTGGACTGCTGAGAGGAGTTGCTTCAATCAAGGTTGTTCATCTCACAATGTTGTTGTTAATGTGTACATTGTTCCCTTATTCTGCTCCCTTCACTCAGTATCAGATCCCATAAGTCGTTCCATGCTTCTCTAGAGTCTGACCATTTATGGTTTTTTTAATAGAATAATAATATTTCTGGGTCACAGAGTATGAACATTTTTATTGTTTTTTGGTCATCCTTCCATATTGCTCTCCAGAAAGATTGAATCCATTCACAACTCCACCAGCAATGCATCAATGTCCCAATCCTCCCATAACCTCTCCAACATTTTCCCCTTTTTCTCATTTTAGCCAATCTGATAAGTATGAGGTAATACCTCACAGTTGTTTTAATTTGCATTTCTCTAATCAGTAATGATTTTGGAGCAATTTTTCATATGATTACATAAAGCTTTAATTTCTTCATTTGAAAACTATTCATTTTGACCATTTGTCAATTAGGGAATGTAATTTAATCTGTACTTAGCTTGTCTTACATAATTATTTTCATATTGTCTTCCCCATTAGACTGAGAACTTCTCAAGGCAATAGATCATCCTTTACCTTTCTTTGTATCACCAAGTGCTTAGCACAATAGATGTTTAATAAATGTTTGACTAACTTGGTTCAGAGAAATGGGTTGAGTCCTAGAAGTCTTTATGTATTACTCTATATACAAAGTCATTATATATCACTTCTATTTGGCTTCTAGGATTACAAAGGAGACTATAATATAATCCTGCATGCTCACAGGCCATTTTATTTTCAAAGGAAATGATGCATGCAAATCTTTCCTAGGCAAGGCCAAATTTTAGTCACCTTCAATTACTAGGAAACCTGCTGTTTTGACTGTGATTCATGTTATATTTATGTTATTCAATGATAAACTGTCACTGAAGGACAACATTCTGCCATTCAGGGTTAAGGGGGCAGAATATTGAAAGAAAAATCCTGTCATCTATAAAAGGCAATGTTTTTGACCTCTGTTTTCAAGCTTTGTCAGAGTGTCACTGTTATTATCCCAGCAGGGGAAAATAGGGGGAAAATTCTGATTCACTGAGGATAAAAGCAACTTGGCCCACTTGGTTTCCCTCCTATTGTTTCTCATATTCTCCCACCTAGGATGTGCTGTGTGGCCTGGAACCAAAAACTGTAGGAGGCCCTTGGAAAGGAATTGCATATGTAAAGAGGATCATTCAGATAAAGAGGGAGAACTAGAATATAGATAAGGGATAGACCAACTGCAGGAACAATTTTTTTTTTTGCATTTTAACATGAATTTCTAAAACATTGAAACAATCTCAAATACAAAGGCATGGAAATGAAATTTTACTCAAAAATAAATTTTAGTTTTCAAAATAAAACTTTTTTTTCTTTTTAGTAAAGGCACTGGATTTATGTAAAGAGATCACTTTGTTCTCCAGAATTTGGGAGTGTTACTGATTATATCTGTAATTATATCTGTAAATGTTAATAGACTCTGGGACTCTCAAAGCAAGAGTTTATAGGAGCATAGATTCACATATATTTTATATAACAATTTTATTTCTTCCCTTAATTTTTCATTTGAGGAAATTGTCGTGTGATCATACATCTGGAACTGGAAGGGAAGTGAGAGGTCATTTAGGCAAACTTTTTCATAACAGGATTACTGTCTAGCTCCTAGATATAAATCTTTTTTATAAGTAATAATTATAATATATTTAATATATAATATAATATATAGTTACAAACAATTTATGAGTAATAATAAGTAATCATTTCTTCTTTTTTAGGTTTTTGCAAGGCAATGGGATTAAAATGACTTGCCCAAGGTCACACAGCTAGGTAATTATTAAGTGTCAGAGGCTGGATTTGAACTTAGGTCCTCCTGACTCCAGGGCCGGTGTTCTATCCACTGTGCCACCTAGCTGCCCCCTCTAGATATAAATCTAAAGTGATCTCAGATATCATCTAGTTCAACCTCTCATCTTACAAATGGGAAAACTGAAGCTCTAGGAGGTTAAGTGGATTTCCCAAGTTCACACAGTAGTAAATTCACATTAACTGACTATAGAATTAGTCAGTTCTAAATAGCTAAGCCAGGATGTTAAACCCAGGTACTATGTTTGTGAATTCAATTTCCTTTTCAGCATGTTCCAAGTGAAGAGTATTTAGAAAATAGTCTTTAGGGAGTTTTTGAATGGACAAAAATTTGAACAGAATTGAAGCAAATTTAATGAGCTTGCAATTTTCAATACATATGATAAAAAAAACTTAGTATAATTGGCTTGATATAAATTCAAAGATATGCCAGATCTTTAACAAATTTATATGCCATTAATTGATGTCACTGATATTTTAGGTCTTGATTAAATGTAGTCTACATACAATCTTTTAAGTCTATCTTCCTTGTACTCTTGGAATTCAGTGATATTGACCTCCTTTCTGTTCTTCAAACATGAAGAAAGGAAACAAACTGCTATGAGCTAATCCAATTCATATGCTTTATCATGGCATCTCCTCTGTGATGTTATGGTCTTCTTTGAGAATAAAGGACAAACATTATTATTATTAAATTGCTTGACAAATGCCTTATTTGATCTTCACAACAATTTTGGGAGATAATTATTATTATTATTATTATTATTATTATTATTATCATTATTATTCCCATATTACAGTTGGGGAAATTAAGGCAAACATTAAGTGACTTGCCTAGGGATTATATAGTAAGTGTCTGAAGATGGATTTGAATTTAGGTCTTTCTGACTCCAGGTCTGGAGTTCTCTCCACTTCTACTATCTCTTGACTCAAAATATTTTCACTGACTCTTCCCCATGCTTATAATTCTCTCTCTCTCTGCCTCCTGGCTTCTTTCAAGTCTCAACTAATGTTCTGCCTTATCAAGAAGCCTTTTCCTCTCTTTTTTAATTTTAGTGCCTTCCCATTGAGACTACCCTTCATTTATCCTGTTTGTACATAATTGTTTGCATGCTGTCTCTCCCATTAAACTGTGAGCTTCTTGAGAGCAGGAACTGTTTTTTACTTTTTTTTGTATTCTTTCTATTTATTACAGTCCCTGGTTATAGTACAAGCTTAATAAATGCTAAATGATAGACTGAAACATTTATTAAGCATTTACTATATGCTGGACATGACCTGGGGATAAAAAGAAAGGTTAAGAAGAATTTCTGATCTCAGGTAACTCAATTTCTAACAGAGAAAACAATATGTAAATTAGCTGATATTTACATATTTGGAGTAAATGGAAGATGATCTCAGAGGGAAAAACATAGAAACTGGAGAGACTGGGAAAGACCTGAGGAAAGTGAAACTGAGCTTCCTTCCTCTTGAAGGAAGCCTGAGAAACTGATATTCCCTGTCTTACAAGTTAGAATTTGCTAATAGGAAATGAGTTTTTTTTTTTAATAAAAATCAACTGGCAGAAATAAGATAATTTCTTTGTAAGAGCATAAAGCAATAGGTAAGAAGAAAAACTAGGGAGTAGCCAAGCCACACAAATGAAAAACCAGAGTTTTAAAAAAAAGTCTTTGGACAATATTGAAAATAAATTCGCTTCAATGAGTGATGAAATTTTAATTCTTTGTTTATTTTTCCAAGACAGCTATACTTGAAAAACAATCCATTAAGGAAGTCTGGAAACCTCTTAGTACCAGAAGAGAAACTAAAATATGAAGGACCCAACAACAAGGCAATTGTCTAGAGCATAGTCATGACCCACAATTAGCTTTCATCCAGCCTGACCTCTCTGAAGTCTCTCTCAACAAATCTTCCTTTGCCTACAGAGTAAAGCTGTAAAAAATACACTGTGATATAGTAGGAAGAGTAATGCATTGCTCCAGAATTAGAGGAACTGTGTTCTGCTACTTAATTTTTGTGTGATCCTTGGAAAGTTAATCTACATGAGACTGAGTTTCCTCAAATCTGAAATTTGGGGCTTGGATTCTGAGGTCCCTTCCAGCTTTGATCAATTGAATTTCATAGTAGTTAGCTTTGTAACTTTAGAATTAGAAGCCAGTTAGCATACCTATCTTCCAAACTCCAAACTTCCAAACTCAACAAAATTTGTTGAGGATACCCTAGATGTATCTAGTTAGACTATGTCACTTTCCTTTCAGGAACACACATTGGTTCCCTATTAAATTATAGACCTTAGATTTAGAGCCAGAAGGGACCTCAAAGGCCATCTAGTAAAATCCCCTCATTTTACAGATGAGAAAAATGGGGCCAATGAAGGTTGTGACTTGCCCAACTTCACACAAGTAATAAGTGTCAGAATCAGGATTTGAATCCAAGACTAAGACTCCATATCCTATGTACTCTCCATTATATATCTTTCTTTAAAAGATTAGATGTAAACCTTTCTTTTGTCATTTCAAGTCTTTCACAATCTGACCACAGCAAAGCTTTCTGACTTTATTATTCATTACTGACCTGTCCATCCAAACTGATCTTCTTACTGTTCCTCATATCACTAAATTGCTTATATTTATGTCTTTGTATTTGCTCACTATGATTTCTGGAATTCCACTTGACCTTTACCTCTTATAATTCTGAGATAAAGTTCAAAAGATGCCATCTAAAGCTGGTTTCGTTACACTCTTAAAAATTGTTGATACCTAGAGACTTCTTATTTTTATAGTTCTAATCTAATAGTATTTACTGTATTAGAAAAAAAACCTGAATATTTGCTGGGGTCCAGCCTCCGCGGGATTCTTGGAACCTGACAGGAGGGATAGAGTCGGTGAAATGAGTTGAGTCAACAAGTGGGTATAGGCAGGAGCAGGTTGACTGACTGTCAGCTGCTTAAATTTATTTTTATAGTTTCAGAATCATGTATGTTTCAAGCAAGCAAGCAAGCTGAGATCATTTCCTTGGTTACAAAAGTGTACAATTTTCATCAACAATCATATAGTTCATATGGTTACAAGTTTTAATCATGTGATTACAAGTTTAAGTAATAATCATATAGTTAATTAATTTCTTATCCCTATTCAGACCACGATGACCTTAACCTGTCTGTTACCATATTTATTATTATATTGTATACTTGTTAATTCATTTAAAGTTATTAATTAAGCAATTCTTTTAATGGAAAGTTTTTTTATATTTTTTGTGTAGGTAATGTTTTTTGATACACTTCCTTAACAGTCTGTAGTGAGGGTCTTTATGCTTGTCCACCCATCCATTAACTCTTACAATAACCAATTTTTCTTTCTGGCCTAGTTGGTAGAAGCCACAGTTTCTGTGACTTTTTTATTCTTTCCCATGAAACTAAGGCTTCTGGAGTTCACATATCAGTCACCTGTACTAACTATTTTCTTACCATCTTTTTCATATATTCCTGTGTATGGTAAGGGGGGCAAAACTATTAATTTCCCTGGAATTCTGTCTGACCCATCTTGTATCTGTTTTCCCTGTATATATTCTGGTATCTCCTTGGAATTCCCAGTGCTGGGTTTTCCAGAGATTTCATAATGTTGAAGCCTTTTGTATGCCTCAGGGAGAGGCAGTCCTGTTAAATTTGGACAGAGTTTACAATCTGTTTTATTCAAGGAATTTTTCTGAAATCCTTCCTTTATAGTCATTCCAGTATTAGGGTGAGTAAATATTGTAATCAATAATAAACCTATAAATATTGGTATGCATGAAATCCCTAAATATATTGAAGAAGGAAATGTTGTTCCATCAGGCAGTGTGACTACCTTGAGTCTTCTTGCTGTAACTGTGTCAAACAGCTTAGAGACCCTGGCTCCCAACAAATATTATTATAAAGTTAGTTGGGTTCTGTGGATTCCCTAAAAGATTTGAGGTATGTCTAGAGGAGCCATACCACACTTTGAGGACCACTGTTTGAAATGAAATCTTTTCTGTCCTACCATTTGCTACTGCCTCCCCTCCCCATCCCCTATGATATTGTGTCTGTTTTTTAAACATACATATATTTGCATATATGCTATATATATATGAACACATGTTATATATGTAGACAAATATGTCTATGTGTATACACACATTCATATTGTTCTTTCTGTATAGATTGCAAGTTCGTTGAGGGCAGGGACTCTTTTACTATTGTTTTTCTATTCCTAGCACCTAACACAGTTCCAGACTCATATATTTAATATTTGTTTACTCTTGGCCTGATTTCCTAAAGGGATCTAGTCTAGAGAGTCTAAAGTGCCCTTCTAGTTCTAACCCTCTGATCCGAAGATCTCATGGTTATGCTTACTTATAGACCTAATGAGATTAGGTTCTCGAGGACTCAATTTATACTTTTGGGGGAAAGAGTAATTTTTTGTTAGTAGTTATAAGTGTAGCTCTTTTGCTTAACCTAAAAGCATAATGATTTTGGATTAGAAATGTCTTTAAGTATAAATAAAACTTCAAAATTCTGATTTTCCAAGCAGCTTTTGTAAAAAGAAAAAGTTAACACTTTTGAAGAAGGAAGTGGTAAACATTTTGGTTACAGTGACCTAGAAAACACAAAAGACTAACACTGTTGACAAGAAAACCAGGTATCTTTAGGCAGTTTTGACGTGTTTAATTTTTTTTCAAGCCTGTTAGTGAATTCACAAACTGTGCTGTATTTACAGAATATACATCTAAAATGAAAAAGTTGTAAGGAAAGAGACATGCAGAAATGGTCCTTTTCTTACTTTTGGTTGGATTGATTTGTTACTATTGTGTTTGTTAAATCCCTTTTAACAAGTGGTCATTTTGATTGAAAGAGGCACAAAAAGATCCTTTGTATAAGGAAAACAGATCAAATCAAAGTGAGAGGAGAAACAGTTTCTCAGGTAAAATGTTGGTCATCTATACAGACTATTCTGAGGATGTGAAGCAATCAACCAACCTATTAATGACCTACAATGCACTAAACTCTGTTCTAGGTGCTTAGAAACACCAACTCTAAAGAATGAAAGAATCACTTCTCTCTCTTTTTTTTTTTAAGGTTTTTTTTACAAGGCAATGGGGTTAAGTGGCTTGCCCAAGGCCACACAGCTAGGTAATTATTAAGTGTCTGAAGCTGGATTTGAACTCAGGTACTCCTGATTCCAGGGCCAGTACTCTATCCACTTTGCCACCTAGCCACCCCAAAGAATCACTTCTCACAAGGAGTTAACATTCTAATGGAAACAAGTACATATCCAAATATGTAAATATATTATATATATATATATGTATATATATATATATAATAAAGTTAATGAATTCAAATATAAAGAAGCTAAATAGATGTTTTGAAAGTGAGGACGCTAGCATTTGCTTAGCACAAAGAAATGCTTGTACTAAAGGAAGAGTACCTTGTCAGGCAGAATTAAAGAAGTTAAATCTAGATATGAAGGAAAAAAAGACATTGAGAAGGGAGATGAAAGATTGTGTTTGAGAAATAGAGATGCTAGGGGAAACTAGGTGGCACAGTGCATAGAGTACTGGCCCTGGAGTCTAGAGGACCTGAGTTTAAATCCGGCCTCAGACACTTAATAAATACCTAGCTGTGTGACTTTAGGCACTTAACCCCATTGCCTTACAAAACCAAAACCAAAAAGAGAGAGAAAAAAATAGTGAGGCTGGTTTGACTATATTAGTGTGGGTTGGAGATTAAAGTGAAGGGGTTGGGGGTTATGTCTAATGAGGGTAGAATTTTTCTAGCTATATTGTGAAAGACTTTAAAAAACCAAACAAAAGTATTTTATATATTATATATATATACCTCCTCTGGAGCTAAGAGAAAGCAATTAGAGTTTATTGAGTAGGGGAGGCATATAGTCAGATCTATGCTTTAGGAAAATCACTTTGGTGGTGATATATAGGATAATTAGAATAGGGAGAGACTTGAGACAAGGAGACCAATTAGGAGATGAGAAGAGCATGAACTAAAATGGCAGAGATATATAGGGGAAAAAAATTTGCAAGAGACAGAAGATGCAAGGTTTGAATATTTGGGGTGAGGGAAAATGAGGAGTCAAAGATAGTGCTAAGATTACAAAATTAGGAAAATGGTTAGGAAGGTGGTATCTCAAACATATAGGGAAGTTTGAAAGAGGGGAAGATTTTAGATGAAAGATAATGAGTTTATTTTGGACATATTGATTTCAAGATGTCCGCAAGACATTTAGCTTGAAATGTCCAGTAAACAATTGATGTGTAACTAAAGCTATAGAGAGATGCTAAAGTGAGATACCCACACACATGCACATATATATCTGTGAGTCATCAGCTTAGAAATGATCATTAAAACCATGGGAACTGATGAAAATTATCAAGAGTGTAGAGGAAGAAAAGAAAATTGAATTGAATTTGGGGAACACCCACAATTAAAGACATCATAATTTTAAAGGGCCAGCAAAGGAGAAAAGGGGTGGAAGAAAAGGAGGAGAAAAGAGTGTCATAAAAACTAGAAAGAGGGGAGAGTATTCCATAGTGTCAAATATAGCAAAGGGTCTGAAGAGTGATGAAGAGTAAGAAAAGACATCAACTTTGGCAATGGAGAGATCATTGAGGAGCAGCTAGGTGGAATTACCTAGCTGTGTGACCTTGGGCAAGTCACTTAACCCCATTGCCTTATAAAAAAACCCTAAAAAAATCTAAAAAAAAGATCATTGATAACTTTGAAGAGAGTTTATTAATAGAGTGATTATGTTGGAAGTCAGATTGCAAAGGGCTGAAGAATTAAAGGAGAACAAGAGGAGGCAGAAAATGTTGACAGATTTTTTACAGAGTTTGACTGGGAAAAGGAGATGATAAGGTTTAATGAAGATTATTTTAAAGATTGGGAAGATGTAGGCATGTATGGAGGCAGTAGGAAAGGAAGCAGGAGACTGGGAGAAGTTGAAAGTGGAGGGTAACTGAGGGTAATATAGGAGAAGACTATTTGGATTGGGATGATTGGGAAAAGTAAGAGAGAGTGAGAGATAAGGAATTTTTGAGATGAAGAAAACGGGAGAAGAGATCACTCATCAAATGATCTGACTTTTCTGAGTAAACTATAAAGTATATATAAGTATAAAGCAATACACACATATAAAGTAATCATAGCTGAGAGAGGAGAAGAGGGAGGTATGGAAGTATTGACAAAGGAAGGGTTTGACATAGTTTCTGTGGACAGTGAGATAGAGAATCAGAGAGGAATGAAAGGACTGCCTTGCATATGTGAGGTCTCAGATGAAACTAGATAACATGAATTTGGAATGTATCCATTAGAATAGTTCTCAGCTGTAATCAGTAGCTTGAGAATAGAAAGATGAGGCAGATGGTGGAAATAAGTTAGGGCTGAGGTTTGGCAAGAAATGGTTAGTGATAGGATAAAGGGCAGATGATAGTATAGAGCTGACATGGCTAACCATTGGGATGAGATTGGGGAGATAGGAAAAGAAATGAAGTTAGAGAAGAAGTAAATCTGAGAAGGTGTTGAGAGGTAGAGGGATTGGAAGATATGATGCAGGAGAGTTTCAATGAAGAGAAACAGAATCACTCAGGGATAGTCCTTTAAAAAAAACTTTATTATTATTCAAAAGGGGAGGAGGAGAATAAATGCCAAAAGGGAATAGTTTTGGTATGAGACCTCCATTTGCTCTTGGCTAAAAGTAGCACACAATGGGGTGGCTTCCAGACATGGAATGATGCAACTGTTTTTGTACTTTAGTCAAAGGATTGGAGTTCCTCAGGGCTCAAATGTATAGAGTTATAGAAAGAGAGCTAGAATGGTGCTAATAGGAAATTGACCTGTCATACATAGGGGAAGAGAGTAGTGTAGTTAGGATTAGGAAAATGCAGGTATTTTCTAAATTGCCTAATAAAGAGTGAGGAATGAGGGGTAGTGACATAGGGAACATAACTCTGTGCCATCCAGCAGAAGGTTGGAGGTGTTGTGGAGTAATACCTATTTTCTGCATTTATTAACCTTGACATACATGCATACTAGTGGTCAGGAACTGTATCAATTAAATAAATTCTCACCTGTTCACAGAAGACTTCATGAACAAGAATAGATTAGGAGTAGGGAGTGAAGATGAGAAAGGCACAATGATAAGAGGTTATGGTCAGGAGAATGTAAAAGTTTCTAACTAAGTGGAGAAAGAGAGTAATGAAGAGGTTTTTTTTAATGTGATTATTCACATCTATGGCTATGAGAAAGTGAAGGACTTGATCACAGAATTTAAGGAGGCTGAAGAATTGGGTGGTTAGGAGCTTGAGGGATTATATATTTGAATATTAAAATTTCCCAATAGAAGGGTAGGAGTTGGGAAGGAGAGTAAAATTACCAGTCAAGTGATGAATTCCTTGAGAAAGAAGGGAGAGACAAGAAGCATTTATTAAATGTCAAAATTGTGCTAAGTGCTAGAGATACAAAAAATGGTAAAAATGTGATCTCTGATCTCAAAGGAGCTCAGATTCAAATGGGGGAAACAATATTCAAATTAGTAAATATGAACACATATATGTAGTATAAATGGAAGGTATTCTCAGAGAAAAGGGACAGGGGAATGGGTGGGCAGAAGAATAGTAATGGCCTCTTGCAGAAGGAAGTATTTGATATGTCTTGAAGGAAAACAGGAAAACATACGAGATAAAAAGGGAGAGAGCATTCTAGACATAAGAAATAGCCAGTACAAATGCACAGAGATGGTACGTGGGGTGTTGTACGGGAGGAACAGCAAGTAAGACTGTGTAGCTCTAGACTGCAGAGGAGAATATAATGTAAGACGACTGGAAGATAGAAAGGGGCCAGGTTGGGAAGAGATTTAAATGTTAAAGAAATGATTTTATATTAGATTCTGGAGGTAATAGGGAGCCATTGGAATTTAATGAGTTGGAAGATGTCATGATGGGACTTGCAATTTGGAAAAAACTGCTTGCTTTTTTTCTTTCTATATTTACATTGCCATGTTACAAAGGAAAAAAAAGCAAGAAAAAAGGTGAAAAAATATGTTTCAATATGCATTCAAAAGCTCTTGCTCTAGAGGGTTAGCATTTTTTATCTTAAGTTCTTTGGATTAGTATTGGATCATTGTATTGATTAGAATAGCTAAATCTTTCACAGCTAATCATTGTTACAATATTGCTATTACCCATAATACTTCTGGGTCTGCTCACTTCACTTTACATCCGTTCATTTAAGTGTTTCCAGGTTTTTTTTTATTTCTAGCATCATTTTCTGCAATATAATATTATTCCATCACAATCATATGTAACAACTTGTTCAGTCATTCCCTTATTGATGGATATTCCCTCAATTTCCAGTTCTTTGCCACTGCAAAAAGGGCTTTTATAAATATTCTTTCCCTTTGATTTCTTTGAGATGCAGACGTAGAACTGCATTGCTGGATCAAACATAATTTTATAGCCCTTTAGGCATAGTTCCAAATTTTTGCCCAGAGTGGTTGGATCAGTTGACAATTCCAATAGTGCATTGGTATAACTAGGAAAAATTATTTTGGCAGCTGATTAGAGGATGGATCGAAATGAATAGAAACTTGAGTCAGGGAGACAGATTAGAAAGTTATTATAATAATCCAAGGAAGTGATATTGAGGGCTTGTAGTAATGTGGTAAGTATGTGAATAGAGATAAAGAGTTGTATATGTGAGATGTTGTGAAGGTGGAAATGACCAGATTTGATGACATGGATTGTTATTCTATAGCCTCCATAGTTTGGATTGGGTGGAAACTTTTGATTAAATGTACTTGAAATGAAGCCAGGTTATTGAGTGCTAGAGGGAAAGAGAGAATCTGGAAATAAGGGGTATTCAGCTTTCCCTCCAGGAACAATGTATTAGGTAGTGTGAAAGAAGGCACAACCAGCATTGGAGAAAACAGCAAGGGATTTAATATTGTCAGTGCAAAGTCAATTTTCAGTGGGAGCTAGAGTATGAAATTAGTATCAGAGAAAAGAGGTTCTTCACAATGAAACAGGGACTCCTGGGCAAGTTTGATCAGGGAGTGAGACCTGGATAGGGTGGAGTTGAAAAGGATGGAGACAGGGGCAGCTAGGTGGTGCAGTGGATAGAGCACCAGCCCTGGAGTCAGGAGGCCCTGAGTTCAAGTTTGACCTCTGACACTTAATAATTACCTAGCTGTGTGACCTTGGGCAAGTCACTTAACCCCATTGTTTTTTAAAAAAGAAAAGGATGGAGATAAGAGAATAGGAGGCGGAAGTTAGGGATACAGTAGTTTTTCCTATATGACCTATATGATATATCTGTTTGAAGGCAGAGCAGATACTGAGGTAATGATGCCTGTAGAGCAACTCATTTTCATATGACTGTTTTCAGATTATTAAAGGTTATAATTTAAAAATTATAAATTGAATAACTTTGGGTCCAAGAGGATTAAGGACTACTAGGGTCATATCTATCATAAAGCTTCATCTTTTGAGTTTAACAATGTAAGTTAGAGATGGGGCTCTACCTATGAGGAGATTCTGATCTGAAGTACTGGAAGATTATAGGACTAGTATCAACCTAGAGATTGGCACTGACTGACTAAGGAGTACTAAAGACTAGAGTCCAACTAGCAAATAGAAAGGAACCAAGAAAGGTCAAAACTTAATTCTCTACTTTGAGAGACATTTGCATGTAGAACTAGGGTTAACTATTCTAAGGTAAATTTTCAACTTTCCCTTCTTGTACAAAAATTCTTTTGATTTCCCTGGGCTTATGAAGCACAAATAACTTTGAATGATAAAGGAAGATGATATGCTAATTTCAGGGATATCAGGATAGAAGAGAAGTTGGAAACTTGCTTTTTTTCATGGTAATTTAGTTGATAAAGAAGTGAATAAATAAATATTATGACTTTAAAAAAAAGAAAGACTGCCTTTTTTCAGCTGGAAGGGATTTTTACTTTGATTCTATTTACTTATGGCAAAAAAAAAATCTTTGAAAAGCACTTTGTTGGTGATACTTATATTTTAAAAAGAGCATAAATTTTTATTTTCAAATTTTAAACAGTTTTTCTAATGTTATAAAAATTATTCTGGGAAGACCATCAACTGCTTGAATCTTTTATATTTGACCCAAAGACTATTGTGGTAGATTGTTTTTCACACACACAAAAAGATTTATCTTTCTTGACCTGGGGCAGGAAATTTATAAAGGACTAAAAGAACTAAGAGGGCAGTTACATGGCACAGTGGAGAGAGAACCCAACCTGGATTGTAGAATTCACCTTTTGGTGAGTTTAAAGATGGCCTCAGATACTTTACTAGCTGTGCGATTCAGGGAAGTCACTTAACCCTATTTCCTCATTTTTAAAATATACTTGAGAAAGAAATGACAAATCATTCCAGTATCTTTGCCAAGAAGACCCCAAATGGAGTAATGAAGAGTTTGAAATGATTGAACAACTGAACCAAGAGGGATGAATGGCAATCTGTATTGTTGGAAGAATCACCTCCTACTGGAAACACAAAATTATTTGAAAATTTTAAATATAAGAACTATATTAACCCACATTCCTATTCCAATGGTTCCTCATGACATGGAGGTGATTTGGGGTACTTAAAGGTATGTCAATGAAGCATATGTTCTGACTGGTTCTCCCATTCTTGAAGTACAACATTGAGAAGACTAATTTTGTCTTCTATCTGAAGATCAATTCATCCAAATCAGAGAAGTTCATTACCAGTGTGTTAAGTGCCACATGATAAATTCATTGACTATGGGAAACTTTGAAACAGAAAGAAATTTAAAAAGTTGTTCTCAGTTTTGGGTAGGCCTTTCATAGCGACAATATTGAAGAGGTGGAAATAGGGTCAGAAAGGACAAAGAACCACTGTTCTAAGTGCTCTATAAACATTAACTCGGTTTTTCTACTTTAAATAGGAGCTATTTGTTCAAAAATCACTGATTTGATATACTCTTGGAAAAAGGGAACCACTTCAATGCTGAAATTCTCATGATAAGTAAAACTTGACAACAAAAACTTGACATATGTAAATGCAAAGATGGTCCTTAGATTTTTCTTGTAGAAATAAACCAAGAAGTTGGTAAAATTGATTTCATCATATGTCCAAGAGTAATAGTTGCTCTATTACTCACCATTAGGACTTGCAATTGGGGAAACGTCTGCTAGACTTCACATCCCAAAATGTTTTGCTCACTTCTTAGGGGATGTAGGGTTGTTGATTAATTGTAAAACATACTAGTACTATTTCTGTTAACTTCATGCATCAAATTTTGTCTTCACCTTAAATGGGTTCATTAATAGTCCCTGCTGTCCTATTATATAGCCTCAAAAATTTCATTGCTTTTCTCCAGCTTCACAAATAGTTAGTAGTAAAGAGCTGGAAAACTGGTCAGACTAATTTGGCACAATTTGAACAACTCTTTCAGTGGTCTTTTGGGAATAGAAAAGAATACTATGAAATTAATCATCAGTCCACTGCAACATATATGCATTACATAAAGCAAACAGTGATACTAGTGGATAAAGTACTTGACCTGGAGTTCTTCCTTTGTGGAGTCAGGAAGACCTGGGTTCAAATCAAGATTCATACATTAATATTTGTAAAGTTCTTTGTAAATATTAAAGTATTATATAAAGGCTAGTTATAATCTTTCTCCTCCTCCTCTTCTTTTTCCTCTTCTTCCTCACCATATAGAACATACTAGGTCTGTAAACTTCTTTTCTATTTTTCATTGAAAAGTATATTGGTATAACTGAAATATTTTCTGATTTGGAGTCAGGAGATCTAAATTTATATTATGCCCTTGATACTTCCTAGCTTTGTAACCAAGGGTCAATCAATACATTTACATCTTTGAGTATCAGTTTTCTTCATCTTTAAAATAAGCATGAAAATGATACTTGTATATAATGGTATATAAACTTAAGTTGTCCTCATCTTCCCATTTCCAGATGATAAAAGTGGGAGACAGTGTGGTATGGTGGAAAGAGCACTGGCTCATGCAGACAGTGGATTTCTAGGCTCAAATCCCACCTCTGATTCTTATGCCTGTGTGATCTTGGGCAAATCATTTAATTTTTTCTAAATTTCAGATTTCTCATCTGCAAATGAGGTCCATGGACTAGTTGACCATTGAGTTCTCATAGAGATCTAGATCTATGATTCCATGATCTGCCTGAATTCTATTTCAGTGAATATTTCCACTTACATCATATAAGTGATTAGGAAATAGGAGCGTACTCAGTCTCAATTGATAATGGTGTTTAGGGATCTGATATTGTGACAGAGTCTATATTTTCTACTCCTATATTTTATTATACATAATTAAAAAAAGTAATCAAAATTATCTTCATTACTAAAAGATTTATCTTGAATCACACCATTATTTTGACTTTTCACATGGAAGATTTCTTTTTTTGGGGGGGGGGCAGGGCAATGGGGTTAAGGGACTTGCCCAAGGCCACACAGCTAAGTAACTTTTGAATGCAGGTCCTCCTGACTCAAGGGCCAGTGCTCTATTCACTTTACCACCTAGCTGCCCCTCACATGGAAGATTCCAATGTTGTATAGTTCATGGTCTTCTGAAATTGCTTTAAGTCAGTAATGTCAAGCTCAAATAAAAATAAGAGCAACTAAACTGAAAATATAGAACTTTGTAGGCTCTGTGGTTCATATTGATTTAGAAAATCACATATTCATTATGTTTTTTATTGTATTTTATTTTGTTAGGTATTTCCCAATTACATTTTAACTTGACTCACAGAGTTTTTGGGGCTACATGCCATAAAACCAATGGGCTTTATGTTTGACACCTATGCCTTAAGCAATGAATTTAATATTGTGGTTTTGTTATGGCAAAATTTATTGCTAGTAGAACTCATGCTCAGTTTGCCAAGTATTTTGGATGACACCTATCATCAGGACCATCAATATATAGATTCAAAATTTTCTGTTTTTTTTAATTCCTACATAAAATATAAATTTAGAATGTATTTGTTCAATATATTTGGAGAAGAATTCACAATAATTTGGTTGTTTGGATCATATATCAACTTGTATGTTTGTAATTTTTTGACTACTTTGCTATTTATCTTAAGAAATAGTATTTCATCTATTGGGCTTATTAGGTTGATGACAGTTTCATTTTGATGGCAAGTGCCATACTCTGAAGCAATAGTATTCATTAATATCTCACAAGTGAAAGTGCGATCATTTTCCAAAAGTTTTTTTTTTTAACCAAGGGAGCTATACTAGATGTGGCATTCCTATCTGTCTCTTGGATGAACAGTCAGCAAAGAAGACAAAAATACTCTATACTACATGGTGAAGTGCCATGGTTCATCACATAGCAGCTCATCAAATTTTAGAGATTTTTCAATTTATCATCTAATAGGAGTTTCAAATCTTTAATTTCTTGCATATGCAACTGAGGTTGGATAGCATTCAGTATGTTAACAACCAATTTCAAATTTTCTAGCCTACTAAACTTTGTTTCAGTTGTAAAGAAAGTCAAGTTACTATTAACCATATCATGGTATACTACCATTTCTTCACCATTTCTCTAAGTCCATTTTATACCCTTTTTCTCTCATCAGATTTGGGTTACATTCCTCCTAAGAATTCTGATGCCTGCCAGTTAAAATAGTGATGGAATTTTTCTAAAAGAAAAGAACAGTCTTACTTTCTAAGCTCATATGGTCACAGATCTGGTGTTCCACAGCCAGACTTTGCTAAATATTGTTGGAGACTATAAAATGAGCCTATTTTTGTTGTGTTTTTGAAGTCAGTATCTGGGACCTTGAGGATATACAATAACTGGATATATTTTCTCTGGATAATTCCTCCATAAAGATCACCGTGACATGCTGTAGTTGTAGTAATCTTTTGTTCCCAAACAAAGAATTCTATTCCAACCTCCTAGGCCTCTGTCCAAAGGTTCCCCCCACCCCCACCTCCATGTAGTAGGCCAGAACTGATACAGGTTGATGGTTACTTAAGGCTTGAAATTGAATGAAATTAGGTGTTCATAGAATATTTGACAGTTAACAAAAGGAAGTTTGCTTAGCCATAGGAGGGGAATGATATTCTTTAAAGCTATAACATTAATTTAGCTGAAAGAAACTTCCTTGTGCAGGTATTGTTCCTGCTGACAGTCTGCCATTAGAAGTCCAAGGGAGGTATCACTCATGCCCTGAATCTTGTATATTGGGCACCAGAAAATTATATCAGGTATCCTAGCCTTTACACCTTTAAGCCAATTTAGTTCTGAGAATTTTTTTGATAACTCAAGAAGAAAACCTAGCTTTCACACATGGGACCCAGCCTAAGGATATTGTTCTTATCATATTTAAAATATGAGAATGTTTCTAGGTTCCATTGTAGCCCAAAGGCTGATAAGAGCTCCACAGAGGCATATACTTTTCTTAATGAAGAGTACCAAGGTCCTCACAGAAGAGGAAGATGATAGTGTAGCCTCTGGCTACTTGGGTTCAGTTCTGCCTATGAGGAATCATTATTCAGACTCAGGAAAGCATGGGTGGAATTAAAACAAGAATTTATTTAAAAAAGTTACAAGACATAGGAAAAGCTGGGGGAGAGAGAGATAAAAGAACAGTCAAGCAGCATTGGCTGAGAAGACTGTAGCCTTGAGCCAGGGTCCAACCTAGATTTTTATGTCTTGCCTCTCATCCAGAGGGCAAAAGGTGAACTCCCTTTCCCTGTACTGGACCTGGAATTAGATAAAGGGTAAAGCCTAAGGAGATCAGGATACAAATCAAGAATGGGTGGGAGTCTCCACCCAAGCAGCTTTTAAGATTATAATTGTTTCTGTTACAATCATAATTCTCTACTTCAAGTCAATTAACGTCTCCACCCAAATTCTGTTACATTCACAACTCTCTTCATCTTTCCTCTGCATCATTCCCCCCTGAAATTATTCAGGACCAGCTTCTTCTGGCCTTTCAGAGTCCATTTGGAGATGAATGCATTACAGCGAGGGCTTAATTGAGGCAGGATCCAGGGAATGATTGGCTGGCACAGCTGCAGAGGCTGGTCTTGGAGCTATATAACTAAGAGAAACAAAACTCAAGGCAAAAATTGAGCAAGCAAAAACCAGAGATACTGTAACAGAAAAGGCTATTTAACAGGGGTCGAATAATTAGGAAAAAAAAACTAGAAGGGACAAGAATTATTACTTTATAATCCTAAACCAGTACCAAAATACCTTTTTTTAAGAACATGGGTTCCAATATAACATTCATTGATGGATGCCACATAAGTTGTAAACAAAAGCTCAAGAATGGTATAAACAAATGTACTGATAAAGCATTTTGAAACTGCATATGTCCAAAAAATAATTTGCAACAAAATTTTTATTTTAGCTTTGGTCATGATTGAACAAAAATTCTAGTTGAAGAATGGATCTCTCCTTTAAAGTCATTAAATATGCCAATAAGCATTATTATCCTGATTAACTGGCTCACTTTCAAACTTTATTATGATGCAACTGGGATGATCATGGCAATTTGCTATTACTGAGCAGAGGGACAGGACATGAGGACATATTCCCTTATGAAGTCATACAGACAATATTCTTCAACGGGCAGGTGAGGGAACTTTTAAAAGAGTCCTACCCTAGTTGAGGCTGGGATTGTTCTTTCAAAGGTCTGAGCATCAAACCCCATAGGGCATATTGTCTTTCCATTTTATCATACCTGGTTGTCAGGCAGATCAATATGTTGCAATATAGCAATTACCTATAACCAGAGCTTTCAGGTGGCTTGAGCACCAAGGAGAACCAAGAGTGTGCCAGGCTGTAATTTTGTATAAGAGATCCAGGGAAAAAAATCATAATTCAGTTATTGCTCATGTAGCTAAGGGCAGTGCTGTAAATGAAATGCAATGCAGATTGAGCTGTAAAAACAATAATCCTAATTCACACACACACACACATATACACACATGTTTAATAAAATCAACTTTTTGCAATGAACCCATTATCTCTTTCTGGTTAAGAGGTTGCCCATCATCTCCATACTTCTCACATAATTGGCTGGAGGTTGCCACAGAGAAATTTCAAATCATTATTTTATCTTTCTCATGTTACATGTTCTCTCAAAGCAAATAACCACAGTTAGAACATCTTAGGTAACTTTAGATTTCTAACATGTGTTATTGATTTCAATGCAATAAAACAAAGTAAAAAAAAACAGGCATTCAAGTCAATTAACAACATGAGTTATTATGTATGAATCCACAGATTTATCCCAGAAGGGGGTCATAATTTGTGATATTTCCCTTACCACCCCTTCAAAGCAATCACATGTTAATTCCATGCTTTAACATTACAGTAATCAAATAGCTTACATGTTCACAAGAGAACCAAACACTGTTAATATAATTTCTTTAAAGTTACAAAGAAAATCATATGACTGCTAAATACATATACATATTCCCTTCCATAAACATATGATAAATGAGACAAAGATTATAAACTTTCTTTAAAAGACCTTGTGATCAGACACTTAATAATTACTTAGCTGTGTGGCCTTGGGCAAGCCACTTAACCCCATTTACCTTGCCAAAAAAAAATCCCCTAAAAAAATACCTTGTGAGATTGTTGACAATTATATCAATTTAACATCAAAACAGCTCAGATTACAAAATTTAGTACAATCTTTTTCCCAAAAGAAATCAGTAATGATTCCATATTCCCAAATTCCTTGGCATACAATTTATCCCGATTATATTTTCCTTTTTTTAAAGAAAAGATTTTATTTATTTAGAGTTTTACAATTTTCCCCCAATCTTGCTTCCCTCCCCCTTATCCCCCACAGAAGACAGTCTGTTAGTCTTTACATTGTTTCCATGGTATACATGGATCTAAGTTGAATGTGATAAGAGAGAAATTATATCCTTAAAGAAAAAAAATGAAGTATAAGAGATAGCAAAATTACATAACAAGATAATGGGTTTTTTTTTTCCTCTAAATTGAAGGTAATAGTCTTTGGTCTTCATTCAAACTCTACAGTTCTTTCTCTGGATACATATGGTATTCTCTTTTGCAGATATCCCAAAATTGTACCTGATTGTTGCACTGTATTTTGCTTCTTAATAACACATAATTCTCAAGACTTGTTACAAAACTTAGGTGCCTAAATTACTCTCAGATAGTTTCTTTTTTTGCTTTAAACACAAGGTGGTGACTTTTTTCCTATCAAAGGCCTTCCTGCCCTCTTTTCAAAGCTTCTTGAAGGCAGGGAGTCTGAATTTACTAAACCAGAAAGTTTCCATTAACCTAAGTTGAATACAGCCTTCAGTCAATATTAAGTTAACAAAAACCTGAAATCATTTCAAACTTTGCCACTTACTAACTTTCAAATGGTATAAACAAATAGGCTCAGATCCCAACTTCATTAATTACTTAATTTTTCAATTAAATCTTTTTAAGCAATTAAATTCAAAACCCAAACTAAAAGGAGTAACATTTGACCCAGGTAACTGCAACTATTTCAGATCTGAATTACATACACACAGACATAGGAGTTTAGACCCAGACACAACTCTTATCAAATTTACCAAGTTGAGATTGGTACCCTGGCCAGTACCAGATCTCAGAATATAGAAACATTTCCTCACCTCTCCAGGCTAGTAGAGAAATGTGAAAATGTCCCATTGATGTTTAGTTTTTTTTGTTTTTTTTTTTTGCAAGGCAATTGGGGTTATGTGGCTTGCCCAAGGCCACACAGCTAGGTAATTAATTATTAAGTGTCTTGAGGCCCGATTTGAACTCAGCTACCCTTGACTCCAGGGCGGGTGCTCTATCCACTGGGCCACCTAGTCACCCCCCCATTGATGTTTAGATACACATGTACACACACATATCTATTTATTTCATATATTTTTTGAATATACTAATTAAGATCAGTCAAAAAATAACTTTTTTAGAATAAATCAGAATTTCTTGAGGAACCTCTTAAATAGTCAACCAATAGTTAAAATTGAATGCATTCTTTTTCTTTCTCCCTCTGTCAGGATGGATGTTTTATTTCAACTGACATTTTTGTTTTTGTTTGAAAAACAAAAAGAATCAAAAACAAAAACAAAACTCAGAATTCAATCAGTCATCTCATCCTATTAGGGAGCCAAGTTCCCAACCTAGAATTCAACAGTTGTTTCTAGAAGAGTCACTTGGGAATCTTTGTTGGTCCCAAGAGATATGAAAGCTGCATTTTCTAAGTTTTATTAAGAAAATGAAATCCAAAGTGTTCCTTCTTAAGGAAGTGATGGCTGGGGCCCTAGAGAAGAAGGTTGTGGACTTGGAGCTGCTGGGGCTCCCAAAAGTGTTAGCTGGGAAGGGCAAGACCAGGCCATCTGGTACTGGGTAAAGGGAAAGATGGGATCCTTGAAGAAATCAGTTCCAGAAGGATAGAATCCATATTTGGCTTGGGTCTGCCAATGGCTGAGTTTATTTTCTGACCAGGTATTCTTCAGCTTCAACTCTTGCTCTTTGGCCTGGTGAATCAGATAAATGATTTGGTGTTTTTGCCTGTTGTCTGCTCACCTTTCTTCTTGCTGAATGACTTCATGGTTTTTTCTTCTGTCAAGGACTTGGTCATCCACCGCTGGGTCCTGCTGAGCTGGTCATCCCCTTTGATCTTCACAAAGTAAATCTCTGCCCTTCCCAGGTTCCTCTTGCCCTGAAGCCACTTGAACACTTCATCATCAATGAAGGAGGTATCTGGAGTGATCTCCTGGGGGGGGGGGGGAGTTAAGGCTGTATCAGACTCAAGGTAGTAGCCACTACTGTAATGATCCTGATAGTAAACACCAGTGGCATTAGCATCACCATATGTAAGGAACTGGTTGTAGGGCTGACTGCTGTAGTCTTCCCCAGGCTTAGGCACCCAAGGAGCCCCACTTGAACCAGCCACCATCTTGAATTCAAGGGGAACATTGGCCACATTGTCCTGGAAGGTGGGATCTGGCTCTGTGCCTGGGGGTGGCTCTTGAGAAGGATCAGGGACAGGGTAATGGTATAGCTCAGCTCCAGAAGGCTCAGGAATGCACTCTTAAGTAGCCCATTTCCCCTCCCCCCAAGGGTGGGGCTTTCTCAGCCCAGCTAAATGGGGCTTGGAATTGATAAACACCTGTAGACTAAGAAAAACATGGTCATTGACCACCCTCCCACCAGGAAAAAGGCATGGGGGTCCCCTGTTTTCTAAAACAAGTTTTGGGGGGCTTACCCTTCCTGCAGTGAAGCATGTGTGTGATCTGAGACACAGGTTTGACTTTCAAAGTTCTAAAAAGGAAGATTTCCCTTCTCCCTCCCCCCTCCCTCTGCAGAGGGTGGGGGCCCAGAGGATGAGAGAACCACCCAAGTATAATTTCCAGAAGCTCAGATGTTTTGCCTTTGTCAAATCTAATTCTTTCTAAGGAGCAAGAACACAGCTGAAGGAGGAGTATTGGTACCAGATGCCCCCCCCCATTTTAATTCTCATCAATTTATATTTTAATTCTCATCAATTTATAGGTAGACAAACATGTCAATTGGACATACACCAAACGTCCTTCCTTGACAACCCTCACTCACAGTGGGGTATAAATCAAACACCTCACAAGCCATTCCCCAGGTCAGTCAGAGAGGGGCAGGCCCACACCAGGGCTACTGCCAAACACCTAGGTTCAGGTGAGCTGACTCCCCACAAACCAGAAGGAAGACTAGAGATCCAATAATTTCCCTACTTTTCTAAAAATCTAGGATCTAAAAAAGGGGGTGTTGCTTCTCACCTATGGAGCTAATCCAATTTCTCAGTCTGGGCAGAGTCTCCTAGCTGGCTCACCATATGTGTAGCCACTGGCTACTTGGGTTCGGTTCTGCCTATGAGGAAGATAGGTCTGCCTATCAGACTCCAGAAAGCATGGATGGAAATAAAACAAAAATTTATTTTAAAAGGTTACAAGACATGGGAAGGGCTAGGTAGAGAGACAGACAGACAGACAGATCCTAGAAGAACAGTCAAGCAGCATTGGCTGGGCCATGGTCAGAGAAGACTGTGACCTTGAGTCCAGGTTTTTATGTCTTGCTTCTCATCTCCAGGGCAAAAGGTGAACTCCCTTTCCCTATGCTGGACCTGGAATTAGGTAGAGGGTAAAGCCTAAGGAGATCAGGATACAAATCAAGAATGGGTGGGCGTCTCCACCCAAGCAGCTCTTAAGATTACATTTGTTTCTGTTACAATCATAATTCTCTACTTCAAGTCATTTTACATCTCCACCCAAATTCTTTCTGTTACATTCACAATTCTCTCCCTTTTTTCTCCTGCATCAGTAGGATCAATTTTTTCTGTTGATTTTTCTTCAAAAATTCATGAAGAGCATGGTCTTGTGACTGATGAGATCCAGTTGGCTATAACTGCCACTTTTGGTTAATATAGAAATAGTTGCAATAACTCAACAATTCTGGCTTAGAGATGCTATATATATCCTTGGAATTTGTCAAGGAGGTTGTGTTTGAAGAGAAAATATACGTATTTGGAGCAATACTTACAGAAGTGCAGGGAGCAGAATGTTACCTTTCTTGAAGTCCAAAGCTAATTCTGGATCATTAATCAATGAACCAGTTTACAATTGAGGAAAAAAATGATTAGATGATATTCAGCTAAGAAATTCACAATTCTCTGCTCCCCAAATTGAGTCTACTGGGTATTATTAGTTTCTTGATTTACTGGTTCTAACAAAGTGGTGCTCTTGCTTATCTAAGTTGGGGGTAGGGAAACATCCTGCCACCCAGGGAAATGATTTGGTCTGGTGCTGCCACAGATGGGACTTGAAATTCAATAAATCAAGGAGCTTTTTAGGAGAGAATTAATTAAATGATCAAATATAGCAGACTAGTCTTTTTAAATTTTTTTTTCAGACTAGTCTTTAAGTTGGTAATTTTCTATGGCCCACAAATGACATTATAAATATTCAAATGTCCCTTGGCCAAAAAAAAAAATTACTCACCTCTGACCTAAATAAATGTTAACTCCATAAAACCAAGGGGTGTCATTTGTATTTGCATCACCAGTGACTAACAGTGTCTGGTACCATTAAGTGCTTAACAAATGAAAAAAGTTAAGTACATACTAAGTTAAAAAGCACTGAACTAAACCTTGGGTATAAAATACAACATTGAGATAATTTCAAGGGGGTTATATTCTAACAGAAGGAAACAACATGTATAGGAGATTATTGTCCAGGGAAGGTGATTTTGGTTTGTGAAGTCCAAATGCTGAAAATAAGAAAGTTGTCTGATATTTACATTCTAGAGACAATGGTATCATTGATTTGCTTATAATTCTTAAAACAAGAGGTACAAAGGAGGGAGGGTGGGACAAGCACAATAGAGAGCAGAAAATGGCTAGGGTAAATAAGCATGACCTCAGGAGGCTCAGAGCTAAATGACTCAATTTCAGGACTGTCCCCACTCTTTGTGACTCCATTTGAGGTTTTCTTGGCAAAGATGCTGCAGTGGTTTGCCATTTCCTTCTCCTATTCATTTTATAGGAAACTAAGACAAATAAGAGTTACATGACTTGCCCAGGGTCACACAACTAGTAAATGTCTGGTTGGATTTGAACTCAAGTTCTTTCTGACTTCAGTCTGGCTATTCTCTCCACTTTACCACCTGGCTGTCTAGCATCCCTGGTCACATGGTCTCAGGAGGCTCATTTGAAGGATAGTATTAACATGGCAAAAGTGAAAACATCATACTACCCAACCAACCCTCTTTGGTTAGGTAATGGACTTTTTTAGACATGGCTAATTCAGAGATTTGTTTTGTTTATAAGGCTAATTTGTTACAAGGGTTTTCTTTTTCCTTTCCATTGTGGAGTGTGATGGGAGGGAGAAAAAAACAAATACTTGTTAATTGAAAAAATAAATTTTTTTTTAATCTTAAAAAGGAAGCATCATTCAGAGCTGAGTGGCAAAACTTCTTCCCCACATGTTCATAGGAGGACTGGAATAGCAATGTGGAATAGCAATAATGGTTGGATAAAAAAATGATTATTGATTATTCCTGATATACAAGATTAAAGGGGAATTTAGTCTTCTGAGTGAAGATTGAATAGGAAAATTCCTCAGAGATCTCCAAATGCAACAAAGGCTGAATTCCAAAACCCAGTGACTAGGAATCTCATATTCAAAAGGCAGAAGTATATAGCCTACTGTATAAGGTATATATGTATATATATATATATATATATATATATATATATATATATATATATATATATATATGTAAGGAGTGGTCTTGGTGTAGGCATCATTTTATGTGAGGCCCAGTGGTAGGTAAAAAGCCTTTTTCTTTGCAGAGTTGAATGGACTGAGTCACCTGTTCCTTGGAAACTCAATTTAATGATTTTTGACTAATCCATTCATTATTTGTCACTTACTCTTGTGGTCCATGATGGTCTTGATAGTTTTAGTAAGATCCATTTGTTTTCTTCACTCTACAAATAAGAAAAATGACGATTATATTCTATTCCATTTCAAGCTGAATAGGCTTCCCTCTGTTGTTCTGTATTATCCAACTTTGTGGAACATAGTAGGCCAATACTGTTCATGAGGTTTTTTGGTCAAAGATATTAGAGTGCTTTACTATTTCCTTTTCCAGTGGATTAAGGCAAAAAAGAAGTTAAATGATTTGTCCAGGGTCATACAGCTAGTAAACTTGAGATTTGACTTGAACTCTGGTCTTTCTGATTTGTGACTCAGCACTCTATTCATTGAGTTATCTAGCTGCCACTATACTTTTTTTTTTAGGTTTTTTCAAGGCAAACAGGGTTAAGTGGTTTGCCCAAGGCCACACAGCTAGGTAATTAAGTGTCTGAGACCGGATTTGAACCCAGGTACTCCTGACTCCAGGGCAGGTGCTTTATCCACTACGCCACCTAGCTGACCCAACCACTATACTTTTAAAAAAAAGTTTATTTGGGGGCAGCTAGGTGGTGCAGTGGATAAAGCAGTGGCCCTGGAGTCAGGAGTACCTGAGTTCAAATCCGGTCTCAGACACTTAATAATTACCTAGCTGTGTGGCCTTGGGCAAGCCACTTAACCCCATTACTTTGCAAAACCGCTCCCCCCTCCAAAATTTATTTATTTATTTTGAATTTTACAATTTTTTCCCTAATCTTGCTCTCCCCCCCCACAGAAGGCAGTCTGTTAGTCTTTACATTGTTTCCATGCTATACCTTGATCTAAGTTGAATGTGTTGAGAGAGAAATCATATCCTAAAGGAAAAAAAAATATAAGAAATAGAAAAATTACATAATAAGATTACTGTTTTCTCCATCACAGATACCCCAAAATTATCCCTGATTGTTGCAGTGATGGAATAAGCAAGTCCATTAAGATTGATCATTAACCCCATGTCAGGGCTGAATTAGCCATGTCTAAAAAAAGTCCATTACCTACAATATTCTTCTGGTTCTGCTTATCTCACTCAGCATCAGTTCATACAAAATCTAAATTCCCATCCCTCCTGATTTCTAATAGAACAATAGTGTTCCATAATGTATATATGCCAATTTATTCAGTCATTCCCCAATTGACGGACATTCACTCAATTTCCTTCTCTGCCATCACAAAAAGAGCTGCTATAAATATTTTTGTAACAAGTGATATTTTTACCCTTTTTCATGCTCTCTTCAGGGTATAGATTCAGTAGTACCACTCTACTTTTTTATATAGAATTGTTCACTGAAAGCTTCATGACAAGATCTTCTGTAGCATTTATCAGTTATTACTAGAATAAGTTTTTTTTCCTGAGTCTATTGTTCTATAGCTTTCTCCTAGAGCAGGGGTGGGGGACAATTGGCTTTGAAGTTGTTTGTTGTGGTTTTTCATGGCAAGCACAGACTGGACTTGAAATTCAATAAATCTAGGAGCTTTTTAGGGGTGAATTAATTAAATGTTGGACCACATTTAGCTAATTTTTGACCAAATAGGGTAATTTTTAAGTTGATGGTTTTGTTATGAATATCCAAATAACCATTGACAGAAAAAAGTTTCCCCACCTCTGTCCTAGAGTGACTATAATATGGCTGAGTGTTTTTTTTTTTTGTTTGTGGGATGAGATAAGACTTGGTATGCCTTACTAGGGAAGGGGAATATTAGGGGGGGAAAAATTGAGGATATATCGGCAAATGCTTAGGATGAGTGGGTGATTAACAGGTTTAGATAATCAGCCTGAGAGAAAGGAACAGAGTTCAAATTGATCTCCAAATGAGCTCAGTTTTGAGGTAAAGTTATAGAAAGGCAAATGGGTCCAAAGGCTAGGCAGGACAATGTGGTCAGAATCTTGGGGTAACAGTTCCAATTTGTTTTTTTCAGGAGGTGGTTAGCAGGCCATGCCCCACTCTTTAGCTGAAAGCAGTGCAACTATGAGTTCAGACATGTTTGCAAAATTGAGAGGGAGTAAAGCTATAGTGTATGAAAATGTATAAATGTTGAGTATGGCAACTATAAAAAAAGAAAAAGGTCAACCTTTTAAGGAACAGTAGACTTCATTAACCAATGAAGATGAATTAGATTATAAAAAGTAGTGTATTGATTGGAAGTAAATCCAAAATTTTCTCCAAATTTTATTTCTGAGTTCTGGGGTTTGGAGTTGAGGGTGCAAATAGGGATAGGAGAGATTATTAGATTCTTGGATTTTTTTGATTCCTTGAATCTTGACGTTCCTGTTTCTCTACTAGCAGTCTTCTGATATGACTTCTTGGCTTTGACCTACTGTCCCAAACCTTGATTAATCTTGCTTTTAGTTTTACTGTATGGTACAATAGAAAGAGTGCTGGATTTAGAGTTAAAGGATCTGGGTTTGTATTTGACTGTATCACTTATTATCTATGTGAACTTGGAAAAAAATCACTTAACTTTTTTTTTAGCCTTGGTTTCATTTAGATCTCCATCTGTGATCCTACATTTATAGTGTTCCCCATCCTGCGAGAAGATTTGGTGACACCATAATTAATTAGTAAGTTCTATTCATTTCCCATTTTTAGGTAGTTTGAGAAGATTCAAACTTGAAAATGAAAAGAAAAACAATCAAAAATGAGAGTTTATGAAATTGTATGAAAGGAAATCAGGTACAGGATTTCATCTATGATTGGTAGAAACTACCATTGTATGTAATAGGGTAGAAGATTAAAAAAATTATATTAGAGTTGAATTACATTTCAAAAATTGCTAGAGAATAAAAATATTCTTTGAGTTACTTGATTTTTCTTTTTTTTTTTTAAATCTTAATAGTACTTCCCCCCATTATATGTCAAGATATAGATTTCAACATTATTTTTGTAAAATTTTGGGTTTCAAATTTATCTCCCTCCTTACCTTTTATCACCCCTCTCCAAGACAGCAAGGTTATACATACACAATCATGCTAAACATATTTCCATCTTAGTCATGTTGTGAAAGAAGAATCAAAACAAAAGTAAAAAAACACAAGTAAAAAAACAAAAAAAAAATTTTTAAAGTGAAACCAGTTTTCTTTGATCTGCACTCAGACTCTATAGTTCTATCTCTGAATGTGCGGGGCATTTTCTATCACAAGTCTTTTAGAACTGTCTTTGATCACATATTGCTGAGAAGAGCTAAGTCTGTTATAGTTGATTATCACACGATGTTACTGTGAATAATGTTCTCTTGGTTCTGCTCATTTCTTTCAGGATCAGTTAATGTAAGTCTTTACAGGTCTTCCTGAAATCTACCTGCTCATTTCTGATAGAATAATACTACTCTATCACATTCATATACCACAATTTGTTCAATCATTCATTCTGCAGTGGATGGGCATTCCCTCAATTTCTGTTTTTTTCAATGGCAAAAAAAAGCTATAAATATTTTTGTACATGAATCCTTTTTTTCCATTTTTATCATCTCTTTGGGATACAGGACTAGTAGTGGTATTGCTGGATCAAAGTTTTATAATCCTATGGGCATAGTTCTAAAATACTTTCTTGAGTGGTTGGATCAGTTCACAACTCTACCAATAGTGAATTAGTCTCCCAGTTTTCCAATTCCCCTCCAATATTTATCATTTTTCTTTTCTATCATATTTGTCAACCTGAGATGTGAAATGGTATCTCAGGGTTGTTTTAATTTGCATTTCTCTAATCAATAATGATAGAGAGAATTTTTCCATATGACTATAGATATCAGCTGAAAAATCTGCTGGAAATTTAACTTTTCTTAGAAAAATTTTTAAACTATCATTTGGGTGTCAGAAGATAACATTAAGATTTATTGAGGGTGGCTAGGTGGCGTAGTGGATAAAGCACCAGCCCTGGAGTCAGGCGTACCTGGGTTCAAATCTGGTCTCAGACACTTAATAATTACCTAGCAAAGCCACTTAACCCCATTTGCCTTGCAAAAACCTAAAAAAAAAAAGATTTATTGAAGGGTGGCGAGGTAGCGTAGTGGATAGAGCACCGGCCCTGGAGTCAGCACTGTCTGAGTTCAAATCCTGCCTCAGACACATAATAATTACCTAGCTGTGTGACCTTGGGCAAGCCACTTAACCCCATTGCCTTGCCAAAAAAAAAGGATTTATTGACTGACTTACAGTAATTATTGTGGAAGACCCTCTTGATCATATGAAAAACAGGAACTCATAAGGACATAACCTTTATAATTGGATGTGTGATCAATAGGAAAATGACAAGATATGTGTCCTTTGGAAGTTAGGATTAGCTTTATTTAATGTCATAGATGTGTTTAATAAAAATATGTGGGTTTTTAAAAAATAATTCTCTGTCCCTCTCAGCTTAGGAGCTATTTGGACAAAGAGAGCACTTGGTTGAAGTAATAAAAATAGGAATTTCTTGAACTTAAATAGTATAACTAACATTTTTAGGAGTAGTCTGAACTTGTGATTTTATCAGGGCAGTGAATTCTTGGTAATCATTTTTGCTGAAGCAGATCCGTAACCCACTTTCATCTTATAGTCATTAGAGTCATCTGAGGTATTGAAGCATAAGCTGACTTGCTAGCGATCATACAATTGATATATGTCAATTAGGGCTTGATTCTAGATTTTTTTTTGATTCAAGGCTATTCCTTTATCCATTATGTTATACTTCCTTTCTAAGTTTAAAAATAGCTTTTCTAAAAATAAACCTTGTATTCCATATTCTAGAATTTATCCAGGACTCAGTTCTAATAAAAGACAAATTATTTTTTCATTCCAGCTTTAGAATAAGAGATTAGTCTGTTGGTCTTCCAGTATTTATTTCTCTGTATTTCCACATCTATATATTTGCATACTGCTAAAAGTCAGACCAAAATATTAAAACAACAGTATTCTTTGCACCTGCTATAGCCTTAAGATGAAACTGGTGACATGCAATCAGTCACTGAAAAATCTACAGTGGAAAGATTTAACACTTGACTTTCTTCCATTAAATTTCTAACTGTATTTTCAACAAAAGAAACACAGACAATTCAGTCTTTTCTGAGAAAATGAAAACATTCCAAGCTTTTCAGACATAATTTGTCTTTACATGAAAAAAAAGATTTTTCTAATTGATCTTTCTAAACATTTAATATAATTTCTTTAACCTCATTTCCTACTAAGATTCCTTTTTGTAAAAATAACTTTTTACAGGAAACTAACAACTTTCATTCCTTCTATGATAAATCATTCCATGTTTTTTACATCCTTTTCCTCTGACCTTACCAAATTTAGTCCTAGGTATTGGTTAGAGGATAGAAATGTTTATAAGTTTTTTTTAAAAAAATTTTTATTCCATAAAATTTGGGATTACTAGTACAATTTTCATTACAGAATGATATAACAGTGTCAGAACTTTGTAAACATAAGTTGAAGGCCTGACTAGTAAAAAAGCAAATGAATCATAACACCTTGTTGTATTCTTGCTATTTGGAGAAGCATTTCAAGGAAGCAGTATTCTGGCCTCTTACCTTTCTAAGGCTCCTCTACCTGTTAGAATAAGGTAGGGATAATGTCATGGCATGTATTACGTGATCAAAAAGACAGCTTTTATTGTAAATATGACAGGTTTTTTCAGGTCCCAGAAAGCAAATTAATGAAAACACTTTATATCTAAGTATACTTGAGTGGCAGTGCAACTGAGAAGAAGACCCACTTATGCTGAGTAGAGATGTTGTATAAGAAAAACTGGGATTTGCTATCAGCCTGCAAAATGTTCATTTCCATGCTGAATCTATTTCTCTCCCCAGTCTTGACTGGACTCCAGTCCTGTCACTTAACTAGCACACTAGATTTGTTGATTACAGTGATATAATTTGGTTTGACTCCACTACAGAATTTTGGTTATTTCCTGGGATCATTTGAATCATGTCTCTTTCCATTCACTATACTCCTATATCTTCCCTACTCCTGCTCCCAACTGTAGATAGTATCCACAAGTTCTATTTCCTTAGGAGATAGAAATCCCAATATTTTTATTTTGTACTCCAAACCAAGACAATCCCTAGACTCACATGATCCTATAATGTAGAGCTGTTTTCTACCTTTCAGGCCTTCCACTATAGAATCTGGAGCTAAGTTTCCTTTAGTGACTGACCTCCAAAGAACTGGATTTACTCTGATAAACATTTGAGGCATAGTAGGGAGCAAATTATTGGTTTCCTCAGTAAGTAGAAGATCCTTTCCTGCTTTCCAGAAAGAAAGAGAATTATCCAATTCATACACCTTCTTGGTTTTTCATAACAGTGCAAATTATTCTGTCTCCATACATAGTCAAGGTAAAGATGGTCTTTGTAACCTACTAGTGTAACAAGCTACTTGCTGTGCTACTGCATAACTTAAAGGAACTCTCTACCTGTTGAATAGTATTGAGATGTATCTATGAGAACTCAACAGTGGATATCTTTTTTTTAAATTTGCCCTTTCTTGAATTGAATCCACCAACAGCGATAGTAGCAAGGTTTTAAGATAAACTATGCCAGATCTTTTTGGACCCTAAGATAGGAATTGTTGTGGAATATCTGAATAATCAATTATTGAAGGGTTAAAGCATGCCTATTTATAGTATATTGTAAAATCATCAAACGTCAGTGCTAGAAGGGACCTTAGATTTCCAGTTGAATACTCTAATTTTATAGATGGGAAAACTAAGGCCTAGAGAGGTGAAGTGATTTTCTAGTATAGTCACAGATCAAATAAGTAATATGGTTGAGATGTCTAGACTAGTTCTGTTTCTCCTAGCACAGTGGAGGTAACCACTGACTTCTCTTTTTTCTTTTAATTAGATTTTTGTCCTTTTAAGCATTTAATGTCATCCTCCCCTCAAAAAAAGGAAAATAAATAAAAAAAGTTAAAAATATGTATAATAAAATAACTACTAACCTTTCTATATTCATTTAGCATTGTGATCTACCACCTTTGGTTGTGGATGAACCATGACATTTTCCTCTTGGGCTATTAGTACAGGGTTCAGTAAGCCCATGTAGCTCATCTTTGATCTTTCTGCAGTGTTTCACAACCAATACTGGTCATGCTCTTCTTACTTGACTTCCTTAACACTGGTCTTCCAGCTTGTCTGAATGATCTTTCAAATGAATTGATGACTGGGAGCACCCGAGCCCATATCTGGCCCCATACCCCCACCCCAACCCCACTGCCCTGCAAAAACCAAAACAAGAAAAAAAAGAGACCCAAAATAAAATAAAATAGTAAAAATAGTAGGGGTGGCTGGTGGCAGACAGAGCACTGGCCATTGAGCCAGGACCACCAGGGCCCAAATCCGGTTTCAGACACTCAACGATCACACTGCTATGTGGCCCCAGGCAGGCCACCCAGCCCCATTTGCTCTGCACCCCCCCCCCCCAAATAATAATAAATAATGTGCTTCAGTCTGTGTTCCAACACCACCAACTCTGCCACAGGTGGATCACGTTCTTTATGATAAGTCCATCACAAAAGTTACTTCCATATTTTTCCACTGTTGCCCTTGCTGATTGCAACTCCCTCCTTTTGTATTTCTCACTACCATGTACTATATCACTATATTTTCTCTCTCCTTTCACTCTGACTCTGCTGTAGGGTAGCTGAGTGGCGCAGCAAACAGATCCCTGGCCCTGGGGCCAAGAGGCCCCAAGCCCCCATACCACCCCTTAGGCCCAGCATCCACCTGGCCCTATGGTCCTGGACAGGCCATCCAATCCCAGTCCCTTGCAAGAAGTAAAAAAGAAAATGCATTATATCTGACCACTCTCCCCCCATGGTCCATCCTCTCCTCTATCACTCACATCCCCCCCTTCCCCTGTCCCCTGCCTCTTCTTCTTACTCCAGATGTCTATACCTCATTTAGTATATATGCTGTTTCCTCTCCTAGCCACCTCTGATGAGAGCAAAGATTCCCTCATTCCCCCTTGCCTTCCCCCTTCCATATCATTGCAATAGCTCATTGTAATAAAGAAAAATCTTATTATATGAAATATCTTAGCCTATTCCTCCTTTCCTTTTTCTTTCTTCCATTACATTTCCCTTTTATCTATTGACTCCATTTTTACACCACAATATATCTTCAAATTCAGCTTTCTCCTGTGCTTCATCTATAAAAGCTCCTTCTACCTTCTCTATTAAATGAGAAGGTTCATATGAGTATTATCAGTATCATTTTTCTATACAGGAATACATGTAGTTCATCATCATTAAGTCCCTCATATTTTTCCCTTCTCCTCCACTCTTTATGCTTCACCTGAGTCCTGTATTTGAAGATCAAGTCTTCTGTTCAGCTCTGTCCATTCCAACAGGAACATTTGAAATTCCCCTGGTTCATTGAAAGTCCATCTTTTCCCCCCTGGAAGAGGACATTCAGTTTTGCTGGGTAGTTGATTCTTGGGTGCATTCTAAGCTCTTTTACCTTCTGGTATGTTATATTCCAAGCCCTATGAGCTTTTAATTTAGTTGCTGCTAAGTCCTGTGAGATCCTGATTGCAGCTCCTCGGTATTTGAGTTTTGTCCTTCTGGCTGCTTGTAATATTTTCTCTTTGACTTGGGAGTTCTGGAACTTGGCTATAATATTCCTGGGGGTTGTTTTGTTTGGATCTCTTTCTCAGGGAGATTGGTGGATTCTCTCCATTTCTATTTTGCCCTCTGCTTCTAGGATATCAGGGCAATTTTCCTGTAGTAATTCTTTGAAAATGATGTCAAGGCTCTTTTCCTGATCATGACTTTCAGGTATTCCAATAATTTTTAAATTATCTTTCCTAAATCTGTTTTCCATTATCAGTTGTTTTTTCAATGAAATATTTCACATTTTCTTCTAATTTTTCAATTTTTTTGGTTTTGAAGTATTGAGTCCTGATTTCTGGTAAATTCATCAATCTCCCTGAATTATATTCTTTGTCTGAAGGATTTATTTTCCTCAGAGAGTTTTCTTATCCCTTTTTCCATCTGGCCAATTTTGCTTTTTTTTAAAGCATTCTTCTCCTCAATAACTTTTTAAACTATTTTATCTATTTGACCTAAGCTGGTTTTTAGCATGCTATTTTCTTCAGCATTTTTTTGGATTTCCTTGACTAAGCTGCTGACTTCATTTTCATGTTTTTCCTGCATCTCTCTCATTTCTTTTCCCAGTTTTTTCTTCTAAGTCCCTTATTTGATTTTCAAAGTCTTTTTTGAGCTCTGTCATGGCCTGAGCCCAATTTATGTTTTTCTTGGACTCTTTAGATGCAGGAGTTTGTGCATCCCCATCTTCAGACTAAGTGTTTTGATCCTTCTTGGGCTCACAGGCAAAATATTTCTCAATGGTATTCCTCTTTTTTCCTCTGCTTGCTCATTTTTCCAACCTGAGCCTGGTTTTGGGGTGTTTCCTGAGCTTTTGGGACACTCCCATAAGGATGTCAGTATGTGAGGCTCTGTCCTCCCTCCTGGTCTGTGAATTACCATAAGAATCCCCCTCTGCCATGGGGCTGAGGTGGGTGGGGGCCTGCTGTTCTATGGGGGAGCCTAGACTGGGATCAGGATCTGAATATGGTCAGAACCCCAGAGTCCTGTTCCAAGGATAGAGGACAGAGCTTGGCAGTCTCTCTCCACTCCCCTCCTTAGGCTCAGCATGCTCATGGCTCATGCCCTGGGGGCTCCTGCTTACTGGCTTCTGCTTCCTGTTCCTGGAGAGGGCTGGGTTTCACATGCTCACTCTGGTAGTGGTCCCCCCACTGTTCCCCCAAGTTGTACTCAGTGCTCCCTGGGGCGTAGGTCAGAAAACTCCCCCGCTACTGGGAGCCACGGCTACCAGCACCCTGGGGCTTCCTCCAGGAGGCTGAAGTTCTTTCACTCTGGGGGGGGGGCACCCCTCTAGCCAGCTGCCTCTCCAACACCGGGGAGCAGAGCCTTTCTGCTCTTTTCCAGCTTACCTTGAGTAGGAGAACTGCCTCACTGGGTCCCTCTGTGGGTTCTATCTCTAATTTAGAGTCCTTAGTTTATAAGTTTTATGAGAGAGCACCTAAGAGACAATCCTCTCTTGTTGTCATCTTGGCTCCACCCCCCTGGAAAGGTTCTTCAAAGTTTTATATATTTTTTCCTTTTTTTTTTTTAGATTTTCCAAGGTAATGGGGTTAAGTGGCTTGCCCAAGGCCACAGGGCTAAGTAATTATTAAGGCTGGATTTGAACTCAGGTACTCCTGACTCCAAGGCCAGTACTCTATCCACTGCGCCACCTAACCGTCCAAAATTTTATATTTCTTAAGACAACTTTTAAGAATTTAAGATAATAAACTTTGGTCTTCATTTGAACTCCACAGTTCCTTCTCTGGAATGGTATTCTCTGGTATTCTCCATAACAAATCCCTTGAAATCCCTGATTATTGCACTGATGGAATGAGCAAGTCCATTATGGTTGATCAGAACCCCATATTCTTGTTAGTGTGTATAATGTTCTTCTGGTTCTGCTTATCTCACTCAGCATCAATTCATGCAAGTCTTTCTACTTTGGATTTACCTGAATCACTCAATTCTTACCTGTGACTCCAAGAAGCAGAGACCACAGCCTAGTGAGGCCTTTGTGCAGACAGGCTAAACCAGACTGAGAGTAACTGAAGGGTCTTAAACCCTTTGGTGAATTATCTATCCCAGTGCTGTGGAGCATTTAGAACTTGATTAGACAATGTCAAAATCATCTATTCATTGAGTCATTACTAGTTGTCTTGATTTTTGTCTTGCCACTGAACTTTAGTTACACTGGAAGAGAGAGTGAGGTCCACAACTTTGTGCAACTCTGCCTCACTTAAATCTAAAAGATACCACCCATGTCATTTTAACATTTTTACCTACCTCAAAGTCCTGTGGCAACAGGCAAAAGTGACAAAATAGCAGGTGCAGATACAGTGGGAGCTGTGGTCAAAACCCTGTACCCAGGTAGCCCAGGCCATCACCTTCTCAGGTGGCTCAGAACAGCAGTGAGATTTGACAGCCACCAGATATCATCTGAGCAACTCTTTTGAGGAACAGCCCTACTTGTCTTCTGGCATAAGGAAGGGGCTAGAAAAGATTCCCTAAAAATTGTCTGCTTCCCACAACTCTAGCCTGTAGTTGAAACATAAAAAATGTACAAATGCTTTTGCCAAAATTATTCTACTCAGTATTGGTACATGAAATGTGTGCAAATTTATGGACAACACAAAATCCAATAGACCTTAAAGATGAACATCTTAGCGCGAGAGAACTAATCAGTAGATATTACATCAAAATAATAGCCCTGAGTGAAATGAGGCTGGCAAATTAAAGCTAGCTTATTGAAGTCAGAGCTTAATTTATGTTTTTTTGGGGTGACTGAAGTGAAAGAGAGCACTGTGAAGCTGGTGAAGGTTTTTGCTGGTTATGATACTCTTTTTTTTTTTTTAGGGTTTTTTTTGCAAGGTAAATGGGGTTAAGTGGCTTGCCCACGGCCACACAGCTAGGCAATTATTAAGTGTCTGAGACCGGATTTGAATTCAGGGACTCCTGACTCCAGGGCCAGTGCTCCGTCCACTGCACCACCTAGCCACCCCAATATGATAGACTCTTGACAATATGATTGACACTTGCAGGAAAATGCCATGCCAACATCATCAGTGTTTATGCTTCCATCATGATGAACCCTGATGAAGCCAAAGAAAAATTTTATGAAGACTTGGTACTGAAAGAAGACAAAATTGTAATAATGAATGACTTTAATGCAAAGTAGGCACTTAGTAATAGACATGGCAGGGACTACTTTGGGAAGAATGGAATTGGAAACAGCAACAGCAACTATCACTACTAAAGACTTACATATCTCATCATCTTTTCATCACCAATACTGTCTTCCATTTACCTAAATGTAATAAAACTTTGTGGAAGCACTCTTGCAGAAAACATTGACATTTAATAGATTGGTCATTATAAGGTGAAGCTACAGACAGGATATGAGAGTGACAAAGGCTATTTATATATGGTGTAGAGTGTGGATTGATTAAAGACATCCTCTCCAAGTTAAATATTTACATTCAACAAAAGTGGCAGCCTCAAGGCAAGATGACAACCAGATATTTATTACCAACAGATTAGCTCTGAGCAGAAACAGTTTATTACTTAACTTGAAGAGAAAGCTGAGTCAATATAGTTGGCAATAGTGGAGCAGAAAAGGAGTGGGCAATTCTCAACTGCAATTACTCATTTGGGCCAGAATATTCACAAATATCAAAATGATGGGGAAATTCAGAAACTGTTAAACAAAGAACGAGAACTTCATAGAGTTAGTTCATCCTTCTCTAAGAAGGCAATCTTTAACTTTATCAAAAGTAAAATGCAGAAATGATGCTGAGAGAGATGAGCAGAACCAGAAAAATATTGTACATCCTAACATGGGGGTGATGATCAGCCCTGATGGACTTGCTCATCCCTTAAGTGGAACAACTAGGGACAATTTTGGGCTATCTACAATGAAGAATACCATCTGTATCCAGAGAAAGAATTGTGGACTTTGAACAAAGACTAAAGACTAGGGAAAAAGTATTATATTATTATGTAATTTTACTATCTCATACTTAAATTTTTCTTCCTTAAGGATATGATTTTTCTCTTATCACATTCAACTGACATCAATGTATAACATGGAACCAATGTAAATACTAACAGAATGCCTTCTGTGGGGGGTGGGGGGAGGGAAGCAAGAATGGGGGAAAATTGTAAAACTCAAAATAAATCAAATCTTTCTTTAAAAAAAAAGTAAAATGCAAAGGAATGTTAGAGAGAGCGGCAAGATTTTTGACTCAGTAAGAAGGCAGTTGAAATTCAGTTTTATAGTGATAGTAACTAGTCAAAACACTTTTATGATGCCCTGAAGGCCATTTATCAGCCACAGAAGTACATCTCAACTACCTAGTGCTGATGGAGCCACATGGATTAATGATAAGACTTGGTCTTAAAGCGAGAAGAACTGAACACTTCTCAATATGCCATCATCAATCAATACTGAGGCCATTGTCTATATTCAGGTTTAAGTGAAAAAGTTCCTGGTGTGGATTCTATTCCACCTAAGATTTGCAATGCACATTTACAATGCTTTTTACAAAAGCTAAATGAAGTTTTCCAGGTTATATAGTAAAATGAAGTTTTCCCCAGAAGTAGACAATGCTTCCGTTGTCTATCTCTATAGAGGTAAAGGAAATAGACTGTGCTGAGACACATAGGGGAAAAAAGGGAGGGGGGATGTCTTTCTCTTAATCATTGCTGACAAGATTCTTGCCAAAGTCCTCCTTAATAGGCTGACCATTCACCTGGAAAATTTTCATCTACCTGAAAACCAGTGAGACTTCAGAAAGGGCCAAGGATGTTTGCTGTCTGACAACTCCAGGAGAAATGACAGGAGCAGAACAAAGGTTTGTATTCAAAGTTCACTGATTTGACCAAGGTCTTTCATTCTGTCAATCTTGAGGGCTAGTGAAAAATTTTGGTAAAATCTGAGTATCTGGAGAAGTTCATCAATAATATATGTCAATTTTATGATGGCATTGCTTGCATGGGTTCTGAATAATGGATGCTGCTCCCATACTTTCCCAGTCATCAATGGAATGAAGCAGGGCTCTGTGCTTTCCAGGCTTTTTAGAATGATGTTTTCAGCAGTGTTATCAGATGCCTTCAATGAGGATGGAAACAGCATCAAGGTCAGCTACTGTGCTGACAATAATTATTTGACTTGAAAAGGTTATAAGCCTATGTAGGCCCATTGATTACAGCAAATGTAGGAATATTGAATGTTGGGTAAAAATTTACTTATTTGGAAACATACTTTCCAGGGATGTCCACATAGATAATGAGGTTGATACCAGAGGTAGCTCACTCAGTGTTTGGGAGATTCTCATTTCTATTGTCATCACACACTTTTTTTTTTTAAATTTAAGACACTGGGGTTAAGTGACTTGCTCAAAATCACACAGCTAGGCAATATTTTTTTAAGTGTCTGAGGCCAGACTTGAACTCAGTCCTCCTGACTCCAGGGTCTTTCCTCTATTCACTGTGTCACCTAGCTGCCCCTCTCATTTCTATTGTAAGTAACATTCATTGCTACTAGGAGGCTAAGGGTCAGAGACAAAAATCAACTGATCATCCATAGTCTGATATGAAAAATAGGGAAGAAGTGGTTGTAACACGTTTTTATATACTAGCTGCAGTACATGGCTGACAAGATCTTTTTGCTCAGCCTCCTGTCCTTCAGTAGTTATAACCGGGAGCATGACACCCCCCCGCAATATAGAAGACAGTGATCCAGACCTTCCTTATGTTGGTGAGAGTTAATTGATAACTCCAATGAAGACATGCAGTGTATGCCAATCTATCTTATTGATGATTTACTCAATAACTTTGGTGAAGAAAAGATAATTAGATCAGAATCTTCATCCTTAAGAAGAGGGAGCTTTGATTTTCTGGGTTAGAGAGCTTCTTAAAGTTCCAAGCTACAAGCATAATATAATTATTTGTTCTGTTTTCAGGATTGCAGGGATATTACATCTGTGTCAGTGTTATGATCATGAGTTATAGAGAAAGTGGACCAGGAAAGGATGATAAGGGAAGGTGTCAGTTAAACATCATGTGAGGGGGTAAGGGAAATGGACCCTCTTGTGCTGAGCTGCTCTTGCTCCTGAGGACTGATTCTCTGTAGCCACTTGACCCTAAGGGGACCCCAGCAGTCTTTTTGTAAACTATTTCAGTTCCTTCCTGATAAAATATTTAAATGAGTTACTTACCTTTTTTTCTGGGATTATATAAATTTTTTTATTTTGCTTTTATTGCTATTTTGTCTTGGCACAACAGACATAGCTATCTCACAAAGTAATTCCTTGACAATGGTTTAGCAACAAGAAATAATAGAGTGATTGCTATTAATAGAATATGTCATTTTTCAATCTCAAATGTTTACTTTTTTGATAGAGATTATTTACTTTTATTTTACTTTATTATTTACTTTATTTTATTTACTTTAACTTCAATAATTTTGTACTAGGCAGCTAGGTGGCACAGTGGATGGAGGGATAGAATGCTGGACTTGGATTCAGGAAGATTTATCTTTATGAGTTCAAATCCAGCCCCAGACAAATATTGGCTGTGTGATCCTGGGTAAATCACTTTGTTTCAGTTTCTCATTTATAAAATAATCTGGAGAAGGAAATGGGAAACTATTCCAGTATCTTAGTCAAGAAAACCCTAAATGGTGTCACAAAGATTTGGGTATGACTGAACAACCACTCTATGATCATAAAATTAGAGCTGGGAGGGATCTTGGAAGTAATACCCCCCCCAATTAAAAAATAAAAACCAAAAAAATTGTACCATTATTGACTATCAACATTCATACAACATTGAAACTTTTAGTCATTGAAATTGACTGGTGGGGAAGAAATTTTTGGTTATTCCTCAATTTATACTAAGGGTTAGGTTCTTGCTTTGGTCCTGTATTAGTGACTTTTAATATTCTAACTTTGGCATTTTCTGTTTCTTTCCTTTTTTTAGTTCCTAAAAAAAAACTTCAAAAAACCTTTTTGTCAAATATTTAATGATGAGCAAATATACTATTAAACATATTAGAGGAATTATTTGCAAGATTTTATTGATTATTGCTATTGAAATCTTAATATATATATAGTTTTACAAATGAACATTTTTAGATATTGGGTTTTCTTCAGTGCTGCATTTTTGTACTTCTTTTCTATAGAACAAAAACAGAATGAAATATGTGTTCCCAGAGGGTAAAAGCCATATCATTTTTCTTCTTTAACATAGAAACATCTTTTAAAAATCCCTAAATCATCTTCAAGACTTAAATTACACATGGACTAAGTGCAAACTATATTTATTGTAGTGACCAAAGACTAAGGCTTAGGTTTCTTATCTCATTGTTTGTCAATTGACTTTTATATCACATCAAATCTTGTCAGTTAGTGAGGTGTCCTTCAAAAAGATGTGACCCTGGAAATAAAACACCAGGAATATAACACAAAGTAATGACCTATGCCAAAAATAAATGTTCTTATTGATTATTAAGAAGCTGCAATGCTCAGGAAAGCTAAGTGACTGATCTTGGATATCTGTAGTGCACAGTCCTGAGCTTGATCCCTTAAAGTTCATTTAAGTACATTTGTGATTCAGTTCTTGACACCTCTCTTCTTAGAATCTCTAGTTTCCTTTAAAAACCCAGCTTAAATGCAACCTCCTACATGAGGGGAGAGAGAAGGAAGGGAACAAGAATTTAAGAACTACAAAGTTTTAGGAACTGTGCTAAGCACTTAACAATTATTATATCACGTAAGCCTCATAACAACTCTGAGCAGTAGTTATTATTTCCTTTACTTTACAGATGAGGAAATGGAGGCAAACAAAAGTTAAGTGACTTGCCCAGGGACGCTCAAGTAGTGTCTGAGGCTGAATTTGAATTCAGGTCTTCCTAACTTCAAGCCCAGTACTCTATCCATTGTCACCTGACAGCCTATATGAATAAATATTTTATTTATTTTTCCAACTACATGCAGTATTAGTTTTCAATAATCATTTTTTCAAGGTTTTGAGTTTCACATTTTTCCCCCTTCTCCCTTCCGTCTTCCTTTTCCCTGACAAAAACAATCTAATAGATATACATGTATGACTATGCTAAACATCCATATTAATCATATTATGAAAGAAGAATCACATTGAAATGGAAAAAATATTAGAGAGAAAAATAAACATAATATTTAAGACAATTTTAAAAATTGAAGACAGTAAACTTTGGTCTACATTTAAACTCCATAGTTCCTTCTCTGGATATGGATGGTATTTTCCATCACAAGTCTTTTAGAATTGTCTTTGATTATTGTATTACTAAAATGAGCAAATACATCATATTTGATCATTGCTTCATATTGCTCTTAATGTGTACAATGTTCTTGTGGTTCTGCTCACTTCACTCAGCATTAGTTCATGCAAGTCTTTCCAGCATTTTATGAAGTTCTGTCTCTCATGATTTCTTATAGAACAATAGTGTTCTATCACATTCATATACCACAATTTGTTGAGCCATTCTCCAGTTGATGGGCATCCCCTCACTTTCTAATACTTTGCTACTATGAAAAGAGCTTCTTAAAGATATATCTACAATAATAGAATTTCACATGATTATGTAAGTAACAGGGTAAAATATTTTTGAAAAGGAGATGCTTTCTATGTACTATGGAGTGTCTCCAATGTAGAATACAAACTTGAGGTCATGGACTCTTTTCCTTATTTTTTTGTCTTTTAATTCCCAATGTGCCTAGTCTTTAAATGGCATTCTGTTGAATTGAATCTCTCTTCAATTACAATATGTGAGCACATAAACAACTCTATGAGGTTAGCTGTATTTATAGCAAAATTTTTCAACCCTAAAAATACAAAATTGTGCTTATACCTTCTTTATTTTGTAACTCTACCCCTCCCCCCCAAATCACTTTCTGATAACAATTAGTGAAAAAGAGAGTTTAAGGGAATGATATATGATTGTTTACATACTCTTAGTTTTCACAGTTACAGTAGAAGTATGTCTGATCAGTTTGGCTTAATTTTTCCATCTGCTCATATTCAGGAATTTTAACTGAAATTATAATTACCCTATCTTTATCAACCCATTGTGATTCTTGTTTTCACTTTGTCAGGAAACAGAATACTACCTATAATTCTATAAATGATTTAAATTTAGAACTAACTGTTATATCCCAGTATAATGATAGATCATTTGGAAATTCTAATTTATAGTGATAATCAGGATTTTTTCTCTTTTGTCCAGATCTATGAATTTTCCTTGCAGCTTTCAACTTTCTAAATTTCTAGTTTTAGAGTAGGGTGTTTTTTTTCACATTCTTCATTTTTTTTCCCCAATTACATGCAAAAGTAGTTTTCAACATTCATCCATTTGCAAGTTTATGAGATTCTCGTTTTTCTACCACCCTCTCTTCCGTCCCTCAACCCCTCCCCATGACAGTGAATAATCTGGTTAAAGTTTCACATGTACAGTCATGTATGACAAATTTCCTTATTAGTCATGTTGTGAAAGAGGAATTAGAACTAAGGGGGGGGGTGGTGGCAGGAAACTGCAAAAAAAAGAGAAAACATAAAAGAAGTTTTAAAAATTGAACATAGTATATTTTGTTCTTTTTTCTTTTTTGCAAGGCAATGGGGTTAAGTAGCTTGCCCGAGGCCACACAGCTAGGTATTAAGTGTCTGAGGTCAGATTTGAACTCCAGGGCTGGTGCTCTATCCACTTTGCAACCTAACCACCCCTTGCTTTGTTCTACATTCAGATTCCATAGTTTTTTCCCTCTGGATGTGGATGGCATTTTTCATAACAGGTCTCTCAGGACCATCCTGGATCACTGACTTGCTGAGAGGAGTTGTATCTATCATAGTTAATCATCTCACAATGTTGCTGTTAATGTGTACAATGTTCTTTTGGTGCTGCTCACTTAGCATCAGTTCATGTAGTCTTTCCATGCTTTTCTAAAGTTCAGTTGCTCATGATTTCTTACAGAATAATACTACTCCATAACATTCATATGTCATAACTTGTTTCATCATTCTCCAATTTGGGCATCTCCTGAATTTCCAATTCTTTGCTACTACAAAAAAGAGCTGCAATAAACATTTTTTTGTAGATGTGGGTCTTTTCCTATTTTTTATGATCTCTTTGGGATATAGATCTAGTAGTGGTATTGCTGATCAATGGATATGTAGAGTTTTATTGCCCTTTTGCCATCTTCTGTAGAATGGTTAGATCAATGAACAATTTCACCAATCAGTGCATTAGTGTCCCAATCTTCCCACAACTGTTCCAGAATTGATCATTTTCCTTTTTTGTCACCTTATCTAATCTGATAGGGGTGAGGTGGTACCTCAGAGTTGTTTTAATTTGCATTTTTCTAATCAATAATTATTTGAAGCATTTTTTCATATGACTATGGTTAGCTTTAATTTCTTCATCTGAAAACTACCTGTTCATATCCTTTGACTATTTATTAACTGGAGAATGACTTGTAATCTTATAAGTTTGATTCAGTTCTCTATATATTTAGAAATGAATGTTTTAACAGAAACATTAACTGTGAAAATTGTTTCCCAGCCTTCTGCATTTCTTCTAATCTTGACTGCACCAGTTTTATTTGTGTAAAAAATTTTTAATATAATATAGTCAAAGTCATCCATTTTGCAATTTACAATGTTCTCTACCTCTTGTTTGGTCATAAATTCCCTCTCTATAGATCCAGTAGAAAGACTATTTCTTGTTCTCTTAATTGGTCTATGATATCACTCTTTATGTCTATATCCTGTACCCATTTTAACCATATTTTGGTATAGAATGTGAGATGGATCTATTCCTAGTTTTTGACATACAATTTTCTAGTTTTCTCAGCAGTTTTTGTCAGATAGTGAGTTCTTGTCCCAGTAACTAGTGTCTTTGGGATTATTAAATAGTAGATTACTAGTCTTTTACTACTGTTTCTTTTTTAACCTAATCTATTCCACTGATCCACTTTTTTATTTTTAACTAGTACCAGATAATTTTGAAATACAGGTTCAATTTTTTAAAATAAATTTCACAGACACTGGGGTTAAGAATTTTTGTTTTTGGAATTAACCTCTAAAGAGACTGATACATTAAGAGGTTAAGTGACTTGAACCCAAGTCTTTATGATTGATATCTAATCAGACTTTATGGATAATTTCAACTACCTTAAGTTTCTTTGAACCAGATATTTTTTCACTATAGGAAGATGGTTGCGTGACCAGATATAAACTGCTCCTAGCTCTCTAAAGGGATGAATTTTGGAAATGCAGGCATTGCTGCAAAGAAAGTAATCCAAGGGCAGCTAGGTGGTGCAGTGGATAGAGCGCTGGCTCTGGAGTCAGGAGTACCTGAGTTCAAATTTGACCTCAGACACTTAATAATCACCTAGCCATGTGGCCTTGGGCAAGCCACTTAACCCCATTGCCTTGCAAAAAAACAAAACAAAAAAAGTAATCCATTCTCTTTGACCAGTCAGAGGAGTTAATTGTTATTTTTTAATGCAAGTTGCCAAATTCTCCTGATTCTACCTGAGTTCCAGAACTATGTCTTCAATTATTTGTTTGATGTCTCCATCTGGATTTCTTATAGATACCTCAAGTTCAACAGATCAAAAAGAAACTGTTATCTTTCTCCCAAACTTAAACTTTCTCCTAACTTCCTTTTTTTTTTTTGGTCAAAAGCACTAACAGTTACTCTGATTTGCAACCTAGTTTTTAACCTTTGTTATTTCTTCCTCTTCCTTACCCCTCATATCCAATCAGTTTCCAAGTTTTATCAATTCACTGATGTCCAGGCTCTCATAATCTTTTGCAAAAGTCTCCTAATTTGTCTCTCTACATACATCTTCCCTCCCCCATTCATGGAAGGAGGATGGTAGTAGTATCTTAAGATCTGCCCATAATGCTTCTCCTCTTAAGAACTCTCAGTGGATCCCCATTGCTACTAGGATCAAATATAAACTCCTTTGTTTAGCATTTAATCTCATTTACAGGCTGGCTGTAATCTATTTTTCAAGACTAATTTCATATTATTTCCCTTAATACAATTCCCTGCTACAAATTGGCTTGAGTCTCCAATACACAGAATTCTTTCATCTATCTTTGTGCCTTTGCAGAGGTATCCTTCACACTGGAATCCTTTCCCCTTTCCCCACCACCTCTTAGAATCACTACTTTTCTTCAAGGTTAGGACAAGTGCCAGCTCTTAAGAGGCCTTTCCTGATTTTTTTAGAATTACAAAGTAATACTTTAAATATATAATGTATGTATGTATATATTTTTATAAATGTGTAACTATAAAAATATAACTGATTTCCCTACATGTTTAATATCCCATACCAAATCACTTTGTTTTTATTATGTGTATATATATTTATATATTATACATATACGTAGATATATATGTATTATATGTGTGTTTTATATATAAAACAATATGATATATAAATGTTATCTTCTGTATTTATTAATTTATCTGTAAGCATGATATATCCCTTCTCCCTGTAGAAAATAAGCACTCTGAGAGCATGGCCTCATTTTTTTATAGGTAACTTCAGTACCCACACAAATGCTTATTGATATCCCTTCCCCAGACAATTTTGGAGGTGCTAACCTTTGTTAACATTATTTTAAGTCCTTTTCTCTCCCATTCTGTAAGTGGAATCAACTGTTCTGACTAAGCCACTAAAGGAACTCCTGCTGACAATCCAAGAAGTTTGCTAGAGGAGGAAAATATGAAGAGAAAATCAATCACATATTTTTGCCTGAAAATTAGGTAGGATGATGAAAGGCATATTTAAAGGGGAAATAATATGATTGCTACTTTTATAAAAAAAAATTGAAAAAATAAACCCAAAACTAAATGAAAATGAGATTTTTCTAGCAACTTAAATTTTAGGTAGAAAAATAAACTTTACCAAATCAGAACTGATTTTTGCTTTATTTTGTCTAATATTGCCTGTCTGAATATATTGGATGGAGGACACAACTATATATCTAGGAAGAAGGAAGAGAGTAAAGCTATAATTTTACTTTTGAAAATCTAGTGAAGGAGCAGCTAGATGGCTCAGTGGGTAGAGCATCAACCCTGGAGGTAGGAGGACCTGAGTTCAAATCCAGCTCAGACACTTAATAATTACCTGGCTGTGTGACCTTGGGCAAGTCACACATAAATGCTAGTTATTGTTATTATTATCATTATTATCCTGAGTTCTTAATCATTCTTCTCATTAACTCCAGTAGCTAACTGCCTGTTTGCCCTGACCACTTTGGCCTTAACCATTAGAGGGTTCTTGATCAAGTATTCAATGGGTTAATTCCATTGCCTTAAATAAATAAAAAGTTAGAAAAAAAATTTAAAAAAATCTAGTGAGAAAAAGCAATTGTTCAAATTAATATTATCTCCTAAAATCTTGATGTAAGCTGCTTTCATGTTTTTAGGTAGCATTGTGATTGTGATCTGGTAGAGCAAAAGATGCTGACTCTGCTAGGACTTCTACCTAGGACAACTTCTCCAGTGTTATACACCAATTAAAAATTTGTTTATTCATTGTAAAGACTAACAGACTGCCTTCTATGGGGAATGGGGGGGGGGGGGAGGGAAGCAAGAAACTCAAAATAAATAAAATCTTTCTTAAAAAAATTTGTTTATTAAAATATGCTATTTCTGGATAAAGTTTATTGACTCAAAACTACCAAAAAATCTGCCATAGCAGGCAACATATAGAAATACAAGTATTTACTTCTTATAATGAACATTTGAGTTTCCTCAATATTCCCTAAAGGAAGCTTATCACCAGTATACTAACTATTTGGTGATAAAATCTTTGTAAAACATCTCAATTATGTATGCTACTCTTTTAATCTTTAATGATGTTGGCAGAGGGATGGAAAAAATCATATAGTTTTCAGACCATCTAAAAACACTAATTTGACCATTAATTTCATCATCAAATGTGAGATTTTTCTTTAATTATCAATTATTGATATTTGTGTTGATCCAAATCAGTCTTGATATTTTCACTATAAAGATTGCCACGAGGCAAAAGGAATTTGTAGTTGAGTAGAAGGATGGTTTTTAAGTTCTTGAAGTGGAAAATAAGAGTTATTTTAACAAATGATAAAAGTTCATAAGGAACATCAAGTCATGGTTCATTTGATCATCTCATATTTTATAGTGTTCTTGATGAATATTTACAAAAAAGACCTTCATGACAGGGAATATAGCTCATGGGCTAATGATCTGATGAAGAGATGGAAGAGATAAGAGAATTGTATGAAGAATTCACTAGGACTCTTCAAATTAAATTTCACTTTGACACTCAGTAACTTAAATGCAAAGGTTGAAGAAAAATAGATTGGAAAATATGATTCAGGAAGAAATTAGAATTATTGATAGTCAACAAAGAAATCTCATTTATAGTCATGATTTTTTTTTAAGACTTAGCAGTTGCAGTATAGGGTAGGTCAAATAACATTTCAGAAATGGAACTGGATTATTTTTTGCAGACAGGAGGCTACTCCTTAATGAAGGGGATTATCATAGCTATTGCAGACTCAATTAATCCAACCCCTTCTCTGAATATCTGCAGAACCTGAGGTTCACAGAAGCTAAGTGACTTGACAAATGTTTCACAGGGCGTAAAACATGAGAGATGATAGGATTTGAACCAGATCCATAACTAAAGACTACTCTGGCCATTTTACCAAATTCTTATTTTATCTCATAGACTCTGAGAATTCCATGGTGATTCTAAATCATAAGCTATATCAGATTGACTCAGCATTTTATGATTTCTGGGTGAGAGCTTACATAGAATATATTTTTGGAGATTCATACAACTGATATTTTCCTGGAGGTATCTATTTTCTTATTGCTGAGGAAAAAAGAGAACTTTAATGAAAAGATAAGAAATCACTAGAAGCTTGACACCAAGGAAATCAATGACTGATGGCAACTTTATATTTAAGAACATTTAGAGGAAGATTGCTTAGGGTTTTTGAATGAATTTGCTAATTATAGAGGAAGGTAATATCCATGTGAGATAAGGCCTATTATAAATAAATGAATATTTGATCAGGAACCCTCTAATGGTTAAGACCAAGGTGAACAATCAGTTAGCTACTGGAGTTAAGGAGAATGATTGAGAACTCAGGATAATGATAATAATAACAACAATAACTAGCATTTATATAGTGCTTTATCCTGACAATATCTGCGAGAGATTAAGTATTAATATTATTTCAAGTATGAAAGACAAGGAGAGATTTTGCAATCTAGCAATGAATTGATCAATGGAAAAACATTTATTAAGCATCTATTTTGATGTAAAAGATATAAGATCTTGTGCTTATTATTCATTTATTATGAGAGAGCATTTGATTTACTGCCTGACAAACTTTTGTAGCAAGATGTCTACTATCTGTACATCAAGGTCGTTCAGAATTCCTTGGAGGCTATAACAGCACTCTTCAGTGACCCTTTGTAAGAGAGAAATGGTTATTGATAACCAATGATTTGGGGAAATGCAGTTCCCTCTTTTTTAAAATCTTTTTTTTCCCCCTAAAGTCCTCATTTTAAAGTTTAGAGCTGAAGGTTGAATTAACTTTCTCCTTAATCCAGGTTAGACTCTACCCAAAAGGAATTTAATCTAAGGTAGAGAAATGCATTGTGTTCTATACAGGTTTAGGTGGGGATAAATTCTTTGATTAGATTGCTCAAGGCTGGGCAATTTAGAAGTAAATAATATCATCAAAGTTAATAGGTCCACTTTTCATTGTAATATTCATCCTCTCTCCATACTTGTGAAATCAATCAATGTTAACTGCCATCCTCAAGAACACCTTACTTTTCCAAGGGCATATAAACCATAAGCCAACCACCATGAATTCCTTTGGTTGGAGAGAGAAGACCAAATGACCATTACTTTTATTAATAAAATGCTAACATTAATAAAATGAAATTATTATGTCTATCAAACTTTTAAACATCCTAGTTAATATCAGGAAAAGCATGAAATAGGACATGAATGGTTTTCAAAAGTATTCACTATTGTTTTGGAAGAATTCTAGAACAGAGTTCAGATCAAGGAGGATTCCTTTTTGATGGTAAGATCTTTCAGATGTTGTAGTTTGTAGATGAAATCATGCCAAATGCCCTGGACATTGCAAGACCTCTTAGAAGAGCTCTTTAATGGTTAAAAGGAATTTGACCTGTCTATTTTCACAAGAAAGCATAAGAATAAGGAATAGCTATTGCTCAGATTTCAATATGGGTTTGGATGAGTGTGCAATAGAGCTCGTTCAATTATATATTGATCAGGGACAAATAGTATAGACAAACCATGATTTGAGCCCATAGTTGAAAAAGAGGAGAGCAGATTGCTATATGAAGAAGTTCTTTTACTGACCTCATGTTTATCATGAAAGCAAAGGTTCATTTTTTTCAACATTAATATTTTATTGTAGAAGCTATATGGCACCAAGATATGCATCTCCACTGCCTCTGAAGAATAAAGATCATTATCACATAGAGAGCAAAGAAGAGCTGAATGATAATTGTGAGCATGTTGTAATACATAACCAATGAGGAATCTCAGAGAATAACAATATTAAAAAATATCATTAATGAATTGTATGTCAGAAAGAAGATGGGAAGGTTATGAGGCAAGGGATGATAGGTGGATTGCCAAAATACAAATGTCCTTTTCATGATTTAAGAAATAGAAGGCTTCCAGCATGCAGGATAGATCCCAGTGGGAGAATGTTGATAAGAGTTACCCAGAATGGACAAGCTTGGCTAGTTTGATACTTGCATAATTGAAGGGAAGCTCTGAATTAGTGAGATCATATCTCCTTTGGAATATTTGTGTATGTGCCAGGCATAGGGGATGCAAAGACAAAAATGAAATAGTCCCCACCTTCAAAGAGTTTATATTCTAAATGCATAAATTAACAAGCACACCTATGAGTAAATATAAAATACATGTAAAATAAGAAAGAGGGAGGTTTGTGAGGTATGGAGAGAGACATAAACATGTGGGAAGATCAAGAAAAGATTTATGTAGGGGCTGATATATGAACTTTGATTTCAAGGAAATCAGAGTTTCTGATAACTTGCAGAGAACTTAGAAATTATTTCAAGTAAAGATAATACAAGAAAAAAATGGGACTTGATCTCCCTGCTGGAGGCAATGAAAAAGCTAGAGGAGTACATTGCTGCTCTCAGAGAGAGATTTGAGGTATTCCTTGAAAAATAGAGAACTCTGAAAATAAAGATGAAGACTGAAAAAGGGCCAACTTATAAAGAACTTTAAATACAGGCTCAAGAGGTCCTCCTGGTCCCCCTGGTCATCCTGGAAATTCAGAGGATTTGATATTTGATCTTGGAAGACATAGGGAGTCATTGGAGTTTACTAAGTGGGGGGTAGTGATATTGATGCAGAGAATTATGAATATAGGAGATTTGTAATTAGAAACAAATTTTCTAATCCTTTATATATTGTTCCGTTGTTAAATGTAAAGTTTGTACCATCTCCTCATTCCCAAGCTCCAGCTTGCAATTCCAGCTACCTGACCTGGGATCAAGCTTACACTGGGGTGACAGGAAACTTAGAGGACTTAATGTTTGACTTAGAGGTCACACCTTGGGACAGGAAGGTGCTAGACTACACCCCAAGTACCACCCACTACAGAAGTGCATTTAAAGTCCAGAAGAGAAGTGCTGGTGCTTCCTTGTTCTCTCTTCTTGACCCTACCTTCATTTTGCAAGGATGGCTATTTCACTTTTTTTTTTTTAGGTTTTTTTTTTTGCAAGGCAAACTGGGTTAAGTGGCTTGCCCAAGTCCACACTGCTAGGTAATTATTAAGTGTCTGAGCCTGGATTTGAACTACTCAGGTACTCCTGACTCCAGGGCTGGTGCTTTATCCACTATGCCACCTAGCCGCCCCCATTTCACTCTTTCTTAGGCCATGTGGTCTCAACCTAGGCCCTCCTGGAGAACCATGGGCCCCTATGCTGTGTGGCCAGGTTAAGCCAGCCCTTACAACTGTCTCTCCTCTCTCTCTCTCTCTCTCTCTCTCTCTCTCTCTCTCTCTCTCTCTCTCTCTCTCTCACACACACACACACACACACACACACACACACACACACACACACACACAAATTTTACTAACCTATTCTCAGAGTGCTTACTGCTTTTCTAGGAGGAGAAAAGTTTTCAATCTGTATACTTTGTAAGCCTTCTATAATAAATCCTGAGCAGTTTTAAATCCCAGAGATATATGTGAGTTCATTCACTATTCAAGGTCTCTCAGCCTTTAATTGATGACCCCAATCTCATCCACAACAATATGGTCATACCCTTTTACAAAATTATTTTGGCAACTTAGTAGAAGATAAATTAGAGTTACTGAAAGACTTGCAGCTAGAAAACCAATTGTTAGATTATTGGAATGACTAGGTGAAATGGTGAATAGAACATTGGACTTGGAGTCAGGGAGAAATGAGTTTAATCTTAATCCTTAACATTGATTCTGCATGTGGACCTGTCTCATTTTTCTCAAGAGGAATAAAAATAACACCTCCTCCCAGTGGTGCTGTGAGCTTACTGTGCCTATATGACTATGGGAAAGTCCCTTTACCTTTATGTTTCCATTTTTTTATCTGTAAAAGAGGGATGACAATACCTATAGAACTTCCCCCATAAGGTCATTATGAAATTTAAATGAGGTAATGTACCTAAAACATTTTTTTAACTTCAAAATGCTATATGTCAGCTATTAATAATACTCAAGAAAATAGAAACTCTCAAGAACAAAATTAAGAAACTATAAACACAGAGTTTGATAAAGGAAAAAGGGGAAGGCTATCAAAAGAGTCTTATTTGAATGCATAAGAAAGAAAAATCTATAGGAGATAGAGGTCACATGGTTTAGTAGATTAATTAATTAATCATGATTCTGCTTTTGACTTTCCAGACTTCAAAAGCAGCTACCCTACTTGGAACTTCACTCAACAACTGGGGCTTCTTTTTCCTGGAACTTCTATCTTTGTAGCCTTTTTACCCTCTATCCCTCTGGCATGCTATACCCTTTCCTCCCAATGGTGAGTTTCTCCTGGGGCCCCCATTTTGAGGAAGTGCTCAGGCTGGCTAATCTTCATTCTCCTTCTTGCCCTACTTCTGACTCTCATGATTTCACCCTCATGAAGGTATCTTCTTTTCAAGTCCCAGCTTTTTGGTTCCTTTTTGTGTGTTGTCTTACACAATTACTGTTTTTTAATTGCTTGTATTTGTACTTATAATTATTTATCATTATTGTTATTTACTCATATGATTTTGGTATAATGCTTGCTACATGGTAAATCTTAATAAATGCTTACCTTTTTGTTTCCTTAGAGAGTTGACTGAAATTAATTTAATTATAATAAGAATTCCTGAATTGAATAACTTCTCTTTTCATATTAGTCTTAAAAACCTTTTGCAGTGAGTAAATACAAATTCTTATGGATACAGACACCCATTAGTTTTAGAATAGAGGAAATTTAAAACCTGAAAAAACCCAAGAGAGCAAACTGTAAGTCAGAGGAAGAAGCCTCCTACTTACCAGGTAGTTCTGCTAATTTAACCAGGTATATTTATTGAGTGTTATCACCCACTTCTAATTGCTCCATAAAACACTTCATTGACCACAAAATATCTATTCTGCTAGACTAGCTAAATTTGAGGGAGTTACCCATTTGTTGAGATTAGCTTCAGGGTTTGTTGAAGGTTAATTACTCAAACACATGCCTGCATAGGGAAAGTACAAAAGGCAAGGCAGAGCACGTTACAGCCAAGATAAATTTAGGAAGCATTCTCTATAACTCTTTTCTTTTTCCTTAGGTGAAAATACTGTCTGCCTGGTTTCTGCATTGAAAGGATGTTTAACATTTGTTTGTTTTGTAATTAGTATATAGTGGGTGCCTTCTGAACTGTCTACTTCAGGTTTCTTAAATACACCATTGTAATGGTTAATAGTAGCATTATTTGAAGAACTTGGTAATTGCATTTTTCAGCTGTCATTTACCATTTGCACAGGTGCTGCCAAAACCTTTTCTCTTTCAGAAGTCATGTTTCTTTCCCATATAGGAAACTAGATGTCTATTGGTGATCCTATATTTGAATGAATTTGATTGGGAAGCATATTAAATTGTATATCAGTGAGCTGGTCTTTTGGTTGTTTTTTTTTAACTTCATAATACAGAGGGAATGGGATGGGACAAGATGATCTATGAGTCAACCAACTATATAATTCTGTTTCTATTATTTCTTTATGTTGAAGACTCGTTAAATAGAATATCAAAAAAGACTATTCTCAGTACTTTTTGTTGATTTGTCTCTTAAAATGAACTTTTTAGAGAGACTGTATGGTAAAATAGAAGAATCAATAAAAAAGCATTTATTGGGTGCTTAGTATACACCAGAGATTGTACCAAGTACTGAGTTTACAAATATGAGAGGACTATCTTCAAGGATCTTACATTCTGGGGCAGCTAGGTGGCTCAGTGGATAGGGTACCAGCTCTAGAGTCAGGAGGACCTGAGTTCAAATCCAACCTCATACACTTATAATTATCTAGCTGTGTGACCTTGGGCAAATCACTTAACCACATTGCCTTGCAACCCCCCCCCCCCAAAAAAAAATGGATCTTACATTCCAAGGCTATATGTTTCACATAAAGAGTGCTAGGGAAAGTTGTTTCAGTTTGGGGTATCTTAGATATGGTGGAGAGTGTGCTAGAACAGTCCACTCCCAAATTCTTTCTAGAAGTAATGGTAGTGTTGACCTGGTTATTATTGTTCCCAGAGCACAAGATAGAAATAGCATCATTGACAGGGAGATGGTTAGGATAAAAGATAGTCAAAAGATTGGGGTAGGCTAGTGGGCTCTTGCCAACCAGAAAAGCATGAATCCTGGGAAAGAACTACCACCACCACCCCTACCAAGATAATGAATCTGAAATAAACCCTGGAATTTAATTGCTATTCTGCCACTTACTAAATAATAGTAATAATAGCCAACATGTAGATATAGCACTTACTATATTCCAAGGGTTGTATTAAGTGCTTTACAGCACAACTACTTTCTCTGTTGATCCTCCCAACAACCCTGGGAGTTAAAAACTATTATTATCCATTTTACAGTAGAGAAAACTAAGACTGACAGAAGTTAAGAGACTTAGCTAGGGTCACACAGTAAGTGCCTGAGGTTGAATTTGAATTCAGCTCTTACTGAATACAAACCTGGCACCTCTATCTACTGAGCTACTTATAAAATCTTGCTTAACCTCATTTTCTTTATCTGCAAAATTGGGATCATGATATTTGCTTATTTGACTCTACTATTGTGAGGAAAGAATGTAGTCATTTTGTAAAATACTATTTGATTGTAAGCTATTGTGATAGGTCGAATAACTTAGTGGATAGATTGTTAGACCTGGAGTTCAAAGACCTGGGTTCAAATACCGCCTCAAACAATTCAGCTGGGCTATTTTTCTCAAACCTTAATATAGAGATAATAATACCTGTGTTTCTTTCACTGGACTGTGGTAAGCCTCAAATGAAACAGTGATTATGAAAAATAGCATACAAAGTATTTTGTAAACTTTAAAGAGTTATATAAATGTTAGTTATTCATATGTGGCAGAATTTTTTTTTTTTTTGATACTGCGGAGTACCTCAAACCTGAAGGCTTATTGTTGAATGAAGCTACAGAATGATAGGAAATTTTAACTAAGTATTGAGGTAGAGGTAATGCACCATGTGTTCCTACTTAAGAGGTCTTTATTTTTTTGCCTTTTCTTCTTTTTCATTTGCATGGGAGACCAAAGAAGGACCTGGTATTTCTGTCTCTAAATTAGTGGTCTGGGACAACAGACTGCAGTTCAGTCCTGCAATTCAGTGACTTGAAGAAAATGATTAAATGACTTCAGATTTTCCTTAGTTTGGTGACTTTTCTGTGTTTTGAATAGCTTGGCCCCTAGAGGTACAAATTCTTTCAGGAAGAAAAATTCACCCCCTAGATAAAGCTCTGGTAATTGAAGACCTACCTTAAAAAAGCAGTCCTAAATCCTTGCCTGGGTGTATGAAAAGCTTAAGCCTTTCAAAAAGAGAAATCAGTTGGATTCTGAACTCGAAAATGAAAGAAGGTTCAAGGTCCACTCCTCTTATGGGGAAGGGGACAGAACCTTAGCTAATGAATCCAGCAAAATTTAGATGTTAAAGCTGAGAAAAGTACTTTAAATCTGCAGTAAAACAATGCTTAGAAGTAACCACAACATGAAGGGCTAACAGTGACGGCAGAATAATTTATTCCTTGAATTGATTTTTTGAAAGCAATACTAACTATAATACTCTCAACTTAAAAATGTTTCTTAATTACTATTTATGCAAATATATATTTTAAAAATCTCTAATTTTTTCAATGTGAGGGAATTTCCATTGTGGGAATGCTCTCCAATGAAGTAGATATCAGCATTTTTTATTTGCTAAATACCAAGGGCTTGCATGAGACAACAAAGAGGTTTGAACTTGCTCACAATTATATAACTGGATATCACAGACAGTATTTTGAACTTAGCTCTTCTTGATTCAAACCTAACACCCTTACTATTAAGGCAGATTACTTTTCTAGACATGAATGATAAAATCCAGTTAAATATGCAACCAATCACATGGGTTAAGACATTCACAAACACAGACCACAGCTCCCTCTAAAAGATCTATTTTTTTTTGTGGCTGTGCTAATTTTAGATGATATTGTTTATATTGTAACTTGACTATCAATCACTCAAATTTTCTGAATAAAAATGTCTTATTAAAAACAAGAACAGGATAGCATTCATGGATGAAAAGTTTTTTACAAGTAGGAGGAACAATATGGACAAAATACACACTCAAAAACAAATAGAATAAAAAGAAGAGAACAGAGAATCATTGTACAATAGAAAGAATATAATTTTTAAATGTGTAAGCCTAAGAACCAGTCAATCTTTAGAGATAGTAAGAAGAAAAGGAGTTCAGTTCTATTTGACAACTTTATGCACTTATCTGCAAATTTATTGACTGTTGGCAAAACAGATAAATACAGATGGTGATGAGGCTAGCATTTGTAAATTTCTTTTGAACATTAATATGCCCTACAGCTTTCTTGCCACTGTACCATGAGAGAAATGATGGCTTGCTGTATCTCAGTATGTTCACTATTCAACACAGGCAACTTTGCCAAATAGGCTATTATACTGAATGTCTTTAATCTGAACATTATTTCCCTTAATGTTATACTGACAACTGAATTTCAGCAGGGGCATAATGACTCTTCTATTTATGTTGGTTTCTTAATTTTCTCATTTATTCAGAAGTTAAGTGTATCAGTTGGAAGACTGTGTCTCAATAGTAGCTTCAGAATTGAATTAGCCCTGGCTTATAGGAATTGCTTTTTAACTTTACCTGAAGTTACAAGATGTCTTGCTTCCATGAGTTTGACCCATATTTCATTGCTGTGTCCTATTTTTTACACTGTTGACTCAGATAAATGTTTGGTAACTGAGCCTGGAACCAGGAAGTGGGCTGATGTGGTTTTCTGATGTACAGGAGAACTGTAATGTCTCCACATTGTGGTTTTGGAAAGTCATTTCTGGTAAATCAGGTCATCCTTTAGTGATTTTGTATTTTGCATTCTTCCTATCAGACCTTGAATATTTTCATTGGTTTGTACTGAAATCTAGTAACCCTATACTTGCCAAAATCTGAGCCTTCTTTTCTAACTCTTAGGAAAGACTTTTTGTCCTTAACCAGAAAATACTTCATTTCATAATTTCTCTGTCTCAATTTAATTAAAGAATTAAATTCAATAAGATTAAATTCAATAAGCATTTATTGAGTTTTTTGAATACTATGTGCTAAGCCCTGAGGGATTCTCAAAGATTAAGATTTGCAGTGTTTTAAAGGAGCACTGGTCTATTTTTAAAAATTAGAGAGAGGGGCGGCTAGATGGCACAGTGGATAGAGCACTGGCCCTGGATTCAGGAGTACCCAGTTCAAATCCAACCTCAGACACTTAATAATTACCTAGCTGTGTGGCCTTGGGCAAGCCACGTAATCCCATTTGCCTTGCAAAAGCTAAAAAACAAAACAAAACCAGGGAGAGAACCAGGGTTGAGCGAGCTAGATGGACCCTTCCATTCAAAACAAGCAAAATTCTGTGAGTTTAAATATATTTTATAATTATTTATATAACTCAGGATTATAGATAAGAGTTAGTAGGGACATCGGAAGTCAACTGGTTCAATGACCTTATTTACAGATGAAGGAACCGATGCCCTGAGAGTGTAGCAACTTGCTCAAAGACACAGAGAATGTGGAAGAGCTGGGATTTGAAGACTTGCAAATCCAGTGCTCTGGGGAGGCCAGCAGTTTGTTCTCAAAGGTTTCCTTTAGAGCATCCTCATATTTTAAAAAAGGTAGATACTATCTGTGATGAGTCTTAACCATTTTTGATGTGGGTACAAGAAATGTTTTTAATAAGCGTTCACCCACAATATTTGCTTTAGACTCTTCAGCTCTTCATTATCACACAAAAACATTCCCTAAATACTTTAGGGCAAATGCTACTAAATTATGCTTTAACCTCCAGGGCTGTTAGCTTTTGAAAGAGTTTTAGCCTTGGGACACTTTGTGGATGCATTTTGTTTACTCATCAAGATGGAGATCTTCAGGGCCCCTCAACCTGAGAATAATACTTAGTGTCTGAGATCATGATGTTACCATGGGGATCAGGTAGTCTTAGAGGTCTATATGACCTTTTTTTTTTCCTCATTGTAAGGAACTAGTATTTTAATGAGAACATAGGTCACTTCCTGGTAAAAATTTTTGTCTCTAACAGGTTGCTTTATAATCTAAAAGCATTAATCCTGAGGAAACTTTTATAAATGTTATATTTTTATCTAAATTAATCATCCTTAAGAATTTTGATTTTTTCCACTTGTTTTTGTAGTTATCTTCATTCCTCCCAAATTGTTTTTTTTAAACTTTTGTTGTTACAGTACAGTTATTTACTATTAAAAAGCCTACCTCTAGCATCACATTGAACCTTCCCTGATAACAAGGAAAAAGACAAACAAAACAAACAAGGAGAGTAATAAGGTCTGACAACCCATATATACTCCATAACCATAGTCCCCCATCTCTCTACTGAGATTTTTTTAGAACCAAGATTGGTTATTATAAATCAGATTTTGGCTGCTGCTCAGTGATATTGCTGTTGTGGTGTATCTTATTTTCCTGGTTCTGCTTATTTTACTCTGTAGCAGTTCATATAAATTTCTCTGAATTCTTTTGTCATTTCATATGGTATAAAAATTAGATTACATTCATATAGTATAATTTATTTCACTGTTCTTCAATTGATGATAACTGTCTAGTTTTTAGCTATTATAAGAGAAATATTTCCAATTTGAAACAGAAAATTTCATGTAGTCTTTTTATGGTTTGATAAATAAATTTCCAAGTAGCCTCCTGAATCTTTCTACTACTTCTAGGGTCAGAAAGAAAGTTTGACATAGCATATTTAAAAATCACAGAATTCTAGAGTTAGAAGGGATTTTAGGTGGTCATCTAATCCTTCTCATACCCCCAGAGGAATTCTACAACATATCCAATCAGTGGTTATCTAAGTCACTGCTTGATGGTTTCCAATGGATGGGAACTCACCAGTTCTTAAAATATCTCACTATCCTTTTGGACAAATCTAATTGTTAGTACCATCAGGCCTAACTTTGTCTCTGCAACTTCTGCCCCTATTATATTTGTTTTCTGGGGCCAAACAATAACTCTGATGCCTCTTTTATGTAACAATACTTCAAATACTTCCAGGTAATTATCATATCTGCCCATTAATTTTTCTGTTACAGGCTTAGCATTATAACTTTTAGGTGATCCTAAAGTTTCATGGTTTTTTGGTCATCTTAGTGGCCTGACTCTGAATACTCTTCATTGTCCTTTGTAACCCAGAATGAAACATAATACTACAGATGTATTCTTTCCAGGGAAGGATACAAAGATTCTATGACCTCTTTGCCCTTGGAGTTTATGCCTTTATGCCCAAGATAGCATTAGAATTTTTGGCTGCTATATAGATATAATTCATGTTAATCTTATAAAATCATTAAGACAAACTATTTAATTTCTCAGAATTTTTGAATATTTTTTCAATCCAAGTTTAATATTTACATTTGTTCCTATTAAATTTTTCTTATTAGATTCTGTATAATGTTCAAGTCTGTTAAGACCATTTGGGTCTTGATTTTATTCAATATGTTAGTTTTTTCTCTTTACATAATTTATTAATTTTATAAATATGCTTTTTATTCCTTTATCCAAGTGTAAGGTGGGGATGATACGTGTTGAGGATACCTCTGAGACAATTCTTTATGTGATGAAAGCTAGGGGTCATACTTTTGAGAGAGTTTTGATGATATCTAATGGAAATGCCACATGACTGTGCAGCATGCGTAAAAATTCTGCAACTGGTTATTTTTAGTAGAAATATTCATGACTATATATATAGTGCTCTAATTAGAGATGCCTCCAAAATGCACTAGTGGACCAAAGTCCTGACCATTCTTTTTTCCTGCTTTCTCATTATGGATTTCTTTTAGTTTGACAGATATGAATTTATTGGGACCAATCCTTTATAGAAATTGGGCTAAGTGAATTTACTCTCTCCAGATACTGACTTGGTTTAGGAGAGAGTATTCCGTCCCCTCTTCTATTCTTCCTATATCTTCCAAGTAAATATCCCTTTGTAAAAGTTAATTGAGGGGTAGCTAGGTGGGCAGTGGCTAGAGCACCAGTCTTGGAGTCAGGAGAACCCAAGTCAAATCTGGCCTCAGATACCTGTGACCTTGGGCAAGTCACTTAACCCTACTTGTAAAAAAAAACAACCAAAAAAAAGGTTGAGTTTAAGTGGTCTTTGAAATCGGAGAGTGGGAATAACACACCAAAAATGGGGATTTTAGCTGATGGCATTAGAGTGGCATTCTATACCCTCAGAGTCTCTCCATCTCTTGGGGGATATGTCTAACTTTGACATAGAGAGATACTTGCTATTTAAATGATAAGGATACAAACTAGCATCACTACTTCCTGGTTCTTGATTCTTTAATTTGTTTCACTCATTCATTCATTTATTTTAAGTATTCATGATGTTATTATTATTTTTTTTTTTTAGGTTTTTTTGCAAGGCATTGGGGTTAAGTGGCTTGCCCAAGGCCACACAGCTAGGTAATTATTAAGTGTCTGGGACTGGATTTGAACCCAGGTACTCTTGACTCCAGGGCCGGTGCTTTATCCACTGTGCACACCTAGCCGCCCCCATCATGGCATTATTTTTGTGGTGTTCGTTGGTATACAGCCTGAGTCTACATAGAATCCACAGTTTTCTTTCTTTTTTTTTTTTTGTATCTAGACTTCTTTAGTAACATCACAAGCAAGCAAAAGCTTAAAGGTTTACTTTACCTAATTACATAATCACATTTCCTTTTTTTGTGAACGGTGGTCCTCTTAAATTGGAACTTGCTCTTGTAGTTACATCAAACACACTTCTTAAGTCAGATAGATTTCTTAAATAGGACATAGTATATTATTTATAAAAAGAGGTGTGTGTTTTTTTAAACTAAGAAGCCTACAGAAGGTTTCTTGAAAAGTTGTGCCCACTTTCAGTCACAAGGAAGTCATTCCAACCTTCCAAAACTTGGGGATAATCCAGTGGTTACCTTGTAGGCCTTAATCAGTCATTTCAAGCATGGATAACTGTAATATATAATATTTTATGACAAATAGCTTAAATAATTATAAAATAGAGTAATCTGTGAAATCTGAAGGCGAAGTAGCTGATAATGGGCATCAGGGAAGGTTTAATTGAGAGAAGGTATTTGAGGTGAGTTTAAGGGATGATGAGGAATTTAATAGAGAAACAGGGGAATGATGGCTATTCTTAGAAGTGGGAACTGTGTGAGTATATAGGAAGATATTTGTTCAGAAAATTATTAGATGGAAGTAGATAGGATAGGTAAGGCAACTCCAGAATGTGGAAGGCCTTAATGTCAATGAAGAAATTTGAATATACTCAGTTGTCAGTTTGTTTGTTACTTGTTAGTTTTTATATCAAAGGAAAGATATGATCTAATTTATACACTAACAAGATTATTTTGGCAATATAAAGGTTAGATTACAGAGGGGATGGAGAATACTTGTTAGAAAACTAAGGCTACTAGTAGATCAAGTAAATAGTTTTGAACTAGAGTTCAAAGAGTGGTAATGATAATATTAGAGATGAATTTGAGATTCAATTATTTTATGAACTTCATAATCATATGCAAAAAACCCAAATATTCAAATATACACAAGAAGTTAAAATGATTATACATGAAACTACAAACTTGTTACATCTTGTTTTAAAAATAATATTAATGTTAACAAAGGAGTATGAAACATTACTATAATACTTTTTGAACTCATTTGTGTATATTTCCAGATTTTACCACTTTTGTAATTATTATTAATATGGTTATAGTGTATATTGCTAAGAAAGCCAATATGTTGTTGTAGAAAGAGCCCTGGATTTTGACTTAGTGGATACTGAATTCAATCTAGCTCTTCTGTTTACAACCTTGGAATAGTACCCTTGGAATAGTCATTTTGCTTCTCTCTGACTTATTTTCTTTATCTTTAAAAAATTGACCTTAGGCTAAAAAATTCCTATATCTTTCCCACCTTTAAATCAGTTAATCAACCAACCAATCATCCAACCAATCAATAAAAGCATTTTTAAAATAACAGCTATAAATCACATTGTTTTTTTCACTATTCAATATTCCTCATTTCTGCACCCCTTCCCTCAATATTCCTTTGTTTTCTTCATAACTGTATTTCTTATGGAATGGTATATATGTGACCAAATTATGTGAGTATTTTATATTTGATTTTCCATTCACAAATCACTTGACATGATTTTTTTCCTTTGTCAATTCTGAATATTGCTGCTATGAATATTTTTATATAAAGTTCTATCAATAATATACATAGAATATTAAAAGGGTATGAATATTTTTATATAATGTAATACTGCTTTCCAATAATCAGAAATATGATGACATGTTTTTTCCTCATAACTCAATCAGTAATGAATACTTGTCCTTTTTCATTCTCTTTACCAATTAGCTGCTTGTGTTTGTAAGTCATATCCCAAATGTATTTTAATTGTATGTATTTTATTATTAGGGAGTTGTTGATCATTTCTTTTTCTTTTTTTCTCTTTCTTTTTTTTGAAAACTACCTAATCTTATTATATGACAATTTACCTAATAGGGAATGATGTAAGAGATGTTTTTTTAAAGGTAAAACTGGTAGAACTTTGCATTATTTTTCTTCCTTTTTTTTTTAAAGATTTTTTTTTGCAAGGCAAATGGGGTTAAGTGGCTTGCCCAAGGCCACACAGTTAGGCAATTATTAAGTGTCTGAGGCCTGATTTGAACTACTCAGGTACTCCTGACAGGGCCGTTGCTCTATCCACTGGGCCACCTAGCTGCCCCCACTGGTAGAACAGATTGGATAGGAAAGATGAGGAGAGGTGGGAATTAAAGATTATTCATCAATTACTAAGTGCTTATTAAATATCTGCTTTGTGTTTGGGAAGAGAGGAAAAAAATGGAGTAATTCTTTTTTATTTATGGCAATGGGGTTAAGTGACTTGCCCAAGGTCACACAGCTAAGCAATCATTATGTGTCTAAGATCAAACTTGAACTCAGGTCCTCCTGACTCTAGGGTGTGCTATCCATTGCACCATCCAACTGCCCAATAATTCTTGATCTCAAGGTATTTATGTTTTATTTGGTATGGAGAAGGAAAACAACATGTATTTGTATTCTGCCTTTAATCCTGCTTTCAGGCGGCAGTGATTTGAGAAGCTTAGCAGACAGAATTGGATTGATAGGCATTTTATCCCACATTCCTGAGTTTGGGGTTCTGCCATGACCTTGATCTTGAAGAGTGTTGGAGGAAGAATGAGGAAGTAATCATAAGTGGGAAGATGTCAGGGGTTATCATGAAGGTTGCTAGAAGGAGTCAGTATGTTAACAGAGCAATGATCTGGGCAAGTGATGACAGAGCTGTCTTGAATATGAACTGTGGGGTCAGGCTAAATTTGTGTTGCTCATCAATGCTCAGTTGGGAGAAATTTCTGGTTGGCCAGCAAACTTTATGACATGTTATGATATTAATAGTGAAAGTGAGCATTCAGCATTAGAGAAAAACTTCCTGCCTACCCTTTAAACCAGACCAGTTGGGATGTGTGGAAGCAGGTAGTCAGGGTCCAGGACTGGGACATTCAGTTCTTCCTTGGAGTGAGGAAAAGTATAGATGAAAAGAGTGAGAGAATCATCATCTCTTCCTAATGGATTGATGCAGATTCACCTCTTGTTTCCATTATCTAAAGATATATGTTTGGAAGTCTTCTGAATAAAATTGGTAATTACAGTCATGGATATTATTGAACTTGTGAAGAGAATGCTAGGAGAAGTGAATGCATCCAGAAACAGATCTTAGTGAGACCACATTAAATTGTTGAGGAGAAAAGGAATAACCAGAAAAGAAAATAGAAGAAAACACAGGTGAGAGTAGTATCCAGAAGATTGGTTCCTCTGAAAGCGAGAGAAGAAAGTGTCTGAAAGGATGTAATTGGTATTTTTATAACTGCTGAGAAGTCAAGCAGAATGAAGACTGAATAAAAGGTCATTGTGTTTATTGGTGGCCTGAGGGAATATTCATTAAAAGTTGATTGAAAGTCGTCACATAGCTTTTTAAAAAAAGCTTAGTTTAGTATTGGAAAGGGGAAGACCAATCATTTTCTGGTATGATGAAATAGATGGATCAAAGGAAGACTTTTTTTTTTTTTAGGGATTTTGGAAATTTGACCAGGTTGATAGGCAGATGGGAAATAGTTCACTGTCAGAGAGAGAGAGACTGAAAACTTAATGAGAGAAAAGACATGTCTTTTGGAGCAATGTCTTGTGGGAAGTAAGGATGTATAAGATCAAGGTTATAAGGGAGAGATGAGTCTTCTTAAAGAAGGGGAAAATCTATTTTTTTATTTTTTTTTAAAATTTCTTTTATTAATTCTTTGTTTTGTAAGACAATGGGGTTAAATAACTTGCCCAAGATCACACACCTAGGTTATTATTAAGTGTCTGATTCCAGATTTGATCTCAGATCTTCCTGACTCCAGGGTCAACGCTCTATCCACTTTGCCACCTAGCTGCCCTCTAAAAATCTCTTTTACAACAAAAGGGAAGGAGAGAGAGATTGATGACTCTTAAGATTTGAAGAATACAAAGTAAAGTCATGTTAGATGCCTTTGATCTCCTCAAAATTAGGAGATAAGTCATTTACTGCAGGTGAAGAGTAAAGTACAAGTGGAGGATAGAAGAAAGGAAAATGTCTGGAATATTCTCTCTAGAAATTAATCAATCAACAAGTATTTATTAAGCACGTTTTTGGTACGAGGAATGAGATAGAGAGCTGAAAAAGTCAGAATAGGATTGCCATACAAGAGTACCAGCTAAAGTTATGTTAATACTATAAACTCATTCCAAAATTGCTTTCTTGCCCCCATTCATCATGGAAGCTAGTTGGCACAAAGGACAGAGCACCTGACTATAGTCAGGAAGATCTGAATTAAAATGTGGCCTTAAAATGCTAGCTGTGTCACCCTGGGCAAGTCACAGTCTCTATTTTACATAGTTCCTCATCTGTAAAATGGAGATAATTAGCATCTAATTCTTAGAGTTTTGTCTATAATAGTGTACATGCTATATAAATACTGACTGTTATTATTGTTATCAAATACTGTAAGAGCTTCAAAAAAGGGTGACTCCAAAAAGAGATCATTATGTGAATACACAGCAAATCTTTAATACATGAGAACTTTGCCATAAGACAACTTATTACACATGGTTTTTGATGTGTCATGGAATGAATCATTACTAAAAGTGTCAAATCTAATGTGTTTGACTGTAACATGTAGTCCTGACTTCGAACACCAGAATAAGAATTGACTTCCCCTAAGGTCACAAAGGCACTGAATTTGAGTCCTCTTAGAAATTGTCAATATTCTCATGACTTCTTTTGTGCTTCCAATGAAATCTCAACCAAATGTTTTACCCCCTACAGTAATGATCACACTAAGATTCTTTGTCTTTGTGTAATCAACACAAAGGATAAACAAATTATATATTTTTTTCAGAAATGCTTTATATTAAAAATTAGTTCATTATAAAATAATTGACTATTTTCCAATTTTTTTTCCTCTTAGAATTCCTAGTTTCCTCTCTCACAGGAAGTATTTTCTGATGTGTTTAGATGCTAATGCTCATTGTTGATTATTTTTGACTCCCCCAACCAGGTCTCACTTTAGATCCTTCTGTTCTTAACCCCAAATTTCTTTTTGGCTTGCCAAGAAAGACAAGAGATGTATATAATATATATTTGTATTAAGAAATTTAATTTAATTAATTTATTTATTTTGCCATATGTCCCAAAGTGGAGCCTGAACTCTCTAGGGGATTAGATATCCAAGATTACATAACAGAAATCCATTTGTCATGTTGTTTTCTTTGGTTTCTAGGCAGACTCCAAGGACAATAGACTTATGATCATATGGTACTTGCCTGATTTGCACAGAAAGTAGTGTGAAAGTGCAATTGAAGAACAATTCAGAAACATGATTCCTAAAGCATAGAAAGCTTCAGGTAGATGCTTTATGGTAGTCTTTATCTTATACTTACTATAATAGATAACTGAATCCAAGAAGTACATCTAGAAGCATGAGTGTTTTCTTTTGAATACATTTAATGTAGGGAACAATAACAGAAAGGGTTTTAAATTCAGTAATAGATTTATTTGATATTAATTTTAGACAGATTCCTTATGGAATCATTATTGAATGACAAATTCACATGATATTTATCTTATTCCCAAAGGATAATCACCATACTGCTAATGATTTGAAAAAAAAGCAATGAACTGCTTTTTGGTGGATGGTACATTTTCTGTTGACTTAAGATTCTCAAGCCTAGTAGAATGACTTTTATTATTTTAAATGTCAAAGTCTTTTACTTCAGTTCTATCTTGATATTATAATCATGGTTGTAGAATTGAAAAGAGTCCTTTATCTCAAATAAGACTTGCTTTTGAATCCCATGTCTGATACTTGCTAATGAGAAAATTGTGGAATTTGAGTGAACCAAACCAATTCCCTCTTGTGAATCAATTCTGGGTCTAACTCAGTTCCCTTTCTATTCAATTATGAGTCTAATCCAATTTAAGTCTTGTGAGAAAACTTTATTCAATTTTGGTCATTATGAGAAAACATTGTGTTGTTTGAACCTAACTCTGCATGACTGGGAAGTTGGAACACTTCTACCTGTTGCTTAGAGACTCTTAACCTAGGTTATGCTGACCAGAAACCCAGTCAGATCTGAAGATTGATGCAGGGAGTTTACTTACAATTATTATATCCCAAACAGCCTACATGTCTTACCTGAAACTGGTCATGTGCTGGTCAGTCAGTTACTCTTTCCCTGTTTCTTTTATTGAGCACAAACAGTTGAGGGGGGGAGTGGGATGCCTCTTTTTCTGTTTTCAGGAAAGTGTTTACTCTTTCCCTCCCAAATTGGAAAGGTCCTATTCTTTCTTCCAATTAGAAACCAGATCACCTAATCTTGTACCCTGGTTTGCATCTTGTTAAATTGGTTCTTTTTAATGCATAAATATCCGTATTCCCTTCTATGTTTAGGGTTCAGTGCCAAATTGAGGAGCTCTGGTCCTAATTTATTATGCAAATGGTATATACTCAGAAGCATGTACCTCTTTGTTCCCTCTTAGATTTTAATAGCTAGGGGAAGCTAGGTAGTACACTGGACATGAATCAGAGAGGTTTGAGTTTAAATAATTTCTTAGGGGCAGCTAGGTGGCACAGTGGATAGAGCACTGGCCCTGGAGTCATGAGTACCTGAGTTCAAATCAGGCCTCAGACACTTAATAGCTGTGTGGCCTTGAGCAAGTCACTTAACTCCATTGCCTTGCAAAAACAAAAATAAATAAATAAACAATAAACAAACAAAAATAATTTCTTAGATATAAATAATTCCTTAGACATTTACTAGCTGTGTGACTGGAGGTAAGTCCCTTATCCTCTGTCTGCCTCAGTTTCCTCATCTGTAAAGTAGGTCTGATAAAAGCAACTATCTTAGTGTTGAAGATAAAATGATATCTAATTTGAAAATGGTTTTGTAAATTTTAAAGTGCTCTATTTATTCTATTATTACTACTTGTGTGACCTTATGCAATTTGCACAACCTCTGTTGGCCTCAATTTCCTAAATGTAAAATGAAAAAGTTGTATTAGATGACCTTTAACATCATCTCATCTAGGTTTACATTTAAAATTTAGAATCTTCACTGTATTAAAGCAAATCTCAAATTCTCAAAAAACATGTCCCATCATGTCAACTTAAGAACCATTTATCAAGCACCAACCATATCATCTAGACATCGAAAGACGTGTTGGAGATACAAAGGAAACACTGATGAAGAGTCTTCCCTTAGGAAGATTACTTTCATTATTCCAAGTTGGAAAAATTCTCAGTAAAGTTATAGAGACGACTTAAGAATTTGTCATTTGTACTCCAACCTAGATTAGTTTGGATAGTGCTTTCAGATAATAAAATTTTCTGGCCACAACAATTCATGGAAAATTTTCTTTGTCGGGGCAGTTAAGTGGATAATAGCACCTATTTCCTAGGGTTGTTGGGAGAATCAAATGAGATAATTATAAAGTGTTTAGAATAGTCCTAGGCACATAGTGAGCCCTATATAAATGTTAGCTAGTATTAATATTAGCTACTGTTTGGAGGGTTGTAATCTACATCAATGAAAGGAATATCTGTCTTGAAGTAATGGTTCTTCTAAAGTATTGAAACAAATGCTGAAAATCATCACACCCTCCTAGTTTCTTTCACTTTCCTTCCTTGGTGTCCACAACACTCTTTTCTCTTTATTTTCTTCTTGCCTCTCAGACAGTTTCTTTTCAATGTCTTCTGTCAGATTAAGATTTTTCTCCTGTTTAGTATAGATATCTCCCTAGTAAGTATGAAATCTCCCAACCTTCTTTCTGGTTTCTTTCTTCTCCCTCTATATCAGATATGTAGATCTGTGATCTTACTAATGTGGGTACTTTCTCCAGCAAAGTAGATCATAGTCTGCCCATGTTTGACTATTCTGTATGACTTTTTTCAATGTTTCCTCCTATAAAACATGCTAAAGGAGTTTCTTCAATTTCCTTTGACATTATCTTGATACCAATGATCACTGGAGCATTCTTTCTTACCATGTAACTAATATATTTCTTTTGGAGGGAAGTGGTCTAACAGATAGTTGAAATATGACAAATTTTTGCAACACTTTCAGGGAAAGATTATGGAAAAAGAGACATGTACAACAAGAATAAAAAAAGATGAAAGTTGTCTGAATTTTCAAATTATTACAGACTATAGATAGTCTTTGGGTAGCTAGGTGAGATAGTAGATAGTGTGCCAAGTCTGGGGTCAGGAAGACCTGAGTTCAAATCTAACCTTCTATAGTTGCTAGCTGTGAGACTCAGATCATCATCTGACCATGTTTGCTTCAGTGTTCTCAATTGTAAAATGAATTGTAGAAGGAAACCACTCCAATATCTTTGCTAAGAAAAACCCAATGGGGTCATGGAGAGTTGGACACAATTGACATGACTTAACAATAAGAACAAGATACTAGTCCAGTGAGCTAGAGTTTGGAAAATTCAAGAGATGTTTAATCAATCTATAAAAAATAGAGGTGGTAATTACAAGGAGGTCTGACAGGTCATGTCAGACTAATCTTATTTTGTTTTTTGACAGTTTCTAAGATGGTAGATTAAGGGAATGTTTCAGATAATATATATATTTGTATTTTAGCAAAGCATTTGATAAAAGTGTTTCACACCATTGTGAAAAGATGGAGAGATAAAGATTGCAGAATAGTAAAATTATATGGATTTGAAACTGGTCAAATGATTGAATTAAAAATGTAGTCTTCAATAAATTGACAATTGTTTTTTTGGTTTGTTGTTGTTCCCTAGACTTCTGAGCTAGGTCCTGACATGTTAAACATCCAAAAAGAACCCCATGATTTACATAAAGGCATAAGTAGAATGCTTATCAAATTTTTTGATTGACATAAAGCTGAGAAGGAAGAAGATCTTGATTGGAGGAAAAGCGTATTTATTAGGTGCTTACTAAGGGTAGACATTATGCTAAGTGATGGGAATATAAATACAAACAAATGAGAGCTTCTACCTCAATTGGCTCATTGTAATGAGGGAAAAATAACAACTAAGGGGAGGAGAGAAAAGTATGGTAGTCAAGTTGGTAGTGATGTGGGTATAGTTAGAGCTTCACAAGAAATCATAAACTGAACTAGGAAGTTATCAATTAGAAAGGATAGGGTTCTGGGCCAGAGTTTTTTCAGAATGGGGAGGCAGTTGGGGGAAAGGCTGAGAAACCTGATATGATGTTTAAAAAGTTGGAGAGATATTGTTTCTGAGTAATTAATCCTTTTTTAAAACAATGATAGCATATTACCAATAAAATGAGTCAGTGACACTCTTGAATGCCAAAGAGTAATCATAGTGATAGGTCTATTATTTATATGCCCTTGGAAGGGTAGGTGTTCCTGAGGTGGCAATCAAGTCTGATTGGTTAACAATTATTATAACAATGAGAGGTGGATTTATTCTAATGAGGGGGTGGGCCATGTGACTTTTATTATGCCCAATCCTGGGCAATCTAATCAAAGAATTTATCCCTACTCAAATCTGTGTAGAACATGATAGGCTAGGGGTGGCTAGGTGGCACAGTGGATAGGGCACCGACCCTGGAGTCAGGAGTACCTGAGTTCAAATCCAGCTTCAGACATTCAATAATTACTTAGCTGTGTGGCCTTGGGCAAGCCACTTAACCCCACTTGCCTTGCAAAAAAAAAAAAGAACATGGGAAGCTTCCCCACCTCGATGGGATCTGAACAAGATTGAGAACAAAGTTAGTCCAATCTCATTATCAGCATTGTCCTTCAGAAATTGAATAAACTACAGGCTTCTGAAATAATACTGCCCTAATTCAATAACTGAGTATTAATATGTGAGAGAAATAATCATTTCTCTCACTGGAGAATGAGGGCAGTTGAAAGAGTAAGGGAAATTTAATAAGGACAAAGCAAGTCCTATAAATGGGTTCAAAAAAACAACTTCACAAGTATAGGATAATATGTATAGGACAAATACAGGAGATTTGATTGGGAAAACGATTGCCTGAAGAAGATTCAATGTTTTTGGTGAACTTCATGTTTAATACAAATGGTGTGAAATGCAATCAAAACAGCTAATGGAATCTTGGGCTACATAAAAGAAGCATACCTATTAGAAAAAAATGGACTCCAAGAATAAGAAAGTGACAGACAGTTCCACTGTACTCTAATCAGAATATATGTAGAGTATTATGTTCAGTCTAGACACTACAATTTTAGAAGGGTATTGATAAAGTTTCTAGAAGGGGCATTTATAATAGCATTGGGAATGCTATAATAGTTGAAGGAACAGAGGATGATTATTTTTAAAGAAGAGAAAACTCAGTGGTGATATGATGATTGTCTTCAATTATTTGATTGGATGTTATCTGGAAGAAATTTCAAAGCGCCAAATTCAGGTTTTATAAAAGAAATAAATTCATAACTTTTAGTGCTAACCAAAAATGGAATGGGATACTTTGGATGGTAATGAATTTGCCTCATTGGAGATCTTCAAAGTAGATGGATGTTCTGTTGTGGTAGGGGCTTCCCCCCCCCCCAATAATACAACAGGCTTATTTTTCTATAAATTCTGCCTTGTCATAGCATTTAATCTTTGTTATATAGCTTTTTGCTATACCCCATTTGCTAACATTTCATTTGACATTTTCTAATTAATATTAATTAAGGATATTGATTTGTAGCTTTTTTCTCTGTTTTGAGTTTTCCTGGATTAATCATCAAGAAAACATTTGTATCATAGAAGGAATTTGATAAGATACTTTCTTATTTTGCAAACAAGTTGTGTAATAGTGAAATTAATTTTCCTTTTAATGTTTTTATGAATCTGTTTCTGTTCCCCCTTTGCTGTTCATTTATATTTTTTAAATTCTTTTTTTCTGAGATTATGTTGTTTAATTTCCCAATATTTTGTTCTATTAAGCTAGGTATTTTATATTTTAAAAAAATATTCATCTATTTAAGTTATTAATTTTATTGGCATATGACTTGGAAAAACAATTTCTTTTTTTCTGTTGTTTTGTTTTTAGGGTTTTTTTTACAAGGCAAATGGGGTTAAGTGGCTTGCCCAAAGCCACACAGCTAGGTAATTATTAAGTGTCTGAGACCGGATTTGAACCCAGGTACTCCTAACTCCAGGGCTGGTGCTTTATCCACTGGGCCACCTAGCCACCCCTGAAAAACAATTTCTAATATATTTATTTCTTCTTAATTTGTTTTGATTTCTCCTTAACTTTTAATACTGGTAAATTAAAAAAAAATCTGACCTATTTCATTGATTTCTTATAAATAAATTGGCTTCTAGTACTAAGAATACAAAGTAAAAAATGGATCTTCCTCTATAATGGGTTGTTGAAGTAATAGAAATCATTTTATTTTCCTGGCACTTGTTACCTCTTATCTCTCACTCAAGTTGCCTTTGTTTCTTTTGAGAGGCTGATTTGTTTACCCTGAGGGTGGCAGTTGATAAGTAGTGATGGGGTTATCTGGCCACTTCTCCTTAAGAGACGATCTCCTACAAAGATGTTTCTGGGGAGTGGTTTGAAAGAAGGATGAGCTGGGGGGAGGGCCAATGGGGTGAGATGTTGCTATTGATGTGCTCTTGGGTACAGGGTTCTGGTTTGTCTCCCTCAGTTTCTAAGGGGAGGGAAACTTAAGAGTCCTTTTAAGGTTCTTTTAGTTTCCTTGTTATAATTGCTTTACCTTGGTTTCCACTTAATATTATTATAATTGATACTGATATCCTTTCTACCATTGTATCCATTTCTCATCAATAACTTTTTAATAGATTAAGATTTGGTTGTTTCAGTTGCATGCTATATATTTTTTTCATTTTTGCTATTGTTCATTTGTTTCAGTCAAACTCTGGAACTCCATTTGGGATTTCCTTTCTTTTTTCTTTTTTTTCTTTTTTTAATGGAACAATGGGATTAAGTGATTTGCTCAACATCACACAGCTAGTTAAGTATCAAGTGTCTGAGATCATATTTGAACTCTGTCCTCCTGGGCTGGTAGTCTATCCACTGTGCCACCTAACTGCCCCCATTTGGAATTTTCTTGACCAAAATACTGGAATGGTTTGCCATTTTCTTCTCCAGTTCATTATATAGATAAAATTGAGGCAAATAGGCTTAAGTGATTTGCCCAGAGTCTCATAGCTAGTAAATATCTGGGACTGGATTTGAACTCTTCCTGACTCTAGGCAAGCAGTTTGTTATTTCTTTCTTCAATGATTAAAGCAACCAGAGATTAAGTGACTCATTTTTATTTCAATTTTAAACTAATTTTGATCAGTTTGATGATATGACTATAAATAGAAGGCTGATTCAATATGCCACATCCAAAATAAATTTTCTTCAGCCTTTTTTTTTTTTTTAAGGTTTTTTTCTCAAGGCAAGTGGGGTTAAGTGGCTTGCCCAAGGCCACACAGCTAGGTAATTATTAAGTGTCTGAGACTGGATTTGAACCCAGGTACTCCTGATTCCAGGGCTGGTGCTTTATCCACTGTGCCACCTAGCTGCCCTTCTTCAGCCTTTTAAAATTGACATCATTTTTATGGTTATTTTGTTGTTATTGTTATTTCAGTTATGTCTGACTCTTTGTGTTAGTATTTGGGGTTTCCTTGGCATTTCCTTTTCCAATTCATTTTACAGATGAGGAAACTGAGGTAAGCCGGGTTAAGTGCCTCACCCAGTATTAACAGCTAGTGAATGTCAGAGGCTGGAGTTCAATCCATGATGATGAGTCTTCCAGATTCCAGTTTAATGTTCTACATACCCTGTGATGTTATTTAAGGATAGCCATATCTAGTAACGATTTTCCTCAAAGAAAGTATTTGTTTTATAGAGATATGAAGCTAAGACTTTGGTCACTTTCACTTCCTATATCTGACCTGTGTTTACAAGTGTACTTCTCTTTGAATTTATTTATTCCTACTTTTGCTTGACATCACCACAGTGTATGTTGATTTAATTTGAGGATTTTATTGATTTTTTTAAAATAGAATTTCTCTATCTCTTAATCTTCTGCAACAGATATTGGTATATAAAGTTACAGAGATTCTCAGAGTGGCCTTTTTTGAGTAAATATACTGTGGAATGTGATAAATATGTGTCCTATGAAAATTATTCTTGTATTTTGACTCACAATAAAAACCAACTCTACTAATTGTTTTCCTATTTATGGAGATTCTTCAGGCCATCCTTCTATTTAGCCACGACTTTCTTTGGACTTTTGATCTTTTAACTAGAATATCAAAATTCATACAATGCAGTTTCTATAATAATAATAATAATAATAATAAATATTATGGCTAACATTTCTATAGAACTCACTGTGAGTTAGGTACTATGCTAAGCGCTTCACAGTATCTTTTAATTTGATCCTCACAACAACCCTGGAAGGTTGTTTTTAGTAATTTTTAAATCTTGTCTGATTCCTTGTGACACTTTTTAGGGTTTTCTTGGCAAAGGATATTGAATTTCCTTCTCCAGCTCATTTAAAGCTGAGGAAACTGAGGCAAACAGTATTAATTTGTGCCCAGGGATATAGAACTAGTCAGTGTTTGAGGCTGGAATTGAACTTGAGTCTTCCTGACTCCAGTCCTGGCATTCTATCTACTGTATTAACTAGCTGCCTGTATTATCTCCCTGTTACTGATGAAGAAGACGAGGCAAACAAAGGCCAAGTGACTTGTGGAAGGTTACATAGATTGTAAATGTTTGAGTGCAGATTTGAACTCTGATATTCCTGATTCCAGGCCTGGTTCTCTATTCACTATACCATTTAATGGCCCTCAAATACAAATTCACTCAATGGTTTTTGGATAAATATCACTGGAATTTTAAACAATAATATCTGTACAATCTCCTCATATGATTGTAGTTCTCATTCAAAAAGAAAATGCTTTTAAAGTGCTTTGTAACAAACCACAAAGAATCATATAAATCTAATTTTTGTTTGAGTATTGTTAAGTTAATATTAATGAAGAGTCTAAAAATCATGTGATTGATAATTATGTTCTTCCTTCTTTGGTACTCCATCACTATTCTGGAGAATCAGAAATGATTTAATATTTTTCTTTGCTTCATGTGTTGCCATGTCTAAGCCATTCATTACCCACTGATCAGTCTACAGAAAATGAGTTTCTCTTTACTTAACTGGTTTGGTCAGCAGACAAAATCTGTGATTGATATCCTACCTGAAGTCTGTCTGTTATCTATGATAGCAACTTTCATATCTTATGATCTACCAGCATAGCCTGGAAGAACCTGGGATCATTTCCATGACACAATGAGGCTTTAGAATAATACTTCATAGAGTGACATCAATGACAACCTTAAAAAATACACAACACTGTTTATTTTTGTTATAAGTTTAAATGAAAAATAAAATTAAATATATAATTCTAATCCACTTCCATATTTAACTAAGACGTCCCGGGATCTAGGGAAACCCCATATACACAACCAATATTTATTATTGTTCAATGTCTCTGAAAATACTTGAAGGTCTTGGTATACACACTGAGAAAGGGAGGTTGGATAGCCTGTGTTGACAAAAAGATATGGCCCCTTTCTAATTCATTACATAATACAAACTAGCCCTTGTTCCCAGACTTTGGTTTTCTTGCATAAAGACTCTTTAAGTCTTTAAGTACTTCCTGTCTAATCCTCTCCATCTTTTGCCTTTGTGAGCTCCTGGCTTTGGCCTTAGTCCTGCTTTCTCTTAACCTTCTTGGGTCTTGTCTTGTACTTTGCTCTCCTTTTTGTCCTTCTTCCTCATTTCTCATCTACAGTATGATCTGTCTTCCCAGAACTGCTAATTATTGTTTATCTCTGACATACATAGGTTCTTATTCCTTTATTTCTTTCCAACTAGTAATTTGTAGGGATCTTATTTTTCAGTCAATTGTAGGACTATGTCTTGTTTCCCCCATGCTATAGGAATCTATATTTTTCTGCTCCATTTTTGGTCTTTTATAATGTTGTTCAATCATGTGATATTTGGGGTTTTCTTGGCAAGGCTACTGGTGTGCTTTGCCATTTTTTTCTTTAGCTCATCTTATAGATAAGAAAACTGTGGGTAAACAGTGTTAAATGACTTGTCCAGGACCCTACAGCTAAAGAATTTCTGAAGTCATATCTGAACTTCATAAAAATGAGTCTTCTTGACTCTAGGTTCAGCACTCTTATCTATTTTGCCCTCTAGCCCTTTCTTTCATGATAACTAGGGTCAATAACTCTGCATTTAATATTAAACCTTTTATCTACTGTCATGGCTATTACTATTGCTCATATTTACCTAATAGGTAAACCTTTAATAATGCCATGGTAGTAAAAATGGTTCACATTTGAAGATTCTTCAATGCCATGGAATTAATATAGTCTATGAGTGGAGTAAATACCGACTCTGTCACTCACTAGTTATATATGTTTGGGCAACTAATATTCTCAAAATCTTACTTTTCTTATATGTAAAATGAAGACTAGTGGTATAATAGATGTCATCAAGTAAAGGAAAGGTTAAAAAGGAGTCCATCACGAGTTAAAGATGATGAATAGCCAATAGCACACAATAGCCTATGTACTCTATTGATGTCCTTGTGATATTGAAAACTCGAGGAAGGCTACTATCAGTTGTAGTGAAATTATAGGAAGACTTGTAAAAGTAACATAAGATAGACAAATATATACGAATGGGTTGTGATCTACTTCAATGGAGTCAATAGCTGTGAGATAACAGATTCATTGGAATTATATATCTTATATGATAAAATATCTTATTTAATAATAATTATCATGATGCTTAAAAAAGAAAATGTAAAGTTCTTTATAACAAATTATGAAGTACTATTTAAATGAAAATTTTTCTTTTTCTTCTTTCTTCTTCCACATAGAACATTGGTACTTCATTAGTTTTAATGAGCCCAATTCTTTATACATGTCAGTTCTGATGTCTCAACATGATTTGATGGCTATGCCAGTGTAATGCAAGGTCTACTATGCTAGAAAGTCTGACTATAGTCCTAGATGTAATGGTCTTCTTCAAGAATGAAGGACAAACGTTATATATCTTGTTTCCTGAAGATCAGGCTAACTGAATATGGAGAAACTTTAGGCAGGCTGTTTGCTAATGAGTTCTTGGCCTTTAACAACTCATAATAAATAAAAAAAAACAATGAATGACTCTCGTTTCTCTCTGGCCCTCTTCTTCTGCAGTGATGATGACAAAGGGAGAAAAAATGGAACAGAGAGGGCAGTTTAGCACGTGTTTATAGACCAACTATAAACATTAACTAATCTATTGGTATTCAATGAGAGTTCTTTGTGTCTTGTGACCACTGACCAATTTTGCTAAAGAAAGTAAATGGTCAGTTTTGTCAAATAAAATTGCAAGACAAAAGAAAGTTATATCTGATATGAAGGAAGGATGATCTATAGTTTTTCTTTGGAGAGTCAAATAAAAGAGCTGGTAGAGCTGATTTTATTCTATAGCCATCTTTCATTTTCTCGCTTAGTTCTGCTTCTGGTGTTCTGAACTTCACCACAATACCCAACCTGTTTTTTTCATACTGGAAATTGCCTTAATACATGTAGTTTTTTCACCATGAAACATTTATTTTTGTAGTTCTCTTCTCCCATTGATGAGCTCCTTCTGAACCTTCATTTTGAGAAAGGATCTAGACCAGTCATTTATCATTATTCAGATTTTCCCGACTTTTTTCAATTCTATATTTAATATTTATTCTCATTTTGTACAAATAATATTTTTTATACATTAATAAAAAATTCTTGTTTAAGAGTAAACAAAATACCCCCCAAAAATATAGACTCGCTTGAGCAATAAAGTAAAGGGGAGAGAAAAAAAATTAAAATTAAAATAAAAAAATAATAGTAATAATTGTAGGTATGGCCAGGTGGCGCAATGGATGGAGCATCAGCCCTGGAGCCATGAGCACCTGACCCCACATCTGGCCACGTACACCCAACAATCACCTAGCCGTGTGACATGCAAGTCACCCCAACCCCACTGCCCTGCAAAAACAAAAAAAAGAAAAATAAAATAAAATAATAATAATAGTAGGGGTGGCTGGGTGGTGGACAGAGCATTGGCCCTTGAGGCAGGAGCACCTGGGTCCAAATCCGGCCTCAGACAACCAATGATCACCCTGCTATGTGGCCCCAGGCAGGCCACCCAGCCCCATTTGCCCTGCACTCCCCCCCCCCCCAAATAATAATAAAAAATGTGCTTCAGTTTGGTTCCAACACCAACAACTCTGTCGCGGGTGGATCATATTCTTTATAAGTCCATCACAAAAGTTACTTCCATATTTTTCCACTGTTGCCATTGCTGATTGCAACTCCCTCCTTTTGTATTTCTCTACTACCATGTACTATATTTGTTCTCTCCTTTCACTCTGACTCTGCAGTGGGGTAGCTGAGTGGTACAGCAGATAGATCCCTGGCCCTGGGGCCAAGAGGCCCTGAGCCCCATACCACCCCTTAGGCCCAGCATCCACCTGGCCCTATGGTCCCAGACAGGCCTTGCAATCCCAGCCCCTTGCAAGAAGTAAGAAAGAAAATGCATTATATCTGACCACTCTCCCCCCATGGCCCATCCTCTCTCCATCACTCACATCACACCCCTTCCCCTTGTCCCCCCCTCCTTCTTACTCCAGATGCCTATACCCCATTGAGCATATTATATATATATGTATATATATATATATATATATATATATATATATATATATATGCTGTTTCCTCTCCTAGCCACCTCTGATGAGAGTGAAGATACCCTCATTCCCCTTGCCTTCCCCCCTTCCATATCATTGCAATAGCTCATTGTAATAAAGAAAAATCTTATTATATGAAATATCTTGGCCTATTCCCCCTCTCCTTTTTCTTTCTCCCATTACATTTCCCTTTTTTCTATTGACTTCATTTTTACACCATATTTTATCTTCAAATTCAGCTTTCTCCTGTGCTTCAACTATAAAAGCTCCTTCTACCTGCTCTATTAACTGAGAAGGTTCATATGAGTATTATCAATGTCATTTTTCTATGCAGGAATACATGCAGTTCATCATCATTAAGTCCCTCATATTTTCCCCTTCTCCTCCAATCTCTATGCTTCACCTGAGTCCTGTGTTTGAAGATGAAACCTTCTGTTCATCTCTGGCCATTTTTATAGGAACATTTGAAATTCCCCTGGTTCATTGAAAGTCCATCTTTTTCTCTGAAAAGGACATTCAGTTTGGCTGGGTAGTTGATTCTCGGTTGCAGCCTAAGCTCTTTTGCCTTCTGATATATCATATTCCAAGCCCTATGAGCTTTTAATGTAGTTGCTACTAAGTCCTGTGTGATCTTGACTGCAGTTCCATGATATTTGAATTGTGTCCTTCTGGCTGCTTGTACTATTTTCTCTTCAACTTGGGAGTTCTGGAACTTGGCTATAATATTCCTGGGGGTTGGTTTTTTGGGATCTCTTTCTTGGAGGGATCGGTGGATTCTCTCCATTTCTATTTTGCCCTCTGCTTCTAGTATATCAGGGCAATTTTCCTGTAGTAATTCTTTGAAAATGATGTCAAGGCTCTTTTCCTGATCATGACTTTCAGGTATTCCAATAATTTTGAAATTATCTTTCCTAAATCTGTTTTCCATATCAGTTGTTATTTCAATGAGATATTTCACATTGTCTTTTAATTTTTCATTTTTTTGGTTTTGAAATATTGAGTCCTGATTTCTTGTGAAATGAGCAACCTCCCTCAGTTCCATTCTTTGTCTGAAGGATTTATTTTCCTCAGAGAGTTTTCTTATCTCTTTTTCCATCTGGTCAATTTTGCTTTTTAAAGCATTCTTCTCCTCAGTAACTTTTTGAACTGTTTTATCCATTTGACCTAAGTTGGTTTTTAGCATGCTATTTTCTTTAGCATTTATTTAGATTTCCTTGACTAAGCTGCTGACTTCATATTCATGTTTTTCCTGCATCTCTCTCATTTCTTTTCCCAATTTTTCTTCTATCTCCCCCACTTGATTTTTCAAAGTCTTTTTTGGAGCGCTGTCATAGCCTGCGCCCAATTTCTGTTTTTCTTGAAGTCTTTAGATGCAAAAGCTTGTGCTTCTTCATCTTCAGACTGAGTATTTTGATCCTTCTTGGACTCATATGCAAAATATTTCTCAATGGTGTTCCTCTTTTTTTCTCTGCTTGCTCATTTTCCCAGCCTTAGCCTGTTTTGGGGGTGCTTCCTGAGCTTTTGGGACACTCCCACAAGGATGTTAGTGTGTGCAGCTGTGTCCTCCCTCCTGGTCTGTGAATGACCATATGCACCCCCCCCCCTGCCACGAGGCTGAGTTTGGGGGGGGCTCTGCTGTTCTATGGGGTCGCCTAGACTGCGATCAGGATCTGAATGTGGTCAGAGCCCCATCATCCTGTTCCAGGGGCAGAGCTCTGCAGTCTCTCTCTCTCCAATCCCCTCCCTAGGTTCAATGAGTTCATGCACTGGGGGCTCCTGCTTACCGGCTCTGCCTGCTTCTCTGTTTCCTGGGTCTGGGCTGTGTGTTGGCCTCACTGTTTGCTGTGTGCCCTGAGGGCTGAGCTTCATGTGCTTGCTCTGGCAGAGGTCCCCCGCTGTTCCCCCAATTTGTGCTTGGTGCTCCCTGGAGCATAGGTCAGGAAACTCCTCTGCTGCTGTGAGTTGCCACTCCCAGTGCCCTGGGGCTACCTCCTGGAGGCTGAAGTCCTTTTGCTTTGGCAGGCCACTCCTCCAACCCTGGGGAGCAGAGCCTTTCTGCTCTTTCCCAGGTTACCTTGAGTAGGAGCACTGCCTCACTGGGTCCCTCTGTGGGTTCTGTCTCTCGAAAATTTAGAGTCCTTAGTTTCGAAGATTTATGAGAGAGCGCCTAAGAGATGATTTGTTCTTGTTGCCATCTTGGCTCCACCCCCTGACTTTTTTTTGCATGGATTTTTTCCCTCTTCTCAATCCTCTCACTATTCCCCCCCCCCCCCCCCCAGTGTTTTTCAGTTCCACTTTTTATGTTGTCTTCTCCCAAATTTAGGGTACATATCAGACTATACCTATTGCCTCTTCTCCATCACAAACTCTGGGAGGGAATTGTCATTTCCTCCTTCCCTCTGTTCCAGGTTCTTGTCATTTCCAAACCCAACAACCAGTTCCTCTCTATTAGTGAGCATCCAGTCCAGAATACATTTTCCCCTTGTTGATTCCTTTATGTTTTTGAAGGATGTCATGATCATTATGTCAAGTAATTATTAGTTGGTGCTTTTGGCAGAAAGAAGATCTATTAGATATCTGAATAATTGACCTCCCCATCACTACTCTAGCATGTCCCTGCATCAGACTACTTATCTGTTTTCTCTTTCAGTTCTGGATCTGTATACCCCCATAATAAAAATCATTTCTATTTCTCCCCTCATTGACTTTCATGCAAATACTCTCCACGATTTTTTTACTCCATCTCCTCACCAGACTCTAGTTCTTGGATTTCCTCATATGAATGAAACTTTTTATTAGATTTGATCTCAAACTGGATGAGGTAACTAAGGTCCATAGAGGTTAAGTGACCTCTTTAAGCTCACATGGAATGTAAGTAGCAGAGACAAGGTTTGAACCTGGGTTCTTTGTCTCTGATTTCCACTGTACTTCAGTTGAGGCAGCTGGTCAAGGCTTTCTTAATTTTGACTTTGTTGCCAAGGGAATTATAAAAATTTTCTTAAGTCTATAACATCTCCCTATATTTCATCTTAAGATAAATATGGTGGAATTGTCTCACTAATGAGGCAAAAGTTCCTAATTTTAGAAATGATCAAGTTTTTGCCTTAGCAACACCCTATCTTTTTGTGTCTGGGACTAAATAGAGAGGGACAAAGAAAGCAACAGGGAGCAATTAGGCAAAATACATTTTACTCAGGATTTGGGGGCAATAGACATAAGGAAGGCATCATGTGTGGTGTGTTGAGGCACATGGAGACTAATCATATGGTACCTAAAAAAAGAGAAAGGCATTGTCATGCTGAAGATATAAGTCATATGCTGATTGCTATATAAAGTTCATCTCATCATTTTAGCTGTCATCATCTTCTGAACATATCACCACACAAAAAAATAGTGTGGTAAATCTACTTTGATCATTATGACAACTGACTTGGTCAATAAATAGTATTGATATGTCAGGTGGCATTTACTCTGCTAACGAGTTGGAACTCATTCATTTATGTGAATCCTTCCAAGATCTTAGGGTGGCATGATTAGACTTGTTCTTTAAGAATATTGATTTGGCAACAGTGTAAAGGATGGATTAGAGAAGGGTGATCTGGAAGCTGATAGGAGGCCAATACAATTAGTCTAAGGGAAAGGTGAGAAAGTTTTGAATTAGGATGCTGCCCATGTGACTAGAGAGAAGTGGAACTTGAATCCTTGTCTCTTTTTTCCAATTTTGCTATAAATAAAGAAAAGGATAATAGATTAACTTGATGAAAAATTTAATAAAAAATAATAAAAATAAAAGGTCTAAGGAGAGAAAGTTATTATCACAGGTATAGGAGACCAGGGAAGTTAGGAGACAGTTAAGATCTTAAATTAGAAAGGCCTAGGTCACCCACTATATCCTGGCTCATTGCCTGTCATCTAGACTTTTGCCTTGCCAGTGGACTTCAATGATTCTAGAGGAAAGAGTGAATCTGATGACTTTTCATAGCTCTGCCTCACTCAAATTCAAGTCAAGTCAAGATATCACCCTTGTGATATTGTCTTTGAGAATGAAAAATAAAAAAAAACAAATGGAATGGGATAAATTTCATATTTAAGATACATGTAAAAATAATAATACTGATAGTAGAAAAAAATTCATGTTCAAATGAGAATTTGAAAAAATTCAAATGAAACTAGACCAAAAAACTGGCAAATATTCTACTGAAAATGACCTCAACTTGGTTAAAGGTATGAAACAGAGAGCTGAACAGAATTTCTCCCACCTCCTTTAGTTTTTGCCTCTAAGTTTTTCTCATTTTGGCACTTTTTTCTTCTTGTGTGTATTTGTTCTTTAGCTTTTGCTAGACTGAAACAATTTACTTAGGTCTTATTTAAGCTGGGAATATTCTATAATTACCACCTGTTCCTTATTATTTGGATCCAATAGAATTTGCCTGGCCAACTCTGGGCTTGTATTACTGAGCATAATAGGGTAAAATTTCAGGACTGTGGAATGTGATATGACATAAGTACTCTCAGTGATGGGAATAATTTGCAGCACCCAAATTCAGTGAAATCTGATAGATTCTCAAATCCAGGATTTTTTTTTTCTTTTTTGGTTGGTTTAGATACAAGAATCCAGGAAGTTCACCTAAAATGGTATAGAAGAGGGATCCTATTATGTGTCTTTATTACCATTTGCCTGAGCTAAGTGATCAGTTTCTTAGAAGAGGTCTTCCCCCTTCTACTTTCTCCCCATCTTCCAATTTATCCTTCTCACTTCCAAACTAATTTTCCTTATGTATTGATCTGGCCATGCTAATTATGTTCAAAAGTTTTTTTTATTTTTTAAAATTAACTTCTAAGCAAAGTTTAAACTCCTCTGCCTGCCTTCCACAACCTGATGTCACCCTACCTTGCCAGTCTCATCCTATATTACTCTCCCTATAGATATCATATTCCAACTAAATTGAATTTAGTTTTTTCTTTTTCCACTATACACATACATTGAGATTTTCTACTTCCATTCCTTTTTTCACAACAATTTCTTTTCCCTTCTTTACCTGCTGAATTCTTACATACCCTTTAAATTCCAATTCAAATATCACTATAAGGTTATCCTCTATCCTTTTAGTTGTGAATTGTTTTTATGTCCTCTTCCACAAACATTGTCCCTATGTAGTAATTTGCTTGCTTATCTTTGAGTCACAACATATATCCAACCAGTTTTGATAATTTCTTTCTCTATATCATCTCATATATTTTTTTATTTCTCTATTCAGCCACCCACTGTCCTAGAACCTTATCACCTCTGACCTGGACTATTGCTCAGGAATCTTTGGTTCAAAGGTGTATTCTGACATTTCTGAACTTTCTGACCACAGGTAAGTCATTTAATTTATCTAATGTTCAGTTTTCTATAAAATGGAATTCTAATACTTGCACTTAAAGTGTTTTTAAAAATATGTTTTGTGTGTGTGTGTGTGTGTGTGTGTGTGTGTGTGTGTGGTGTTTGCATATCTATATATCTATAATATATATGTGATAATTTATCTTTTTATTTCTTCTAATAGGTGTTTGTTGAATGAAACTTAGGGACAGAGAGCACCACTACTCTTTGTCCTCAGAACTAGAACTCCACTCCCTTTCACTTTTTAATGCCTCTTCTCTTTCAGCTTTGAATTTTTTAGACACTCCTTCTTTTGTCTCCTCCCTTTAACATAGAAACATCATTTATTTCTATAATACAATTCTTTTTTTTTGGCAAGGCAATGGGGTTAAGTGGCTTGCCAATGGCTATACAGCTAGATAATTATTAAGTGTCTGAGGCTGGGTTTGAACTCAGGTACTCCTGACTCCAGGGCCGGTGCTCTATCCACTGCGTCACCTAGTCTCCCCATAATATAATTCTTATGTTAACTCCTATGGGATTTTCCCTGGGAGTTTCATATTATAAAATGTCTTTCCTGGAATGATTTTCTTCCTCTTTCATTTCTCCTATTTCTTAATGTACTCCTTTTTCAAATATAGGTAGCCAGCAATTTACAAATTGGATGTGTTTCCAAAATCCATTCACAGAGTTATAAAAGGTGATTCTCAGGCCATTCCCTACACATCTGTTTAGCCCACAAGAGTGGTATAATAGGAAAAATCATTGGAGTTGGAATTAGAAGGTTTGGATCATAGTTCAAATAATATCAAATTCTGCCCCTGACTAGTTATGTGAACTTGGACAAGTAGCTTAACCTTTATAAGTCCCATAGAGGATACTTATTTGCAAAATGGGAAAACTAATACTTGCCCTACCTATTTCATGGGGCTATTGTGAAGATCAAATTATTTGAGACAGTAGTAATGTCACTGTATTAGAATAAGGTGGCCTAATTAGCATGTTGCTATTGTTTAAAGAACTCTCTTGGAAGAGACATTTTGTGAGTCAAGCCCTCATTATGTTGGATCCACTGTACCTAATTTACTATATATGTGTTTAGATTCGTAATTAGAGTACTTGGGTTCAAATCCTGGCTTTTCTAATTATTACCTGTTAGGCCTTAGTTAGGTCAATGCCTTTCTTTGAAAATTAGTTTTCTTATCTGAAAAATGAAAAGTCTGGGTCAGATGACCCATGAGGTACTTTCGGACTCTAAAACCATGTAACTGTGATCCCTGAATTTAGAACACTAATCTCTTTGTTTACTTCTTGTCCAAGCAGAGCTATATTTAGAATTTTTGTATTTAGTACAAGTTGAGGTGAAATTGGGGAGGAGGTGTATAGTAGGCAGTTGATTTGGGGTGTGATTGCAGTGTAGTAACTTTGGGTATGTAGTTCATATATATGTGTGTGTGTGTGTGTGTGTGTGTGTGTGTGTGTGTATTATTTAGTTACCTCCAAATTGATGGGCTTTGTTTTCTATTTAATTCTTTGCTACCACAAAAATGTTGCTGCAAATATTTTGATGTATACAGGAATCTCTTCTTATCAATTATCTCCTTGAAGTTTAAATCAAGTAGTGGAAATATCTAAATTTCTTGCTAACCAAATCCTTTATCTGAGAAAGTTGATATAAAGATTCCCCTCCTCACTGTACCACTCTTTTTACTCTAGATACATTAATTTTTTCTGTGCAAAAACTTTTTAGTCTCATATAATATATTCTTTAAATGGTTTCTTTTTTATCTTGTTAATTATTTATCTTTTCATTCATTTTTCTTATTCATTCATTCAAAAAACATTTCTTAAGTATTTACTATGTATAAAGCACTATGCTAGTTACAGGAAATACAAGCATTGGTGTGACACAGGATCTACTCTGGAAAAGCATACTTTCTGATTCAAAAGAGATTGTGATGATACATACTCAAGGATGAGATCCGGCTAGTGTTTTGATTAATTTAAGACCACTCTGAGATCAGCATTAGCTTCATCTTACAGAGTCAGTTTTAAAAACCAAACATATTTGGATCACCAAGACTCATTGAGTCTTGAAGAGACTAATTTCATTTAAGAACATGAATCAAGTGACACAAAAAGTAATAGTATATTTCTGGACAGAACACTTATGGAGGGTAGTGTGAGAGGAGATAATAAAAGAAAGCTTCCTGGAAGAGGTGGCATTTTCTTTGAGCTTTGAAAGAATGGAGGAACTTCAGCAGAGAAAGATGGAAAAGGAAGCATCCATTCAAATACGAGAAACTAGAAAAATGCAATGGTTCAGAATTGAGAGAAGTCAGGATAAGAAGGAATCATGAAGAGTAGTCTAGTTTGTTTAGAAAACAGACTATAGGAGAAAAGTAGAAAAGGCTGAGAATGGAGGATGAAGCCATCATGTGGAGAACTTTGAATTTCATTATCAGAAAGACACAATCTAGTGTCACCATTGATAGTCACAATCTAGTGTCATCATTGATTAGTCACAATCTAGTGTCACCATTGATAGTCAATGGAAAAACCACTAAGGTTTTTGAGAGAAAGACTGACATGATCAGAATGGTGCATTAGAATATTATTTGGGATATGAAGATAAAGTAGAGAGACTGGATGATTTAAGGAGGATGTTATTATAATAAGAGATGAAAAAAAAGATGAGATCCTGAACAAGGGTGATAAGAGTGACAATTAAACCGATGAGAGGAGGTACTGTGGAGGGAAAGTCTAAAAGATGTGAAAGATAAGGAAGAGTCAAAAGACTGTCATGACTTTAATGAAATGGGAGAATGGATGTGTCATCAACAGAAATAGAGAAATTAGGGAAGGAGTAGGTTTTTGGGTGGGGGAGATTATGAGTTTTGTATTGAACCTTGAATTTGGGGGCAGTGAGGTGGTGCAGTGCATAGAGCACTGGCCCTAGAGTCAGGAGGACCTGAATTCAAATCCAGTCTCAGACATATAATAATTGCCTAGCTATGTGACCTTGGGCAAGTCACTTAACCCACTGCCTTGTAAGAACTAAAAAAAAGAGTTATGAATTTGAAGCACTGGTGAATAGATAGAGATATTGTGGTTAGAAATATGACATTAAACTTCTGGGTAGAGGTTATGTAGAAGACAATAGATTTATGAGTCATCTATATAGAGTCAATTTAAGTTATTAGAGTAAATGACATTGCTAAGGGTTAATATATTGAGAATGGAATGGAGGGATAAAGAGATAAGGATAAGAGGAACAGTAACAGACATTTAAAGTGGTTTCAGGAAGATAAGAATTCAGCAAAAGAAAGAAAGAAAAGTCAAGGAATTAGAAAAATAACCATGACTATAGGAGATGGTGAAAAGTAAGGAGGGAGTCACAGCATCAAACAATAACATAAGTAATTCTGTGCTCAAAGCAAGAGCATAACATGTCCCTCTTTCTGATGGTAAGACATGTTGTTGCTTGTCCTTTATTTTTCAAGTGAGGCAGAGTTGTGCAGAGTCATCAGTCTCATTCTCTTTCAGTCATCAAAGTCCACTGGCAGGATGGAAGTCAAGGTAGCTGGTGATAGCCTGGGATGCAGTGGATGATTTTGGTTTCTTGGATGTACATAGTTTATGTTTTAGCCACCTTCATGGCTGTTGGGACAAATTGTTCCCATCTGCCTATTTGGGGAGGGGAAGAATCTTCACATACCCCCTAACTCACTGATGACTTTGAGGTTCATTGATTACCCTCAACCTGGTTTAACCCATCTGTAGAAATGGTTGGTCATTGGATGTGGTCATTGCTTACCTATGGCTCCAAGAAGCTGTAGCATTGGGATAGTAGATGTATATTTTATATAGCTTTCTGTGCCTCTCAGCTTGTGAGTTCCAGGAAAGAGCTTTGCTTTCTCCACTTTTTTTTTATAGCTCTGGAGTTTACTATCACAGAGAAATCAAGAATGATAAAGATGAGGAGGAAAAGCAATGGAATGGGAGGGATAAATAGATCACCAATGATCTTGGATAGAGAAGTTCCCTTAACTGGTAGTGACAAAAGACATCATAAGAAGTTCAGCAAGTGTATATGTCTGTGTATGTGTGTGTGTAGGTGAAGAGGAAGTGATGGTACTTAGTATAGACTACTTTTTCTTTAATTTTGACAGTAAAAGTGAGGGGAGGAGGTCATATATAGCTGAGGGACCTTTTCAGGCAAAGAATATAATGGAAACCTAAATATATTTGTAGTATGCACAAAATTATAAGTAGGTATGACTTAGAAAATGTACAATGCAATTCCTTTTACGTACTTTTTAACTGATATTTTATAGCTAGAATGATGTGCAGGGTGACAATCATGTTAATATGTTGTTCTGGGCTGCTACTCACAAGGTGAACCTAGGAATTATATTTGCTATTGGTATGATCTCCCTTCTCTTTTCCACACCACCCAAATTGCTGAAGATTGATTACAGCACCTGATCATTCAACACTACAATAAAAATTCTTCTCTCACCTTTGATCAACAGATTCTTTTATGGTTCTTCTATAACTTTCAACTCAGAGTGGTTCCTGTTGCTGCTGCCAATTTAAGTGCCTTTGGAGGAGGATGGGGAAGATATCAGTCAGCCAGTAAGCTTTTATTAAGTGCCTATTATGTGCCAGGCTAAGTGCTAGAGGTAAAATAAAAGGAGACAGTGTGTAGATAAACAAGATGTCTATATAAGATATAGATAGAACAAATTGGAGATAATTTGAGAGAAGATATGAATATTAAGGAAGGACTGGGAAATGTTTCTTGAAGAAGGGATTGGTTGATACTTGAAGGGGCAATGGAAAAAGGAAGGTAACGAATATTTATTAAGTGCCATTATATGCCAGGGTAAGTTTTTTTTCTATGAATATTAAGGACTTTAAAAGGATGTGAAAATAATGTGGTTGTAAAAAATTATGTTTCCCCCTCAAATTTGGGAATGGATAGATAATACTAAATGGAGAATTGAGGAGTAAAGACAATCTATTCCTTTGGCATAAGAGCACTGTGGGCTTTTTTAGTTGACTTCCTTGAGTCAGATGACTTCTATGGTAAATTCCAAGTCAGTAATGGACACTCAAAGTTGAGGGGTACAGAAAACTCTATAACATATACATCTACTATCTGTAAGCTATAGCTTCTTGGAGCCACGAGTAAACAATGATCATGTCCAGTAAAACTACTTCTACAGTTTGAGGGTAACCAGTGGATCTCAGAGCTAACTATTGATTATCCTTTAAAGACCAGTTATATCTCAGAAATACAATGAATGACCTGAATTATTCTTATTAAGTTCAACATGTACAGAAAAATCACATTGATTTTCCACCTTTGTATTTAATTAAGTGTACATGGATGTGCATTGGTATGGTAACCATTAAGATTATTGTAGGGTATACACACTATTATTCTCTACCCAACAATGGTTTGGTAAATTTGCCTAGTTATCTCAGATGGTAAGAGTTTTTGCTTCAGTCAGGAGTGTTCCTGCCAGGTTGCACCTATTACTAAACAAAGTAGAAGCAAAATAGCTGGAAACAAAGATTTAAATTTTAAATTGATCGTTTATGCATAAAACCAGGTTATTATTTTTGCATTTACATTTAGCCCAGGCTCTCAGCATAGGCCAAAGGATTTTGCAAGAAGTGGTGGCTAGAGTTAATTACACAATTGTTAGGAGAAACAAAGTTACTCTATAATTACTGGTGTTTTCAAAAGAATTATGTCTAGTTACTACGAACAACACATACTATTTGGTGGCAACTATGCAATTAACTTGTCCAACACTAATAAATTGAGTGCCCCATAAACTCATATACCAGCTGTTGGAGGGAGGGGCAGATAAGTAACAAAGTATCAGGATTAATGTGAATTTGTTAGACTTCAAATTCAATGCACATACATACAGGTGTGTCCTGCTTTTAAGAAAGCTAATACAAATATAGAAACAGACAAAATAGGTAAGTTCAGGATAATGGATTATTGAAGGATGAGTGTTGATGGATGGAAAGTAGCCAGTTATTAATTTGATAATCAAAACTTGCTTATTAAGTTTCTGTTATGTGCAAAATATGATGTTAAGCATTAGGAGAGAAACACAGTTTAGATTTTATTCGTTCAACAGATTTCACTTCATTTTCTTATCCCCCAACCATTTTTTTCAACAGGTTTCCCAGATGCCTATGTCTCAAACCAGGGATCATGCTCTGAAAGTTGCAACTCTTTTAACATCAGAATTTGTTCCCTGGTTCCAGTGTTCTGACTGATGTTTATTTTACCTGTATTATCACCATTTCAGGCAGTCCTAGAAACATTTTATATGATCAAATCAACTTTACCATTGTTCCTGGAGGAGATGTGCCAATATACTCTCCTGTGTCTCCACTGTCCATCAGTGTAATTTTCTGGACCATTGCAAGTTTCCTGGTCACTGTTCCTTAAGATATTCTCTGCTTCTCTCTCCCCCCCCCCCCCCCCAATCCTGGGCCATTAGAATGTAAACTTCTTGAGGAGGGGACTGTCTTTAATTTTGTATTTATAACCAGCTCTTAGGGACTGTGTTTGGCACATAGAAAACCTAGGCTTTTATTTGTGCAGATCAACTAAGATAATGGTATTCAACTTCTAAGAGAAGACATTTCTCTGCCATATGAGTGGGAGAAGCCTTGCTTCAATGGCTGTGTAACTGGAATAGGCAGTATCTTGAAAGCTTTTCTTACTAGAATATTCTCCCCGCCCCCCCCCCCCCCCCCCCCCCCCCCCCCCGCAGTGTCCAGAGAAGGTGAAGGTCATATTCACCCACTGCACAGGCAGCACCTTCTTCTCCCTTCCACCTGCATTTTTCCTTTGAGGCCTTTAGACTTTTTTATTTTGTTTCTTGTTTTGTTTTGTTTCTTCGCTGTCATTTGTTCTCTCAGTTCTAGACAGAGATGGTGAAAATGGAGGTGGGATTCCAATTCCAGATGTGCAACCAGTCAGCCAGTCAGCCTAGGAGGGAAGTCCTGAAAAGCCAGGTTACCCATACTGGATCTCTCGAATGGCTTTGGTCTCAGATTTTGGCACTGTTATATAGGAATGGAATTGAATTGTGAACCTAATCCCCTTCCCTTTCCCAGAGCATGGAGTGCTGGTGGGGTCAGGAAGGGGATTATATCCCTGGTTATTGAGAGGATATTTGTTTATTCTTGCTATTCCTTTGAAATAAATATTCCTTTGTAAATGCTAATTAACTGTTAACTGAAACTGAGATGTAAGGGACCCCTTATAATTGGAGGAATACCATCTTAGAGGTTGAAGCAATGGCAGAGAGCCTAGATGCCCTCAGGTCCCCTTAAGAGTACCAGAGAATGGTGGGGGAGGTGTGAAATGCAATACACTTGGCCATGGGAGGGAGTGTCAAGAAAGTAAGTGCTTTTTCCATTTCAAATAAGCTCTTTACCCTCCCATTCATTCATTCATTCAATATCTACTACATGTAGAAGAGTAAGATGACATAATGGATAGAATATTGACCTTGGAATCAGTAAGACTTTTTTTTCAATTTTGACTGAAACTTACTATTTAGCTAATGGAAAATCACTTCATATCACTTCATAATGCTACAGCAACTCTTTAAAATGAGAGTTTGCCACAGGCATGAAATCAAAGGTCTAATATCTCCTTCTTTCCCTCCCAGTCCTCCAAAAAAAGAGAAAAGACAAAGTATGGAAAAAAAAATACCACCATGGGTGTGTTATTCAATTATGCCCAACTCGTTGTGACCTTATTTGGGTTTTCTTGGCAAAGCTACTGGAGTGGTTTGACATTTCCTTCTCCATCTCCAAATAAAGAACAAGTAGGATTAAGTGACTTGCCCAGGGTCATACAACTAGTAAGTGTCTGAGGCCAGATCTGAACTCAGAAAGATGAGTCTTCCTGACTATGAAGTCAGTTCCTCTATTTACTGCACTATCTAGCTGCTCATCACCACAGCTTCTAAGATAAAAAAAAACCACAATAAAATCAAACTCTTTGATGAATATGAATTATAATCTATAAAGGCACATAACAAGGGTAAGAAGGATAAAGATATTGGAAGGTAGAAGAATGAGATGAAAGGAAGACAGAAAGATCACTGACCTTTTGGGGTATAAGTAATAGAAATGAGGCTTTTCCTATAAGTGGGGGAGTTGGATATTTAAGGAGACAATATTTTGTGCTCAGTGTTCTTTGACATCAGGATATCTAGTTATGGTTAGAAGAAGAAAGCATGGTGACTGTTAACTCCCTGCTGGAGTATAGCTAAGCAGCTATTGGCTGACTTGGAATAAATAATAGAAAGGTCTGCTGTCTTCCTTGGGCATGTATCCAAGATATAAAGGAAGGTCTTTCGAGGACTGTTAAATTTGACAACTACTACCTACTACTGGCAATTCATAAGAAGACAAATACTACTGCCAGAAGGAAGCTAGGAACATTGCTAAGGATTTTGAAATTCTTAGACAAAAGACAAGTGACTAAAGCCATTAGGAGAATGAGTGTTGGCACCATCACTTTTCTTTGGAGAGTTCAAAAGAGAAAGGTAGATTTGGGAAATGAATATTGAGGTGGTTTAAATGGGGGGTTTGGATTTCTGTACCACAGATTAAAGTCTAGCAGTGATAGGTTCTTGACCAAGGATAGAATATAATTATTAAAGATTGTTTAGAGCAAAACAAAAAAAAATTGCCTGGAATTTTCTGAATCTGATTGAGAAGGGACAAGTTAAACCTGAGGTTTTGTCTTCATTGCTAGGGCCTAATCAATGGTGCAAAGTAGAAAGATACCAATATATTATATGAATCAGGGGTTTTATAGGCATTTCCTATACATAAAAGAAATGCTAAAAGGCAAAAGATTCACAACTGGAAATGACTGAAACCCTAAAAGTAGGATACAGTAATAACTTATCCCCAATATCCCCAGTATCTCAAGAGGATGTATCATAACATAAAGCAGTTGGGATCAGCAAATAGGGATAGCCATAATTCTAGTCAACTCTTCATTGTTCAAAGAGTTTTTGGTCATTCTCTTACTAATGGTTGTCCTTTCTGGTGAAAATAAAGAAATAACTAGTTTTTATTTAGCACTTTAAGATTTATAAATCACTTTATAAATATATCTTTTCATCCTCATAACCACCCTGTGAGGTAGATGTTATAATTATTCCCATTTTATAGACGAGGAAATGGAAGCACAGAAAGTTAACTTTCCCAAGGTATATAATCACTTTGCCTTACCATTAGGCATTTAAACCTTATTGATCTTAGGACCTCTCAGATTTACAGCATCGACTCTAATCTTGGACATGTTCATTACAAGTAAATTCATGGTCACCTACTCAGAAAAGGAAAGAAAAGGGAAAAGTCTACCAGAGTCTCAGGCAAAACTCACCCACAAGAATTTCCAAATGTAGTTTTCATACAAGAGAAGTTCCCATGATTCTGGGGTGGCAAAGTACTGGTTTATCCCTAGTCCTTACTCATTATGTGGCAAGAGCAAGAGATATCCTTTATTTGTTAGCTTTTGTGAGAACATGGATGAGGGTCACACAGAATGGAAAGACATGTGTAGGATATGATCTTTATTATTGGAAGGAATACCTACACCAATAAGATCTATTTGATTATTGAGTATCTGAGGCTTAAGAGATGTAGCCAAGATGCCTAGCCTTTTCTCCTTGAAATGGAAGTTTGATTTTGTTAGGGTGTTAATGACAAAATCAGATTTTAATAGGTGCATACTGTAATACATTTTAGGTTTTTTTTTGTTTTGTTTTTGCAAGGCAAATGGGGTTAAGTGGCTTGCCCAAGGCCACATGGCTAGGTAATTATTAAGTGTCTGAGACCGGATTTGAACCCAGGTACTCCTGACTCCAGGGCCGGTGCTTTATCCATTATGCCACCTAGCCACCCCACTGTAATACATTTTAGAGAGATGTTACTGACCCTTGTCAATATTGTTTACACTTTAGCCAAAGGGTTGGTTAAATTGCTATTATGGATTCCTTCTTAGTCTACTTTGCTTATTATGAAATTCTGAGGGGGTGGCTAGGTGGCGTAGGGGGTGGCTAGGTGGCATAGGGGGCAGCTAAGGTGGCGTAGTGGATAAAGCACCGGCCCTGGAGTCAGGAGTACCTGGGTTCAAATCCGGTCTCAGACACTTAATAATTACCTAGCCGTGTGGCCTTGGGCAAGCCACTTAACCCCATTGCCTTGCAAAAAACAAAAAACAAAAACAAACAAAAAAAGAAATTCTGCATGATTTTATACACAGGAAAGCATGGTTGGTTACAGGCTACTAATATGGTGGCATATTCTTTAGAGAAATAGTTACCATCTGTTATGATGTATCTGTTGACCTCATGTATAAGTCGACTCAAATTTTTAATTAAAAAATGAATGTTAATGCCAAGGCTTACCATTTGACACCACCTGTTCTACACTCCATTCTCCCAGCCTCAAATTTGATTCAATATTATCATCCCCAAAGACTGACAAAAAATGATGAAGAATGTAAAACTACTGTCCAACTGGAAGTGAGTCAGACACAGTAGGCAATGTTCTGAAATTTGTGAGCCAGCATGTACAAAATGACCGCTGGGTAAAGAGCTCACACAGAAAGTTATATTTTTTGATTGAATCTGATGTTTATATTTTGTTTTGTTTTATGAAACAGGATTCAAATATTATATTATCTTATATTTAAGTGTAATATAACTCAGATATCCAGTTTAACAAGAGTAGAAATTTTATTTTAAAAGTATTTTAATGACTCCCTTTTACACACACACATACACACACACACACACACACACAAAGATATAAACCCTTTTACATATACATGTATCATTATTATTTTCCAATGACTCCTTCAATAGGGTATTACTTTTAAAAAAAGATATGATTCAGCACCATGCACAGGTAATGTCTGACACCATATAATGTGATAGATTTTATAAGGAATCTTAAAAGCCTTCAAATCTAGCTCCCTCACTTATAGATGAGGAAACAAAGAAGTTAAATAACTTGTCAGGAACAACCAGCTAGTTAGTATGTGAAGCAGGTTTTGAATTCTGTTCTAACAAACACTAAGCCTAGTGTGTCCTATTTACTCTATCGTTGTGTTCTTCAAACTTAATTCTATGTAAAGATCAACTTCTCTATAGTTTTGAGGAGCTCTATTCTGTGCTCCTGTCAACCTTCTGAGGTCATAATTGGTTATTGAAATGAACCTAATTCTGATGTTTTTTAATGTTTTTCCATTACATAACTACACTATAAAAATTGTTTTGAGTTCTGCCTTTTTATTTTTTATATATTTTTTAACTTTTAAATTTACTTATTTATTTTGAATTTTACAATATTCCCCCTAATCTTGCTTCTCTCCCCCCACCACCCACAGAAGGCAGTCTGTTAGTCTTTTTTTTTTAAAGGTTTTTGCAAGGCAAATAGGGTTAAGTGGCTTGCCCAAGGCCACACGGCTAGGTAATTATTAAGTGTCTGAGATCGGATTTGAACCCAGGTACTCCTGACTCCAGGGCTGGTGCTTTATCCACTGCGCCACCTAGCTGCCCCAATGCATCAGTTCTTATAAATCCTTTTTACTTTCCCTAGGTTCTTCAAATTCAATTTTTATGATGAAGAAATATTTCGTTATATTTACATATAGCAGTCCTTCAGCCAATCTCCAGTGATGAAGGAAAAAAAAAGCAAGGAAGGAAGAAAAATTTTAAGCATTACTGTGAATGAGGCACTGTACCATAAGTTACAAATATTATTTTGTTTGACCCTTGCAAAACCATTGGAGGTAAGTGCTATTATGATTCTTATTTTACAGTTGAAGAAACTAAGGCAGAGTTAAATGACTTGCTCAGGGTCACAGACAGTAAAAATCTGAAGTGGGATTTAAACTGAGATCTTCCTGACACCCAACTCCACATTCTATCCATTGTACTACCTAGTTACTTATAATACTTTAAGTAGCAAAATTAGTAGAAATTGAATATTCTCAGTTAATCTTATTTAAAACAGATGCAGTGTAGTTCTCAATCAAAGAAAAAAAGGAGATCTATCTTTGCTTACTTGATATACAATAGAAACAAGATAAAAATCACTCTGTGTCTTTGTGTGTGTGTGTGTGTGTGTGTTAAATACTGTTTTAAATCTTTCTGGTTTTATATATATATATCTCTATTAGGGAGGATTGTAATTTTAGTTTGTTAAATTGTCCCTTGTCTTGATTTTATTGCTATTCATTTTTTACTTTAGGAATGGTTATACTTTAATAAGGTACCAACATATTCAAATATGCTTTATCAGTTCTTTGTGAACTGATATGAAGCTTCAGGCACAAACTGAATTGAAGGATTGCTAAATATCTCCTATCCTTAATTTTTGCTCTCTCCAATGCTTGAGTTAGCATCCCTCAGTCAAATACTTGATCTGTCCTGAGAAGAGGGAACAGGTGATATTTGAAGTCATTATTATGTACCAGTTACTGTGCTAAATGATTAAAAAATTTTATCCCATTTGATCCTCACAATAACCCTAATGTGTGCTATTATGATCCCTATTTTACAGTTGAGGAAACTGAGGCAAGTAACCTATCTACAGTTTCACAACTAAGCAAATGCCTGAGGATAGATTGGAACTCAGATGTTGCTGATTCTAATCTGTATTGTTTTGCCGACTTTTTTACTACCTGTGTGACTGACTACAGCTTCCAATCTAATGATGTAGATTTATAATGGTTGTGTTAAATAAATGGCAAAATAGGGTAACAATATAGAGAAATGGGAGGGAAAAAAATCACTGAGTTGAATAGTGAGTTGTAGATCCAGTCCTGCCACTCACTTAGTTGGGTGGCCTTCAATAAATTTCTTTTCCAGAGAGAATTCATCATTTGTAAAATCATGAGTTTGTAGCACTTTAATCTTGAAGGTCCCTACCAAGTGTTGTATTTTTATATCTGAATAGAACTGAAACTCTTACTGCATCTCTTCCTCATTTTGTTGGCAATGTAGAAC